>NC_139233.1:12223701-12618701 GCF_977018435.1 Lepisma saccharinum
TAAACATAAAAATATCCATAAATATACCTGGTCTTCTCCAGATGGTAAAACACGTAATCAGATAAGAGAAGGCATACTAGTATAATTGACGTTCGTACACATAGAGGTGCTGACTGTGCCAGTGACCATTATTTAGTAATTGCTAAATTAAGAGAAAGACTCTCAGTGATAAATCATAAGAAACAAAATCTAAAAGTTCTAAAATTTGATACAGGAAAGTTTACTGATGAAAGAATTAAGAAAGATTACCAAATTAAACTGTCAAATAGATTTGATGTTTTGCAGGATTTAAATGATGAAAATATAAATGAAACAGACGTAAATAAGAATTGGGAGCACATACGTAATGCAATAGAATCAGCAGCTAAAGAAAGTATAGGATACCATAAACCGAGAAAAAGTAAGCCATGGTTTGATAATGAATGTCATAATCTAATAGAAATAAGAAATCAGGCTAGACTTAGGTGGTTAAATAACTCTGATGATACAAATCTAAACAATTATAATAGAATAAAGCGAGAAGTTAACCGCACGTTTAGAAGTAAAAAAAGAGATTACTTGAAAAGCAAAATTAACGAAATTGAAACAAACAGCAAAAATAAAAATATCAGAGATTTATATAAAGGTGTAAATGAGTTTAGAAAGGGGTGGCAACCTAAAGTAAACTTGATAAAAGATAAAGACGGTGATTTTCTAGCTGACCCAAGCGATATTCTAAATAGATGAAAGAACTACTTTAATGACCTTTTAAATGTCCATGTAGGAGATAAATCAGAAGTAAATGAAGTACACACAGCAGAACCTTTAGTTCCAGAACCTAACTTGACTGAAGTTAAAGATGCTATTAAAAGGCTAAAGAATAACAAAGCACCTTGCATTGATTTAATACCAGCTGAGTTAATTAAATATGGTGGAAATTCATTAATATGTCAAATTCATAAATTAATTTGTTTAATATGGAATAAAGAAGAAATCCCTCAACAGTGGAAAGAATCCATAATTGTTCCTGTGTTTAAAAAAGGTGATAAAATGAACTGCAATAATTACCGTGGAATTTCTCTACTCTCAACAACATATAAAATATTATCTAACATTCTTTTAACAAGACTAACCCCATATGCTAATGAAATTATAGGTGATTATCAATGTGGATTTAAACGTAACAGATCGACTACAGATCAAATTTTTCACATAAAACAGACACTTGAAAAAAAGTGGGAATATAATCAAAATGTCCATCAGCTATTCATTGATTTCAAAAAAGCATATGATTCGGTCAAAACAGATAAATTATATAATATATTAGTAGAGTTTGGAATACCTAAGAAGCTTGTTAGTATGATAAAAATATGCACCAGTGAAACAGAAAGTAAAATTCGTGTGGGTATTAATATGTCTGACAAATTTACAATTCATGATGGGTTAAAACAAGGAGATGCATTATCTCCATTGCTCTTTAATTTTGCCTTAGAATATGCTGTTAGGAAGGTAAAAGAAACTAAAGAAGGACTAAAATTAAATGGTGTGACTCAGTTAGCATATGCAGATGATGTAGACTTACTGGGGGATGATGTGAATACAATTAAGAATAATGCTAAAATATTTTTCGAAACTGCTAAAGAGATAGGTTTGGAAGTTAACAAAGAGAAAACTAAATATATGCTTACAGGCCGAAACCAAGTGTTAGGTAATAATCAAAATCTAATTATTGATAACAACTCGTTTGAACCAATTTCCAAATTCAAATATTTAGGAGTAATATTAACAAATGAAAATTATATTAAAGAGGAAATAAAAAGTAGGCTTAATTCAGGAAATGCATGTTACTTCTCTCTCCATAAACTTTTGTCTTCTCGTTTAATATCTAAGAAACCATGCGCGCCGACTACGTGGGTGCTCCAGGGCTCGAGCACCCACATAAATAATCTTGTGGGTGCGCCGCACCCACAAGATTTTTAGTTTGATAAAAACAAAATAAAATAAATATTTCTCACTTGCCATTATCAAAAAATAATAAGCAATTATAACTGAGATGGGACAGACTTTGATAAAGACAAGCTAACATTCGACAGGGACATCTTTCTAGATGTGTGCAGAACGAACAAAGAAGAAGTGGCCAACTTGTCAGACATTACAAATATTTCAAGTAGAGAAAACAGTGGTCCCATGCGTGAAATGATCACAGAATTTGTGAAGTTTGTACGGGTGATTTTAACTATACCTGTTACTTCTGTACCTCTGAGCGGTCATTTTCAGCACTTAGACGATTGAAAACGATTTTGCGGTCAACAATGACCCAAATAATATTGAATGATTTGGCAATTTTGCATGTTCATAAAGAAATGACTAAAAATATTGACACTACCAAAATTGCAAACAAATTCAGAAGTGTAAATGACGTAAGAAGGAATGTGTTTTATATTGAAAGTTAACATGTCATGATTATTATTATTATTATTATTATTATTATTATTTGGTACATAAAGTTAGTCATTTTGTAGTTTCTGTTCACAACAAAATCCTTGCATAGTTCATTCTGCAATACAATTAAAATTATTTGCATTTATGCAGATTTTTCATTTTAATTTGTATGAATGTGGTATTTTCTTTTAGTAACATGTTGATAATATTATTGCCTCTTGCAATCATTGTGCATGTAAGTTGTTTAAAGTATACAATATTTGATAATTACAGATCTATCCGCCATTGATAAGCACCCACAGAAATTTTGGAAAATCGGCGCCCTTGTAAGAAACTAAAAGTTAAAATATACAAAACAGTAATTTTGCCTGTAGTATTATATGGATGTGAAACTTGGTCCCTTACATTGAAAGAGGAACATAAATTGAGAGTATTTGAAAATAAGATCCTTAGGAAAATCTTTGGACCTAGAAGGGATTAGGAGACAGGTGAGTGGAGAAGGTTACATAATTTAGAACTACATAATTTGTATTCATGTCCAGATATTATTAGAATAATTAAATCAAGAAGACTTAGGTGGGCAGGCCATGTGGCACGAATGAGAGAGGAGAGAGGAGTTCACAGGTTTCTTGTTGGGAAACCTGATGGTAAGAGACCTGTAAGAAGGCCAAGACGAAGATGGAGGGACAACGTTGAGATGGACTTAAGGGAAATCGGTAGGTATGGAAAAGAGTATATAGAGCTTGCTCAAGATAGGGAAAGATGGAAGGCCTGTGTTGCTGCAGCCATGAACCTTCGGGTTTAAGAAGGCTAGGGCCCGACCCTGTGGCCGAGTGGTTAGCACATCGCGCTGCGACGCCAAGGGTCCCGGGTTCGAATCCCGGTCGGGCTTGGTTGTTTGTGAATGTCCATTCATCAATTTCATCATTTCATCACTCATCCCCATCTTCGCAAATTAGCCAAGAGGCACAAAACGCGAAGTAAACTAAACTAAATCAATCAATCAATCAATTAAGAAGGCTAGGGAGTTAGTTAGTTTTATCATATGAATAGCATATATATTTCTTACGCAGCATAAAAATCTCTAAGAAAGATCATTAATGTAATGTAATGTTTTTTTTCATTACATGAAACCCTTTCAAATACCCTGCAAAGTCATTGTACAAGCTAGCTATAATCATTCAGTATTAATGTAATGTTTATAAAGTAAAACCTATTTACACTGCAAAATGTTATACTGATCAGCTGAAATCACAATAATATAAACAAAAACATATTAAGAACTACAATCAGTACATGATTATTTGGCAATTCTCCTGTACGAACACATGCCTCCCCGATGGCGCAGTGGTAGCGTCGTCGCCTTCTAAGCAAGGGGTCCTGGGTTCGATTCCCGGTGGAGGCACATAGTGGTTCGGATCCCACTTTAAACTGTAGGTCCAGTCCCGATTAGCCTTACTGTGCATAAAGTGGACTTAAAACAACAAATCAATCCAATCCTGTACGAACATACTAGCTACAGTTTCACTCTTCTTGCCTTTCGAGCAGGAAAGTCATTGATAACATCATCGAACACAAATGATTGAACTCTGTACTTCTCAACAGACAAAATAGCCAGGTTAATCAGCTTTCCTTGACTCAAGGAAGAACGCAAGTAATTCTTGTAACACCAAGTATAATACCAAGTAACTTGAGTTTTCATGTTATATCGTTAATTGTTAATTACATTCATTACAGAAGTCACAGGCATGGTTTCTTTTTTGTACCGCTCAATTAGAATTACCCTGTACTTATTTAACTTTATCCCTCCTCTCCCTCTCTTGACATACATCGTTAATTCCCAGTTACAAAAATTTTTCATTGGCTTCTGTTCCTCTACAAGATGTTAACCAGCGCCTGGCACTACATTGCACCCACAAGACTGCCTTGTACTTAGCCACAGTGTCCAAAACCGAGACCTTCATCTTTCTTAGCTGCACTAGCCACCGACCTTGCACAAGTTTAACTTTGTATGGCATTTACCATCACAATGTCCACCCTGCCTGGCTACCTGGCATCCGCCCACAACCACCCGCGTAAATGTCAACCTTGCTTGGCTACCTGTCCCTGTCTGATCTAGATCTAGACTATGAATGACGTGGTAGCACCTCAAAGAGACTTGCTTAACCAAATAGCCCAGGCCTCTTCTCCGGCCTTGAACGGTGTGTCAGATCAAACCACCATTCGTTGCCGAAACTAAACTTGGGTGACTAGTTAGCCGTAGCCACTAACCTCCCTCCAACAAGATAAGAAAATATACAGCAGCCAGCAAAGACAATCTTGAATAGGCCAGGATAACTGAACATATCAGTACAAGACCTTGGATAGTCTAGGATTACTGTACATGACATGACAGCACAAGAACTAGAAAACTAGCAGCTTGCTCCTCAACTGACCCCGAGCCGTATTTTGCGGCGAAGTGGTCAATGCAGTGCGCAACGGCACCAGTTATTCTACGTTTAATCCCGTTCGCGGCATTTTATACCATCTCCACCACTTCATCACCCTGATCGTTGCGACTGATTCAGGGAAACATCTAAAATATACTAGAACCCACCCACTCCTCCAAAATATATTTCCAAAAGTCCCATTGTATCCCGTCCTCATCGTCAATAACTTCATTGTACTTACAGCTTTGTACAGGGGTGTCCGGGCTAGAGGTATACAAAAATAACTGCTTATAATGCGAGAACTACTCCTTATATTGTCTCGCAGTGAAGCTCAGACGATAGACCGATCCCAGATTTCAGTAGTCCACTTGTACGATCAATCCTACTGGTGAGTCACGCTTGCGCAGAAACTGGCCACCGAGAACCCCGCATTTGATACCATTAGACTATCTGCATGGGGCTTCGTTAAAGATGTTGTGTACAAGAGGATAGTTCACGATTTGGGTGATTGAGACAGCGTATCGTTGCGCTAATAACGACTCAAATGCTGGTCAACACTTGGCACGAGCTTGAGTATCGTTTGCTTACCTGTTGAGCTACAAATGGTGTCCACATTGATGTGTAATAGCGTACATAAAAACTTTGAGTTACTCTGTACAAAACCGGGACAAGAAAGTCTTTGGTTAGACATTTTACAACTTTGAAATTGCTAAAATATGTGTATTTTTGAATACCTCTAGCCCGGCTGTTCATACCCAGGATACATTTTGAATACACAGATACTTCGTTGTAAATTTCTATACAGTTTGCATAGGATATACATTCACTCATTCATTACACGTACATATAAAACAATTTCATATTAGCTTGTCTCAATAAAGCAAGTAGTGTCCAATGCGTATATCTGATGCGTAGGCTACTATAACAAATCAAATTTGTAAATGGTATATACATTTTTGATAATGCATTTTATAATATACAGGAATATGGTGGTGCACTTTTTGTGGCCTAAACTGGCAATTCTTGACATCGACAATGTGTTTTCCAACAGGACGGTGCAACTTGCCACACAGCTCGCCAAACAATGGAATTATTGCAGGAAAAGTTCCCCGGACGAGTTCTGTCCAGAAAAGGTGATGTGAACTGGCCACCAAGATCATGTGACCTAACACCCCTGGATTATTTTCTATGGGGTTATGTCAAATCTAAGGTCTATGAGACTAAGCCACACACAGTTCGTGACCTGAAACGGAACACCGAACGAACCATTGAGGCTATACCGCTCAATATGTGTTCAGACGTGCTGGAAAATTGTGTAATGTTATGTATGTGCTTGTACGTGTGTATGTGTAAGGGCAAAAATATATATTTTCAATTCATTCAATTCTTTTTGTAAACATGGTCATGTGGAAGAAAAGGCTCCACAACCTTAACTTCGCCATGTAAAAGAAGACGAAATAAATAAATAAAATTGGACATTCAGAATCCATTCCACCCACCGAAGCAGAGGACATTTGAACGACATATTGTTCAAAACATAATGCCATTGTTTGCTCTTCAAAATAAAATAAAATATATATGTCATTATCACTTGTGGTTTTCATTCTATCTAATTTTAAAGATATGACGTTCAAATATATATGGCGATATTTTAAATAAGATATTCACTAAATGTAAATAGAAACAAACTAACTTACTATATTCGTAGCCGTGTAAAATTTATAATCAACTCAGAATTTGATCTGTGTTTAACTACTGTATTTACCTTGTGCTAGCTCCGTTGAGTATGATTTGAATACCTATACAGAATAATTTCGGCTTTTATTAAACTTGAATGTTGCCTTATTAGAGTATGTTTCTAAGGAACATATTGTTTTTATAATAACGTGAATGGAAACATTGTTGTCCTTTGTATTATTTTAACACAGATGGTTATATTCAAAAGAAAGGAAATAACAAATAAGAATTGTTGATATATTCGTAATATGTACTTTTGTTTCTAGGCTACGATTGGTTTGTTGTTACACCCAACGGCAAAAGAAACAGTAGGCGAATTGTCCATCACCATTTTTATTCGGTCTGTACACAGTGTGATGATAATGAATTGAAATGAGCAGAGGGCAATGCCTGCTTCGAACTAACATACTTTGATTCCTTAACAATATAGGATGTAGATTTAAAAAGTAATCAAAATAGCGGTGGACAATTTGCCTACCATTATCTTTGCCGTTGACATATTCTTCTTCTTCTTCTTCTTCTCCGTTTTGACCCTATCAGCTCTTGTCGATTTTGGCCATACTTCCTGAAGGATTGTATCTGATGGAATCCGATGTGATAACATCCCTTAGTAAAATAGACTCTTTCTCCTCCTTCCTCTTCCGAAATTCCTAACTAGCAAGAAGAGTGCGTAACATCTCTGGCTGTTTGGCATGGGCAGCTTTGGAGCGAATCATAAGCCCCGGAGCAGCCAATCAACAAACGAGCCGCTGGCGTCATCTCTACCCAGCACCTATCGCTATCCCTGTTGCTAGCGCTCTGGACAGTTGGTAGGTTCACTAACTGGACTCGCGCGGTCAACTGGAGTTGTTATGAAAATAATCTGACTCTACCTCTATACTCTGTCCCGGGAATCTCTGGAGCGAGCGAACAAAAGCATGTCTCTGTGAAAGTAGTGACTCGAGAGGGCTCGACTAATGAATAAGTGTGAGGAAAGGAGATTGCGTGGAGGGGGGAAGAAAGCGACTGCAGTTACCAATCTTTTCAGAAGAGTGTACTGCCTCGCTTCGCCCACTCGCTTTCTCACCTTCTCTGCCGTTATGCGCAGCCTTTCTCCAGATTCCCGAGATACAGCCACAGGGAACAAATTTCAAACTTTTTTCTATATCCTGGTTGAAATAACGTGTCTTTTACTAAATCCGGTACGAGGTGTTCGGAGAAAGTCTCAAAACTTGTACAGGGTCAACAAGTTAGTAATAAGGTGTGTTTTATACAGCGTATATTGATACACGTGTAGATTGAATTGTAATTTCTGCAAATATGCTGTATAAAGAAACAAACTGCCGGAGTACTTGTTGAGGCCAGTGTATATCACGTCGAATTTCCGAGATATACAGGGTGTCCGAAAAGTTACGCAACCAATACTTTGAACGTAATTAACTTTTTTACATAAAAGGATGCAGACATGAACCTTGTATTAATTATTTACATTATCTATATGGATATTCTTTAAACATTTAAGACAAAAAACATTCTTTACATGAACGTTCAGTATCAAAAATGTTTGTAAGGGCCGGTTGCACCATCTCCGTTTAACGTCTTATCCCCCACTTAACACCATTTTGCGGTTGTTCAATGTCCGCCTAACGTTACCTAGCACTTAAAGTCCTGTGTAACGTAAGTGGCGGTCGGGGCTCCGCCTAACGCGTTAAGTGCCAGATAAACATGGAAAAGCAGTACACTGTGCAGCCAACAGATACGTGCAGCACCTAGTATAATCTGTGTTTGCACTTTTATAGTTGATAAAATGGCAAAGTCTCGATCAGCTGATGTAAATTGCGAAAGTTTGCTGCACGTTTTGCATTACCAAATATCAAATAACAGCAAAAAAGGCGGATTTGTTAATTATCCTAGGAACGGCAATAAATAAAGCAACGTTTATAAATATATGTGTAAAAATGAATATTAGGTGGTTATTTTTGTGTGTTGCGAAAATGTTGTATATTGATATTAGCGTTAGCAGTTTCACTGTAATTTCGTAAGTAGGATTTGAGTGCATGCGGGTACAGAAATATAAATAAAAACTACCGTTCCAGACTTCCAGGTTAAAGTAATGCGTTTGATGCTTGCAAAATTGTATTAAAATAAATGAATGTGTGTTTGCTGTAACAAATTTCTTCAACCAAACAACACAATATACGAAATGTACACCATGCATCAGTTGCTTTTTCGCAATCCTAGTAATTTGTAATCTTTAAAATTAAAACTCGTGTAATATTCGAGTCACTTCCGTCGCCATTGGTGTGAATGTAACATTGCAAATAAACAAGTAACCTGTTGTTTCCGAATAATAACTGGCAAAGAAAGCTCGAATAATATTTAGCAGTACTCTTACCGTCCAGTTTATACATATGTACAGGCATGGTACAAGGAACAATTTCCGAATGGTGGTTTGTTTTGTATGTACAAACACACACATTTACAATAATAATCTTGCAAGCAACTACATACCTAATAGTACATAAGACGTAATGTAATACCAATCTTTAAAGAAACGTATATTTGTATACGTGTTATTGATTCAAAATTGGCAAAATTCTTACGATGTTGACACGCATGTACAAGGAACAATTTCCTACTGGTTTTGTACCTAACATAACCTACCCTAATATACATGGGAGTGCATAAGACGTAAATGCCAAAGTTTTTTTTTTCGGTATTTACTATTTACAGGAAACATTTTATGCGAAGTAACATATTTTAATGACATTGTGCGATATTTTGTACTTTAACTTTAAGACTGGCAAAAAAAAATAATAGAGACAGGTACAGCAGTATATTTAAGGCGTTGATACGTATATACAAGAAACATTTTCAGAATGGTGATACAAAGAAAATGCACCATTGTAATGAACCTTGCACGAATCTGCATGCCTGGAGATGCATAAAAGGTGAACACAAGTTGTTATTTTTTCTGTTTTTTTTCTTTTTTACATTCATATGCAATATACATGATCTTGTATTTAATTTTTCAAAATAACTGGTCTAAAAAGACGAACGGCTAGGGAAAGAAGTATCACCTTGGGAAATACATGATAAGAACACCAAACCTGGCCTGCCTAACCTATCCACGTAGGCATATAATAGCATAAATAAGCATGTAAATAGGTTTGGCAAGTTATAATTTGTTTATTTAAGCTATTATATGCATACGTGCATAGGTTAGGCAGACCAGGATTGGTGTCGTTAGCATGTATTACCCAAGGTGCTAATGCTGTCCCTAGCCGATCGTCTAAAATATACCACAGCTTGTACGTATGTACAAGGTATATTTTCCGGGTGGATGTTGGTGTTTTTTGTAAACAAAACTAGATATAACGTTGCACGAAACTACCTATCTGAAAGTATATACAGCCTGGAGTTTCTTATTTTTTCTTAATAAGAATAAAACATGCGTACATACAATATTACGGTACTTTACATTACTATTTGATTATTCCTTTTGTGCTAAGATGATTAATTCTCAATATGTACCTTGTACATAGAACCGTTGATTAACGATTTTTTTGTGCTATCCGAATTTGTCGTGAATACAAAAATTTTCATTTGCCTCGTTATTGCACAAAAGCTGCATTATACTAAAGAAGAAACCTAAGTAGTATAAGATAGTCAACGTTGATAATACTGATACTCGCTATTCGCTAAAGAAGGTGTTACGGATTGGTAAATTATTAACAGAAACGAATGATAAATTAGTAAGAGCAGAATAGAAGATTGCTCTTCTCATTCCGTATATTTACACAAACTCAGACATGTCACCCTTGCACTAAAAATTTTAAAAATGTTACTTAAATTTGTTACGACTTCGTAAAATTTTGGTCACTGTTTAGTAGGAATATTCTATTTTAAATTATGTTAATTGGAGTACGTGGAAAATAATTTGAAAAGTTTTTAAGAATAACTCCCCACTATTTGGAAACATTACGTTTTATATTATATCATATAACATATATTTGATATTAAATGAGAGTACGACACATGCATTACCTACTTCGATCAGCTGTTTCATTTTATTGCAATAAATATTTCCTTTTTTTAAAAAACATATTTCAGTTGAAAAAGCATGCATTTGGAATGGACAAGCAGAAATTAGCACGTAATAAACAAACAAAACACAATCGAAAACACAACTTTCTCCACTTTCTGTTGCCAGGTCGTACGCAAGCAGGAGAAAGTTCCACCTTGCAAGGCAGAGGATAAAAATGCTTGGTGCAACCCACCGCCTCCTAAATCTCCCGCCTGTCGTTATCCAGCACTTTGTAAAGTGGCAGATTGAGTGGCGATGGTGCAACCGGCCCTAAGGTGTATAATAAATTGTACGATGGGAAGAAAAATATGGATAAAAGACAGATAGGGAATTGCTTGCAATCATTTTCGGTGTGTGTCGATGGTCTTTATGGGTATTTATCGAATTGACAAATGACCGATAAATTTTAATGCATTCTATGTATTACAGACGATTTATGGTTAATCATGCCATATCCATAAAAAAAAAAAGAAAAAAATACGAATTGTACTGGCAACATTGGTCTTATCAGAGGGCAGTACCAGGTGCGCCGAGATCAGGCAATGTTATCCAATTTATTTCTAGATGAAATAAAATATTTGAAAAACTAACATATTTATCTGCTGGTTGGAAGCGTGCAACATTTTTCTGAGATTGCGGAACGAGTCTCTTACCATCACCATGTCTTAATAGAGGTGCTCCTTATTGGACAATAACTGTTTTCCCACTCTACTGACTTAACTATGAGACACCAGGAGAGCTCGTAAGTTTAATTTGCATTTCACTGTCGTGTTGGAGTGGTCACGTTTGTGATCTAAATGTTTTTATATTTCCATTTAAAAGTATAGGGTAATGTGTACCTCTCTCTTGGAATTCACAAGATGGGCACGTATTCTTTTTTGATTATCTCCAAAAGTGTCGGCATGTGTGTAATGTTTGCTTGCCTTTAAATCTTAATACGGTTTTAGGTATATTTCGGTGTGAAATTATCACATTTGTTGTAGAGCAAGGTAGTGTGGTGTGACCCCTTTGGATTTGAGATGATTATGGTGATAACCATATAAAATGAGTGGAGAGTGAGTGGATTCTAATTTAGTGAAGACGGATTTGCTTTTCCGAAATCATCCATTGCAATTGTGTCCCATTGTACATGGAGTCCGAGAAGTCTTTGTATAAAAACAAAAATTAACTGTATCCGCCATATGCAAAATAGACATGAAAAAATGGCACCAAAATGTTCGGAAACTATTCAAGTTTTTTTGTTTCAGGTTTCTGTAACGTTGCAGTAGTGTAGCAGTGCCAGTGTCCAGCAAACCGGAAATGTACACAAATCAGGAAAAAGCTGAGTGTGTCTTGTGGTTTCACGAGAGCAGGTCACAAAGAACAGTGCAGAGACAGTTTCAAACATAGTACGGAAAGGTGCTGCCCGATTGTAGAAGCATTAAGTCGTGGTATGACAAATTCAAGACCACAGGATCTGTTGCTGACGCACCGAGAAGTGGCCGACCATCAACCCCAGACGAAAGGGTGGAAGATGTCAGAGTGGCTTTTGTGCGCAGTCCGAAGGAATCCGCGCGTACGGCCTCACGTGAATTACAGATGCCAAAAAGTTCTGTTCATGATGTGTTACACAAACGTTTACTGTTTCGTGCATACAAAGTGCAAATCCTGCAGGATTTGTTACCCAATGACGGCAAAAGTCGGTATAACTTTGCGGTGAAAATATTATCACGCATTGACGCTGATAATGGCTATCTGGAACGTGTTGCTTTTTCAGACGAGGTGGTCTTCCATGTCAGTGGTTTAGTGAATAGACGCAACGTGCGTATCTGAGGTAAAGAGCCCTCTCATGGGGAGGGGGAGTCGACCATGGGCAGCCCGAAGGTGAATGTTTGGTGCGCGCTGCTGCATGACAGAATAATCGGATCATTCTTTTTCTGTGAGGACACCGTAACATCTGGAGTGTATCTCGACATGTTGCAACTGTTTGCTGTTCCTCAATTGCTAGAATACCACCCAGATGTTATCTTTCAACAAGACGGTGCACCGCCACATTGAAGTCTGGAGGTTCGTTCCTACCTTGATCACACATTTCCTGGAAAATGGATTGGTCGAGATAGACCGACAGCGTGGCCTGCACGATCTTCAGACATAACCCCTTTAGATTTTTCTATGGGGTTATGTGAAAGACAATGTCTACAGAACTCCTGAATCCGATCTTGCATCTGCGACAAAGGATAAGCTTAAGTCATCACATCAATCTCTCCTGTGATGTTGGCTAATGCATGGCGAGAAGTTGAATTTCGACTAGATGTACTCCGTGCTACCAATGGTGCTCACGTGGAGATTTATTGATTTCTTTCCTATTGCTAATAAAACTTGAATAGTTTCCGAACATTTTGGTACCATCTTTTCATGTCTATGTTGCATATAGCGGATACAGTTAATTTTTGTTTTCATACAAAAACTTCTCGGACACCCGGTATATTTTCGTTGGATAAAACATAAGCATATTGAAGGCGAATCCGAACTATTGTTTACATTTGTCATTACTCGAAATCCAGTTTCCACCGTGTCCGTGCCATTTAAAGCCTGACGCGCACTGAGACGTAGGAAGAGCAGCAACAGAACGGAACAGTTTCGCTTCCGGCGTCTCAATGTGTCATAACCCTCAAGGTAAACTGCAGACTTCTAGCCGGGAATTCCGTGCTTCGGTTCCGCACTTTTCCCTGTAGTAAGTGTTACACGATTTGATTTCAATAGAAGCAGACGACAGAAAGTCTGTTGCCGGATTTTTTTCGTGTTTCCTCACGTCTCAATGCTCGAGGTCCTTTACGCCGTCAATCTTTTTGCTCGAGCTGAGGGACTTGCTCTGGTCCCGGTATGCTTCTGGGAAGCGTGCAAATTTCTCCTTCCACTTTCCGTGACTGATCAGCATTGCAGCGAGCATTCCAGTGCTTCATTCAAGCCTAAAGATATCAGTTGAGAAAGATTAATTTAGCAAATAAACTTGGCTCCTTATGGCTGAGTACTTCTTCCACCAACAGATATAACTAACTAACTAACTCTATAGCCTTATTGAACCCGAAGGTTCATGGCTGCAGCAACACAGGCCTTCCATCTGTCCTTATCCTGAGCAAGATCTATGCTCTTTTTCCATCCACACGAATTTCCTTCATGTCCATCTCAACATTATCTCTCAATCTTCATCTTGGTCTTCCTACTGGTCTCTTACCATCAGGTTTCCCAACAAGAATTCTGTAAACTCTTCTTTCCTCTCCCATTCGTGCCACATGGCCTGCCCACCTAAGTCTTCTTGATTTAATCATTCTAATAATATCTGGACATGAATACAAATGATGTACTTCTAATTACATAACCTTCTCCACTTACCTGTCTCCTCATCCCTTTTAGTTCCAAATATTTTCCTAAGGATCTTATTTCCAAATACTCTCAATTTATGTTCCTCTTTCAATGTGAGGGACCAAGTTTCGCATCCATATAATATTACAGGCAAAATTACTGTTTTGTATATTTTAACTTTTAGTTTCTTAGATATTAAACGTGAGAACAAAAGTTTATGAAGAGAAAAGTAGCATGCATTTCTTTAATTAAGCCTGCTTTTTATTTCCATTTTAATATCATTTTCATTTGTTAATATTACTCCTAAGTATTTGAATTTGGAAACTGGTTCAAACGAGTTGTTATCAATAATTAGATTTTGATTATTACCTAACACTTGGTTTCAGCCTGTAAACATATATTTAGATTTCTCTTTGCTAACTTCCAAACCTATCTCTTTAGCTGCTTTGAAAAATATTTGAGCATTATTCTTAATTGTATTTACTGTACATCATCCCCCAGTAAGTCTACATCATCTGCATATGGTAACAGCTGAGTCAAACCGTTTAATTTTAGTCCTTCGTTACTTTCTTTTAACTTCCTAACAGCATATTCTAAGGCAAAATTAAAGAGCAATGACACAAAATTTTACTTTTTGTTTCACTGGTGCATACTTTTATCATATTAACATAATATCTTAAGTATTCCAAACTCTACTAATATATTATATAATTTATCTCTTTTGACTAAATCATATACTTTTCTCAAATCAATGAATATCTTATGGACATTTTGATTATATTCCCACTTTTTCTCTAGTGTCTGTCTGATGTGAAAAATTGATCTGTTGTTGATCTGTTACGTTTAAATCCACATTGATGATCATCTATAGTTTCATTAGCATATGGGGTTAGTCTTGCTAAAAGAATGTTAGATAATATTTTATATGTTGTTGAGAGTATAGAAATCCCACGGTAATTATTGCAGTTCATTTTATCACCTTTTTTAAACACAGGAATCTTTCTACTGTTGAGGGATTTCTTCTTTAGTTGACTTAACTTCGAGTGAGCCGCAGTGTTGCCAACCCACCCCAAGAAAATTTCACCATATGATATTTTACAGGCGACGCTAACCTACAAATAGGAGTTGGCAACACTGACTAGTTGCTTCACAACCTTTTGATTTTTTAAACATTTTGCTATATGATATTTCAGAGGCGAGGCTAACCTACAAATAGGAATTGACAGCGTAGCCTTCTAAGATGATAAGTATGCAGTAAGATGAAGAAGAGTTGGTGACGCTAACTGGCAATAGTGGTGGTGGTGCTCTTGTAACCCCCCTCTTTCTCCCCCCGCACTATTTTTTTCTAGCATACTGATCTATTGCATGCTAACCAAACCTCTTAAGCAATATTGGGAGGCAGGGCTTTTGTAACGCCACGGGTTCTCCACATGTATGTATGTATGTAATGCGAATTGGGGGAAGGGGGTCAATTTTAAACTTACAGCTTAATTAATCTGCATGCATGCTTAATGTTTGACTTCTTTATTTCTAGTTCGACATGAGATACACACAATTTTACTTTTTGAAGTACAGTTAATATTTCTGATTAATTTTACTGACCAAATGTGAGCGTGATCTTTCATGAACTAAACTAACCTCACTCACCCACCCACATATAGCCTTACAGGTGACTCAAAAGCAGAAAGTGGTGCATAGCTTTGATTGGTCGAGACAGGTCGATCTATCGTGAACTAAACTAACCTTACCCGCTCACACACACACACACATACTATGCCTTACAGAGTAAGGTAGCTATATCACTTGTAAGGGCTGACGGTTGCCAACACACAAGATCTATTGCAAACTAAATTAACCTACGACATAAGGCATGGACACACACACACCAAGCTTTCCAGATAGGGTATAAGCAACCCACTTCTTGCAATTGTTTTTATATTTTATGACGGGGAAAATTAACCTACAGTTAGCAACACTGTTTGAGGTGCTTTCGACGAGCAGTGGTACCAAACTTACCTTTTTGCAAATATGCTCTACAGCTGGAGGCTTGAAACATATACACACAAAACACCAGTGGCGTAGCGTTATAGTACGCCCGTACGCCCGGCGTTCCCAGATTTAAAATTTCAAAAATGCTTAAATGCTGTGATTATAAAGTAAAACGTGACTAATTTCATATATGTTTGACCTTCATGGCATTATAATGGCTATTTTTCTCATTCCGCTTGCAACGCTCCACTCTCAACACTCGTTCTAGCATCTCTTTTCAATGCCTTTCCCGGCTGGACGCCGAGCAGGTTCGGCGTACAGGACTCCTATATTCCTTGCTGCCTTTATGATGGGAAAGCTTCCATTTCTACAGCACGCGCGTAAATAGGCTCTCTTACGCCGGCGTACGAGAGGTCTACCGTGATTGGTTCATGTGACCCTTCCTGCCTTCTGAAGCAGACCACAGCGGCAGAATTCCTACCCGGTTCTTCGCTCTTCGCGCTCATGCAACTCGTGCTGTGTGATGCTACAATACGCAATATTGACTGACGTAACTTTACCAATCTCAAATATACTGCTTCTTAATGGCCACTGCATTGTATAATTTATCGCACGAACAGCGATGTGTATTAGAAACTAAAAGATCAACACAGTTTTTGTCAAATAAGTTGGTGAAGTCCTCGTGATAGAAATTCAGCCTGTGGCTGCTCTACCACTTAACCCGCAAAACTATTATTTTCTTATTGTATTTTTTCGTTATTATCTAACTACTTAATATTGTGTGAATGGAAATGTTTAGCATTCATTTGAAAACTCTTAACATCGAATGGTCTCTGGAGAAAATTATTTTAAAATGTTTATCAGCATTCTCAAGATGTAATAAACAGTGGTCTGAATTACTAATCGGCACTGTTACGTCAGTAGAGTGTACGATATTTGGATCATCCACTCTGCTTTTCACAGTGCGCCAAGACGACAGAGGTCCCTGGTTCGAATCCCGGCGTGAGCACGGGTGTTCTTTGTCAGTGTCCCTTCATCAATATCATCACTCATATTCATATTCGCAATTAACCAAAAGTGGTAGAAAAGCGAAGTAAAATAAACCAAATCAATGACGTCTACAGTTGTGCAGAGGCGCTTGTGATTCAGGTAGGTATTTAATGACTTGCGTCATGCAGAGAGATATAAAAAAAGGTATAGAACACCAGAGTTCAAATGTTTAAAAAATCAAAAGGTTGTGAAGCAACTAGTCAGTGTTGCCAATTCCTATTTGTAGGTTAGCGTCACCTGTAAAATATCATATGGTGAAATTTAATTGGGTGGGTTGGCAACACTGCGGCTCACTCGAAGTTGGTCAAGCGGCTGATTATATCTACTTTCTTTATTCCATATTAAAGAAATTAGTTTATGAATTTGACATAGTAACGAATACCCACCATATGTGATTAACTCAGCTGGTATTAAATCAATGCCAGGTGCTTTGTTATTCTTTAGCCTTTTAATAGCATCTTTAACTTCAGTCAAGTTCGGTTCTGGAACCAAAGGTTCTGTTGTGTGTACTTCATTTACTTCTGATTTATCTCCTACGTGAACATTTAAAAGGTCATTAAAGTAGTTATTCCATCTATTTAAAATATTGCTTGATTCAGCCAAATAATTGCCGTTTTTATCTTTTATCAAGTTTACTTTAGTTTGCCACCCCTTTCTAAATTCATTTACACCTTTATATAAATCCCTGATATTTTTATTTTTGCTGTTTGATTCAATTTCGTTAATTTTACTTTTCAAGTAATCTCTTTTTTTTTTACTTCTAAACGTGCGGTTAACTTCTCGCTTTAGTCTATTATAAATGCTTGAATTTGTATCATCAGAGTTATTTAACCAACAGATGTAAAGGGACTACAAACAAATGACCCTTCGGCCGGCAACTTTCGCCAAATAGTATAAAACTCTGTGCTTTCGCGTTTGCGTAACTTCCCTCTGCCACGGTGAAGTCCGCTCCACCCAGGGTTGGCAATTTTTTTATTTTTTTTAATGTTTTTAAAAAACTGGTCTTTTTGTTTAAAACATGTTTTTTTTGGTTTAAACATAGTTTTTTTGAGTTGCTGTTTTAAGTCCACTTTATGCACAGTAAGGCTAATCGGGACTGGACCTACAGTTTAAAGTGGGATCCGAACCACTTGTGCCTCCACCGGGTATCGAACCCGGTACCCCTGGATTACAAGGCAATGACGCTACCACTGCGCCATGGTGGAGGCCCATATAGTTTTAAACATGAGTTAAAAAACATGTTTAACATGTTTTAAACAAAAGAAAGTCAACCTTTTGCCAGTAAATTATAGTTAAAGTCGTTACAGAAAAAGTACTCATTTTTATGAGTACACTGGCGGCAAGGACAGTTTATTTCCCTTTGGAGATAAGGTTTACCATACTGCAGGGTAGGGATATGCGGGACAGAATTTCTTGGGTCGGGACGGGAAATTCTTTAAATCCCAACATTCGAGACGGGGAAAATTCTGAATTTCACGACGAAGTCGGGAAATTTTCGGCACGGGATATGTTCGAAATTTCCCAAAGCTCTTGAAATATCGAATTGTAGCCTACATGTAATTTCCATCTTAAGTGCTTGTTTTTGCACTTCTGGTACAAATACTAACAATTTCCGATAAGTTCCAGACATTTACAATGAAGAAAACATCGAGAATTGACGACTTATTAAAATGACCAATCGGCATTTCCCGACTGCTTGGGATCCCGAAAAGTCGGGAAGTCATTTCCCGAAGTCGGGATCGGGACGGGAATTTTTTTCCCCGATCCCAGTCCGGACTTTTCGAGATCCCGCACACCTCTACTGCAGGGACAAAAGTTGGGGGTAATAGCCCCACCCTTTCCGCCACTGCTGAAGTAGGTTAGGATTCATATTCATCTAAATTTCAAGAAACTAAATATTACTATCCTCGTCCTGGAAAAATCAGGGTGAAATATTTCCTGCTGCCTGAACAGTTTATATAGCAGAAAACAACCTGAAGTGTCATAATAGAATCTCCAGATCAATTTATATTTCCAAGTACAAAATTATGTTACCAAAAATAAGCATCTGCGCTTCATTCAGTTATAGAAACCAATGAATCGTATCGCAAGAGAAAAAAAAATCACGCATTGTGTATTCAGATATTAGTTTCCAACTTCCACCAGTCTCATATTTATAGGACGGATACGAAACAAAGAACTGAGAAGTTTCAAAATCTACAGCAAAGCACGGGTCTTTCTTGTCGCACAACAGTTTTGCTAGCTATCTTGTGTATACATAGATAGCCTACCTAACTTAACAACGTAGGCATTTATCCTAAATTTAAAAAGCCTTCTCCTGTGATGTCAAAACATAAGGTTGCTCAAGTATTGTGCGATAAGTGAAACACGTAAAGCACTGATTAATTGACACAGATTCAATGAAAAGACAGGGTTGCCAAACAAAAATATTATCACAGACTATAAAATATCAAGTACCAAAATGTGTTTTAAACACTTCTAAAAAAACATGTTTAAAACACATTGTTTTAAACGTTTAATGGCCGTGTGCACGAACGAAGATCAAATTTTAAACTCGGATCGGGAAAGGATCACTGGAAAATTCCATTGCACGAAGACGGTTCAACACTTGATCGCGATCTAGGAACATCAAAACGAGTTTATCTTCTGATCGGCCATTCGTGACCGTTTTGGTGTCTGATTCTGGTTCACGATACTGACGCTTCGACTGCAGGTAGTTGTTTTTTAATATAAAAAGAGCGGAAAGTGATATCAAGGGCGTTCAAACGCTAGTAATGTTGGATGTACAATGCTGATAATTCGAGAAATGTGTAAACTAAAAACTGCCAAAATAATAATAATAATTTGTGGTTCTGTGGTGCAAAGTCGAAATGTTTCTAAATACTGTACTTTCTATCACAGACACAAAACATGTGCAAGTGCAAGGTAAATTAGAACAGAGCATTGTAAATATGATTGTACAAATTTACGAAAATACATGTTACTGGCTATTTACACGATACGACAATATAAATATATAAGAATTAAGAAATGAAAAATTCAAATACTTACCATAATACAGTAATAATAATAATAAAATATCTTTATTGAGCGGGCGAGGTTCAGCGTACGCTGTTCTCTCGCGAATGCATTTTGTAAGGCATTGAAGTCCCGTAGAAGAAGGTTCCATGCTTTCTCCTTATTCGTTTGTCTTGTGCCGTCAGTTCTTTTTTAAGATTATTATTTTTTTATCATATCGTCTTCGCGATTATCCAAATATGGCGGAAAGCGAAGTAAAATAAACCAAATCAAACAATCAATCAATGAATGATTTTATTTGATTCGCTTTTTTATACATTAGGTTAATCGCGAAGATGATACGACAAAATAAATGAAGGGACAAACACAAAGAACACCCATGTCCAGGTAGGGGTTCGAACCAGGAACTCCTGGTGTTGTAGCGCGCTGTGGTAACCACTCCCCCACGGTTGGTTGATTTGATGGTTGATTTGACGTTTTAAGTCCACTTTATACACAGAAAGGCTAATTGGGACTAGACCTATAGTTTAATGTGGGATCCGAACCACTATATGCCTCTATCGGGTACAGATCCGGGACCACTTGCACTCCCCCACGGAGGTCGGCCGACAACAAACATGAGAGGAAGGCGCTAACCATTCGGATACGTGGGTATCGGTAAAGCAAACTGCATTTTTCCTGAGTAGTAATTTTCAATTGAATTTTTTAAATACCATCTTTATATATGATTAAGGTTTTTTCAAAAATTTTGCATTGCTTGATTTCCATAATTTCCCCATCTCACGATCTCGTTACTGAAGGATCTGGGCTCGAGCCTTGGCCTTTGCTTGAGTGTTTATTTGCAACCACTCTTCACACGTTTAATTTAATCAACGTTCATCGTCATGGCAGAAATTAGGTAAAGCGATGGAAGAGAGAAGAAAATACAAATAATTTCCTCCCAGTGCATCTGCAGGGCATTGTGAAATCAGGAGCCTAGAATTCTCTGTTTATGATTGTCCCTCACGACTTTCCAAGCTCTTAGATACTTATTCCGATTAAATCTATACAGCTAGAAAAAGCGATGGGTAACAAAACACAACTTTAAACAAACCATTTTTCTACTTTCTTCAATGATATTCATTTGGCTTTTTGAGTTCTGGGATACATTTTTCATTTCCAATTTTCTCATTATTCACTGCAGGCAGAGTACAACACATAAGAACAAGAATGCACGCTCGTCACGAATCCCGGCCTGAATTGTTCTTTGCGAGGTCCCTTCATCAATTTCATCACATCATCACTCATCCTCATTTTCGCGATAACCAAATGTGGCAGAAAAGCGAAGTAAAATAAACCAAACCAACAACAAGAATTAGAACGCGCGTTTTCTTGCCCAAATTAATACATCCGTACTTATGAGTGTTTAGCTTACCCATTTTTTATTGGAGGCCAAGAGATTAGTATATTTAAATAAAACACTACTAAAACGAGAGCAAGAGAGAGAGCGTGAGCAAATATTTGTTATTAATCATTATATATTCCATATTTTTTAAAAAATCATAAAATTTTTGTCTGCACATAAGACGTTCCAATTGCATAAATAATAAAAGTACATCCCATATTATACATACATATTGTACAACGTGTAAAAACTAGTGTAAATACAGAGGACAGAAGTACTGCAGAAAAATTTCCCCTTAGTTCTTTAGAGGATTTACAAAGGAAGCGAAGGGAATCCAATCCCCTATCTGTCCTATAGGAGATAGACTGGAGGACCTGAAAGCATGGGCTTTCAACTATTGGAGCGGGGTAAGAGGGGGCAAGGGAGGTAGAGGCAGAAATCTTCCTTTTCCCTTCGAAAACCCGTTTCTACCTGGAACTGTGAGGCAGAGAAAGAGCGAGCTAGGCCGCTGAACGCACCGAGGGTCGAGAAGCGTGTGATAAAAAGTGTTGCATATGAACTGTGGCTTCAACAAAACAATAAATATTGTGATTTGAAAATAATTAGAGATTTGAGATTGATTGATCTAACTCTGCTAGACTAGCTACTCCTCAGTGCACGTCACTGGGAAAACCTATGATATGGCATGCCACTTTCACTTGCACGAATATACTTCAAACAAGAAGGGAGTTTTCAGACTGAAGCGACAAGCGATATCGGGATTTCGCACAGAAGCATTGGATCTAAAGCAAACCATTCACCAGCCACGCTTGCGCAAATAACAGGCCGGGGCAACACAATGCACGGTATTGATAAAAAGGCCCAGTCCGAGCGACAAGCGACACCTCCAATTTGTCGTGTCGCTTTAATTCGGAAGGTGTTTTTTTTTTTTCCTTCCCCAAGAAACACGTATCGCTGCAGTCTGAAAGCTTCCTTTCGAACCAATTCATCACGAGAAAATGCACGTGTCTCTTGGACTGGACTGTTGTTTTGTCAGCACCATGCATCGTGTCGCCTCGGTCTGTTGTACTCGTATGCAAGGTGAATTGTTTCCTTTATGGGCTTCGGGGTGTAATCTCCGTACCACTTAAAAGTGAATCCTCAGTGATCAATGAAATTTCTCGAACCGAAGCGACACAACAAGCTGCACGTGTCGCTCAGATTCCCAATGGCGTGTATTGTGCCGCCTGAGACTTGATTTCCCATGAGCGGTAAATGCTTATTTATAGACTAAATGGGCCTGTGTCGCTTGTCACTTCGGTACGAACCACTGCTGTCGCGTGTCTGTTTGAAACCTCACTAAGAGGCGTGCTTTTCACCACAACACAATACGCAGATAAACGATCAACATGCTTAACAAAATGCAAGTCGTACAAATACTGTCCGGGTACCAATCCTTTCTTCGTTCTGCTTGTATCAACAGGTTTCGTCTCTCTACGTCCTTCGGAAACCTACGAAGTGATACTTGACTCAATAAATTTGTTCCCCATCGAACTGCTGCCTGGTTGTTGAGAAGGCGACCGCGGCTTCACTCAAAATAAAATTCCCTCGCTACCTGCGGTCAACAGTCTGCAAGTCTGTGGTCGTCTGCTAGTTGCATTGCAACATGGCGCGGCGGAGATGCGTGGAGTAAAAAATATATACTTGCAAGTTTGATTACGTAGGCAAAGCGCACTATTAGGTCGCGCATCCGATAGACTTAAATAGTAATAACTTTTTCGCCACTATATTATCGGAGAATGAGTCATCTGTCAACGGATAATTATGACTGGCTTCAACTGAGGTATATTTAAAAATACCAACCAAATAACGTGTCCAGCTTATTTTTGCAAGAAATATTGGCATCAAGTATCGAGGCTATTTCCTGTGCGAAATACATACTTTTCAAGGGAGCGTAATATCAAGAAATGCACCGTTTAAGAACTGTGATATTTGAAAATCCATTGCAAGGAGGGTGGTATTACAATAACTTAACGATGTTCATGCAAAGTTAATCATAAAGACAACTAACAATATTGTGGCATATTCATGTATAAACACCAGTTCGTACGTATTTATTTATATTGCTTTAATTTACATTTTTTCCGCAGCTACGCAACGCAAGCATAATCAGTAATTCAGAATTTAAACTATATCAAACAATTGCGTGAAAACAACGCGATTTGTTATGGACACAACACCGTTATTCAATTTTGCACACACCTTGCAGCTTATAATCACTGTTTAACATTTCTGTTCGTAAACCGACCTCCGTGACTAAGACGCCAGGGTCACGGGTTTGAATCCCAGCCTGGGCGTTCTTTGTGAGTTTCCTTTCATCAATTTCATCATATCATCACTCATCCTCACCCTCGTGATTAGCCTCCCCGATGGCGTAGTGTATGTTCGTCGCCTTGTAAACAAGGGGTCCCGGGTTCGATACCCGGTGAAGGAACATAGTAGCTCGGATCCCACTTTAAGCTGTAGGTTCAGTCCCGATTAGCCTTACTGTGCATAAAGTGGACTTAAAACAACAACTCAAACAAACAAACTCTTCGCCATTAGCCAAAAGTGGCAGAAAAGCGACGATAAAAAAATTCATATCAAATTACTGTTCTCAAATCGTATTTATTATTGTCCTATTAACAATGGTTGATTGATTGATTTGTTTAATTTTACTTCGCTTTCGTGCCACTTTTGGCTAATTTGCGAAGATGGGAATGAGTGATGATATGATGAAATCGATGAATGAACACTCGCAAACATTCATGCCCAGGCCGGGATTCGAACCCGGGACCCCTGGTGTCGTAGCGCGGGATGCCACCACGGGGCTCCCGGCCTATTAACAATGGCATGAAACTATTGAGGAATAATGATCACATCCCAAAGCATATTCTAGAGATTAGTCTTTCTTTCACTTACAGTGTAACATATGTTATAAGTGTTTTAACAAAGATTTACAACCAATAACAATAAGGTCACACACACACAAAAGCAGAGTGTTGCGTCGAACTTGCGCTCCTATACGAAAATATTTTATTTAAACATATATATCCTTAAATAAAACTGGCCACAACCTTTCTACACTCAACGTCACTCCTCCATGGTTATTACGTATTATTTTGGAGAAAGAAATTTGAAACCACAGAGAAATTGTTGTAACCAAAGCTATCAAATTAGAAATATAACATTTCCCCCCAATTGTATCTCTAGACACCAGTGGCGAAGCTCCTATGAGGCTTAGCCTACCCAAACAATGTTGAAATTAAAATGTTCTTGTACCCTGTAACAATCAAAGTTCGTTCAAACGAATTAAACTATGTAATCCGAACATTTGGTTCCGCCGATCCTTCCAGATATCTCTTCAGTCAGGCCAGAAAGAGAGAGCGCGTTCGGCCCGAACTGTGAGGCTTTTGGCAAAATTTGTGTTTTTTTTAAAAAGAACAAAACAAACTGTTTTTTATGTTTAAAACATGTTTTTTTTGTTTTAAACATGAGTTAAAAAAACATGTTTTAAACATGTTTTAAACAAAACAAATTCAACCTTTTCCCAGTAAATTATAGTTAAAGTCGTTAAACAGAAAAAATACTCATTTTTATGAGTACATTGGCGACAAGGACAGTTTATTTCCCTTTGGAGATAAGGTTTACCATACTGCTGGGTAGGGGTGTGCGGGACAGAATTTTTTGGGTCGGGACGGGAAATTCTTTAAATCCCGACATTCGGGACGGGGAAAATTCTCAATTTCCCGAAAAAGTCGGAAAATTTTCGGGACGGGATGTGTTTGAAATTTCCCAAAGCTCTTGAAATCTCGAATTCTACCCGTAATTTCCATCTTAAGTGCTTGTTTTTGCACTTCTGGTACAAAACAACAATGCAGAGAACGTCTAGAATTGACGACGTTTTAAAATGACCATTCGGAATTTCCAGACTGCTTGGGATTCCAAAAAGTAGGGAAGTCATTTCCGGAAGTCGGGATCGGGACGGAAATTTTCTTTCCCGATCCCGGTCCCGACTTTTCGGGATCCCGCACACCTCTAATGCAGGCATAGGCGCCGACTCCATGGGGCTTGGGGGGCTCGAGCCCCCCAATATTAACAATGTGGGCGCAGAGCCCCACCAATAATTTTGCTTAAGAGGATCTAATGTATTATTTTGCTTCTCTTGTAAAGTTTACTCTGAATTGTACCACATGAAGTTAACTTTTAATAAACATGTAAAATTTTCTAGACCATCAACTTTCGGGGACTGAAACCGCTAAACCATCAACTTTAGGGAGGCTATGACCAGAGACAGCAAAACGCATGATTTATTACTAGTATATACTAAGTATGTAATTATGAGTATTGTTAAAATTTTTACTAAAAAAAAGTTTCAAAAGACGATGTGCATGAACTAGGGTAGTGGATGGGACGTTCGGGCTACAAATGGCTCTCGCATGACATTCAGAACGAGATCATTGATATATTAGGGAGATCTGTTTCGCGCTCCGTTGTAGCAGAGAATAAAAGTCGGGAATATTTTGCTATTATGGTTGACGAAACTTGTGACACATCCATCCGTGGACAATTAATATTCTGCATTCGAACTGTGAATAAAAAAATGATATTTTTGAAGAATTCATGGGCTTTTATTAGGGGTGTGCGGGACGGGATCTGGACGGGAAAAATTTTCAATTTCCCTACTGAGTCAGGAAATGTTCAAAATTTCCCGAAGCTCTGAAAATCTCGAATTATACACGTCATTTTCACTTTAAGTGATTTCTGGATTAAAAACTAACAATTTACGGTAAGTTCCAGAAATTGACAATGCAGAAAACGTCGAGAAATAACGACATTTTCAAATGAGCATTCGGTATTTCCCGACTGCACGGGATCCCGAAAATTCGGGAAATCATTTCCCGAAGTCCGGATCGGAACGGGAATTTTTTTTTCCCGATCCCGGTCCTGACTTTTCGGGGTCCCGCACACCCCTAGCTTTTATGAGATTCCGAACACTGCGGCCAAAACTTAAAAAAAGGAGAGAGTGAGTCATTAATTTATTCAGTGATCAGAGCCCCCTCCCAATAATTTTGACAAGTCGGCGCCCGTGACTGCAGGGACAAAAGTTGTTGGTAATAGATCCCCTTTTTCCGCCACTACTGAAGTAGGTTAGGATTTATATTAATCTAAATTTCAAGAAACTAAATATTATAGAATTCCTATCCTTATCTTGAAAAAATCACGGTTAAATTTTTCCTGCTGCCTGAACAGTTTATATAGCAGAAAAAAAACCGCAGTGTCATAATAGATTCTCCAGATGAATTTTTTCAAAGTACAAAATTATGTTACCAAAAGTAAGCATCTGCGCTTCATTCAGTTATACAGACCAATGAATCGTATCGCAAAAGAAAAAGAAATCAGGTCATGATCAAAATCACGCATTGTGTATTAAGATATTAGTTTCCATTTCAAGCTTCCACCAGTCTCAAACTTACAGGACGATACGAAACAAGGAACTGAGAGGTTTCGATTTCTACAGTAAAGCACGGGTCTTTCTTGTCGCACAACAATTTTGCTACCTTGTGCATACATAGCTAGTCTGCCTAACCTAACAACATAGGCATTTAGCCTAAAATTAAAATGCTTTCTCCCGTGACGTCAGAACATTAGGTTGCTCAAGTGTTGTGCGATGAGTGAGACCTGTAAAGCACGGATTAATTGACACAGATTCAATGAAAAACAGGGTTGCCAAACAAAAAAATTATCACAGACTATAAAATATCTACCACCAAAATGTGTTTTAAACACTTGTAAAAAAAACATGTTTAAAACACATTGTTTTAAACGTTTAAAACATTTATAAAAAAAACAAAGCCGTGTGTTTTAAACGTTTAAAACAAAGTGTTTTAAACACTTTTGTTTTAAACATGCCAACCCTGCTTAACCTACGAAATCTTGGACACACTGACTGTACAAATGGAAATACGTTATGGAGATCTTGAAAAGGTAAAATTTGTTGAATTGGTAGACCAAAATAGCTTTGGGGGATATAAACTACATTTTCCTGTGATGAAATTAAATACTTTCTGTCCACATATCCATTTTTCAACAAAGAACGATTAGAAAATGATTTAAAGAATATCTATGCTGATGAAGAAAACCATTTACCTCCTGCAGACCTTCTAAAATTCAATTAGCAATGATCTTCAAACAATCTACAAAGAAGTAACACAACTTATCAAGTTGGTCTTGACATTCCCTGTTACAACAGCTTCCTCCGAAAGAAGTATGAGCACCCTTAAAAAAAAAAAAAATATCTCTGTAATTCAATGAAAAATGAAAAATTAAGTTCTCTCAGTACAATAGCCATTGAAAAAAAAAACTGATTAAAGAACTTTCTATTGATCAAGGCTTCAAGGAAAGAGTAATTGATACTTTTGCGACCAACAAGAAACAACGCATGGACCTGCTGTATAAAAAAAATATAAGCAGATTTTTCAGCCTAACCAGTATTTACGCCTTAGCTTCGCCACTGCTAGACACAGATCTAGATCTACTCATGTTTTACTTTGAGATTTAGCACACACTTTCTTTTTGAAAATAACATCCATATACGTATATGTCATCACATCGATTCATAATCCATGAATAGTACCACCGTATTCAACAGCCCAACACGCCCTGTCATTTTCGCTGCAGACGCCACAAGGCAACGCAAAGCGATTTTCAATTGTTATCGGGTGGAAGGTCGCTACTTCTCAACTCTTGCATCCAGGAAAGGCAATAAAACTGTGTGACGTAGCAGGTCAACGTTTGCTACTATGTTGAGCGATCCTGGAGGCCCCCATTATGTTCGAGCGTATTTGGCTTTGGAGTCGATGTGCAATTCGCAAGATTTCCGCTTCCAGTTCCAATCCAAGACCCTGCGAGGCCATTCTTGAAGTTGCACCTTTCGGACACGGTCTCTTGACGAAAACGACAAGAGGAGAAATTCTTATTACTGTTACTTTTGCTACAGTAGAGTAATCTGTGCTGTGGTGTTTACATCATATTGTGCAATGTCTTTTTAATGGAGAGTGTATTTGTTATTTATGGCAAGAAAACAAAATAATTAAATACTTTTTAAATAATTTTATGTATCATGCTTTAAGAACTTATAAGTCGTTGTTGCGCTCCATCCTTGACGCAGGTCTACTTTCATAAAACATGAATAGCAAAGAGAAGGAAAAGTACATAGAAGAATATGAATTTCCTTATTGTGACGAAGTTTCTAAATACGAAAAATTAGCAAAAATAGGACAAGGCACTTTCGGGTAAGTAGGAGCACAAAACTAAAATATCATTTCTGTATGGGAAATAACCCTGTAAAAGTATGTACTATAAAACCTTAAAAACTCTTGACAGTTAAATTCGAATGGTGAGTTTTGTTGGAACAAATTTTATTCTTCCATATGAAATGTCTATTCGTTTACATACGCACCACTGCCTCAGTTACTTTTCTTGTGCCCTTTGTTATATTCCCTTCAGGGTACTACTTGCGTATAGTGGAAACACCTGGAAATAATTTCTTTCCCACTTTTTAACATTGCGGAACATTTCTTTAGGTGTAATAATAAATTTCTAACGAAAATAATTTTTATTTTTTTAAATTTACAGGTACTGAATGTTTTTCGTTTTTCCGGTTCTGTAACACACAATGTGGCGATAGCGTACTGGTTCATCGCGCGTTGTGACAGTGTTTTGTCGATTTGGAGTGTGTATGCAGTGTTTCCAACCTTCTTCACCGAAAAATACCTAATTTCGTGGCCGGATTTGAAATTATGCTAATACCTTGTTAGCCTCACAAACCATTGCCGTTAGCCCCACAAAGCATCGACGTTAGCCCCATGAACCATTGACGTTAGCCCCACAAACCATTCACGATATAGTTTTTCTTGTATGTACGCATTGCTTGCATCATTGTAGAATTATTTGGTAAATGTTACTATCCTTCGGACACCTATAACTTCTGAGGTTCGTCAATTATTGACATTTCTACTTATCTATCTGCTTCGCGGATCATTTTTTAACGTGTATTCACGTTTTTTTGATAATTTTTTTTTAAAAAAAGTGTTTTTGTAACTGAAGAACGTACGTTTCTGCAAATGGTTTGTGGGGCTATGTGTCAATGGTTTGTGGGGCTATGCGAGAATGGTGTGTGGGGCTATGCAAGAATGGTGTGTGGGGCTACGCATATTTTTTTCGAAACCAATTTTTAACTATTGTAACCTATTGTGACCCTACCTAACCTTACCGGAAATGGTTCGTGGGGCTATGCGTGAATGGTTGAATTTCCGCTATGAAACATTCCCACATCACACAAAACACCTTCCAGATGTTAGACAATACTACAGGAACTTATTACGGTAAGTAGTTTCTTCTGTAGAAATGAAGAAATCTGTCCGAAGGATAGTAAACTAGTACCCTTGTGTTTTGTCGATTTTCAGTGCGCAATCAGTGTTTCAAACCTTCATGATGGAAAAGTACGTACTATTTCGATTTTTTTTTCATGTTTACCTCCACAAACCATGCACGATAAGGTTGGGTTAGGTTTTGACCACGCTAGCAGACAGCCGGCGCTCCGGCATCCGTAGGGTAAGTAAGTTTTTCTTTTTACACTTTCTGTCACTAACCATTCACGGGAACGAGGTATGCCTACGATGTTAGGTTAGGCCTGTCAGGTTAGGTTCCATTAGCACTCATTTCACCCCTAAATATGTGCTTCATCATCGAGAAATGTCCTCAGTACGTTCAATCACACATATCCAGACAACATCGGTTTTTCTCGATTTTCTCCTCCAGGTGATTTTTCCTCGCCTTGGGATTTAGTTTGTTGAATTCCTTATACAATAACCTTTCCAACGATATATGACACGTATTCCTTATAAAAAGGACGTAAACTAGACTCTTACCAAATATCCTGTGAAGTGATATTTTCTTCTTCCAAACACTGGAATTGAATGCCGGACATTACGCCAAACCCTCTCGATGTTTTCTGAATGGATTGGAATTTCTTCACCCATGAGTCGTTACACGTTCTGCTGATGATCATCTTCTTGAAACACAACAACGTGTTTACGACAAAGAAAGCGCAGCGAACATAGTTAAAAATAGAAATTTCCGTAAAAAGAAGGCACGTTTGGAAACACTGCAGAGATCTCGTGACTCTCAACGCTCTCGCCATCTGCACGCACACAATGGAAACAACGGCATAATGTGGCAGGCAATGCCAATTTCTTACGTAAAAAGTGATTAATTATTGTTCGGCAGCATTCAAATACGAAGTTTTTACTTTCCGTGAAAGAAAATACCTCCAAGAACGTCCAGAATGATAAAGAAACTCATTTCAATAAGTACTTTCTCCTGTAAATTTGAAGAAATCCGTCTGGGCGATATTGCATATTTACCCCGTAAACTAAAGTAAGAATCACGAACCTTCCGACCCTCTGTAAACAACCGTCTCACTTCGATTGATTGGATTGATTTGTTGTTTTAAGTCCACTTTATGCACAGTAAGGCTAATCGGGACTGGACCTACAGTTTAAAGTGGGATCCGAACCACTATGTGCCTCCACCGGGAATCGAACCCGGGACCCCTCGTCTCACTTCGAGTAATGTGAATGGTGCGGCCATCATATGCTGCTCACTCGCAACCTTTAATTTTACGTAACATGAAAAAAACGTATTCGTATTTTAACTGATAATCTTCACATTGAAGTATAATACATTTTCTACAAGTGATTAAAAACGTGTTCTTGTTCAAGAATGAACATATTTTTCTATGCCAAAAGTCCCATTTATCTGACATTGGGTTAACGGACCCCCCTTCCCCCCTCCTCTCTCAGTATTACAGCCCCAAAGTTATACAAGAGAGAGAGAGATTTGTTTCAGTAAATTCAAGCCTTTTGGTTTTATTTCCACCAAATTATTGCCCAACATTGTTGACATGTAGTATTGTTTTCTCCTTTGTGCACAAATATACTGCCAGTTTTAGCAGAAGCTAAACAAAGATAAGCCGGGGAATAAAAAGAGATTGTTTATCTTTCTCTCGGTTTCTCGTGCACTAGAGAACAAGAAAACTATAATAATCACATTATTTACCCACGTCTCATGCAAGTAATGTATTTTCTTACCTTGATTCAGCAGTTCCTTTTTGAACTTGAGGCATTTTCGGCGCTAGACATCATCCTGTCAAGAGTACTGTCTGTCAAATTTGCTTCCCAAAAAGGAACTCAATGTGGCGCAAGAGGCGATTTAACGTCGACTGCTATAATTGGGGAGATTGTCGTCAATCCTCACTATCAACATCTTCCCCACAGTGGACAGGACGGCTCTTTGATTGAAAGAATACGAAAGCACCTCGCGTTGTATTGCGCTTATCTCAAAATCAGTGTACTTGTTTATACGAGCAACGAAGTGGTTTTTTTCGCAGGACTCACAACTTGACCGGTCGTTTTCCTTTCTTTCACCACACCGAAAACACAAAAGCCGCAGACACGCAATTACACTTGGACACGAACTTCACTGCTTGCTCAGGATAGCACCGACACAACGTCACATAAACATTAAGAACAACCTGCTTCTTGCTACTTTTCAAACGGCTGTATTTCTGAAAGACTACTCTGAAAACACGGGAGACCTTCCTGCATGCATGGAAGTCGCCATGTTCGAAACTGGCGCTATTTTCTTGCTGTTCACGTGATCGATTGTATTTTATACAATAATCACATATTATTATTATAAACAGAAACCTTTAATGAAAATATATTTTAAAATGTATAATCCAATGTAATTTACACATTTTTCTTCCATTAGCGTACTTTCATAAAACGGACTACATGATGCGGAAGAAATCCGTTATTAGGCTGTTGCCAACCTCAATACTTCTCACTAAGTCAAGTACAGAAACAGAAGTGGTATGTCGAATGTCGGCATATGATAGTGTGATTTCACATTGTCAGTGACGATCCTCCTGGGATGGGCGAGGGGGTGGAACGCAGGAGTCGATCTATAATCCAGAGGTGTTCACCATCCGGATGGTGACATCCTCACACTCTGGAATAGGGCAGGTAGGCCGTAGGGTGAGGGAGGTTGATTTAAATTGAACACATCTCAACAAGAGAAAAGAAAAATGTGACAATATTTAAAAATTCATCCCCAAATATGCATTTTATTTTATATGTAACTTTCAATAAAATGTGACTGCCTCAAAATATTTCTGCATTCTACAGTCTTCCTTCCCCACTTTTATGCTTCTCTAAGTTGCCGTTTTAGTTTCCCTTGGTGTGTTTGCTGCATAATCCAGCATTTTTGAACGGGATGAAAAGGACATACGAGTGTGTTTTTGGATGAAGTAACTTTCGAGATGTTGAAGTACACTCTGGAGGATACTGGAATGTGTGACATTGAGGTGTAGATCGACCACATTGTGACACGTACATTTGTCATTAGTTACGAGACGAAGAATGATATGTGATATTTGAATTCCAAATTAGTTAGCCGCCCCCGTGATGGAGTGGTTAGCATATCGTGCTACGATGCCAGGGGTCCCGGGTTCGAATCGTGGCCTGGGAATGGATGTTTGTGAATGTCCATTCATCGATTTCATCATATCAACATCATTCATCCCCATCTTCGTAAATTAGCCATAAGTGGCACAAGAGGGGAATTAAAATAAAGCAAATCAATCAAACCAAATGAGTTATTCCCATTATTTTCATCTAAATAATAATTATTAATTTAGTCAATCAAATTATATGTATTAGCTTACTTTCATTATCTACGAGGCGCATCCAGAAAGTAAGATTCCCTATTTTTTTTAAAAAAAAACCAACACAGTTTCAGGAAACCATTTATTGGCAACAGGTACAGCAAAGGTTCAGCTATTTTTCAACATAGCAACCACCAGAATTGATACACTTGTCGTATCGTGGTATCAACTTTTGGATCCCACTGTTGTAGAACTCGGCCGCCTGTGAATGGAACCAGCGTGTGACAGATGTCTTCAGCTCTTCGTCGTTGCCAAAACGCTCACCGGAGGACAGGAATTTCTTGAGGTGCAAGAAAACGTGAAAATCGGTGGGAGCCAGATCAGGACTGTAAGGTGGATGATCAAACAACTCCCAGCCAAATTCCGTCAAAACAGCTGCTGTGCGCCGAGCCGTATGTGGACGAGCATTGTCATGGAGGAGCACAACACCTGCAGTAAGCATGCCATGCCTCTTGTTTTGAATGGCACGTCACAATTTCCTTAGTGTTTCACAGTAATGGTCAGCGTTCACCGTTTCACCTCTGGGGAGGAAGTCAATGAGCAAAATGCCCTTCCTGTCCCAAAACACGGTGCACATCACTTTCTGTACCGACAGCGTCTGTTTGAATTTCTTCTTGACCGGAGATCCACTATGCCGCCAATGCATTGACTGCTGCTTGGTTTCCGGGGTGAAGTGCGAAATCCACGTCTCATCACCCGTGATGATCCTGTCGAGGAAATCATCGCCGTCATCATGGTACCATTGCAGGAATGTCAGTGCTGCTCCTGAACGTTTCATTTTGTGTTCGGATGTTAGAAAAAATCTCGATGGCGCAACCTGTACCGTAAACCCCCCTGTGGGCACCCCTGCCAGGATTTATCAACAAAAAAGTCACACTAAAGCAACAGGTTAAACTTGGCAAATTTATCAACAAAAAATATCACCCGAGGAAAGGATTTCTGTTTGTTGCTTTAATTTTGGTCTAGTGTGCATATACATATAGAACATAAAAATTGTTTTACAAGTACACATTGAGTATTCATCATGCCTCTTTGCAGCCAATTCATATGATGCCGAATAGGCACATAATAAAAAGATTAGCATAGCAATTGGAGGTTCCTGTAGAAAATGTGTGTGTATAATGGTGGTGTTAAAACTTGACCTGGATGTTTTTTATTGCAATTTTTAATAACTATTTTTTTTGCTCATTTGTACTCTATTTGTAGAAACAAGCAATCCAATATTATTATTCATACGAAGCCATTTCTTTTGTTTCTCCTTTGGTTATTTTACATTATGTTTCTACTCTTTGTGTTGTGATAATGAAGGTACATGGACTAATTAAATAGATAATGTGTCAAACAATGATACAGTGTTCACACTTGTGAGGCCTGGCTTTGTAGCACATTGCACTGATCACTCCACCACGGGGGTTGGCTATTTTAAGATATAAGTAAGCATACTTCTAAACCATGAAGAATATAATTTTTAATGATTTCTTTGTTACTATAAGAACAAATCAACAATCTATGTATATTTTTCATTTTAGGGAAGTATTTAAGGCACGTGAGAAGAAGACGAAGAAGGTAGTAGCATTGAAGAAAGTGTTGATGGAAAATGAAAAGGAAGGAGTAAGTATAGTATTTCAGAATAATTTTCTAGATTTTATATTATTGGAAAGCAATCGATAAATTGTAGGATTCGTGCAAACTATGCTTCATCATGAAGGCAAATAAAGTAAGTTTAGTGTGGCATTTAGAGATTCTTATGTTTATAGATGTGTAAACAGTAATGTACCCTACCATTTTCTAGGGCAAACCTCCAGTGTCATTTGCAGGATTTTTAGAGAGATGTGGATATGTCCGAGAGGGAAGATATGTGTGAAATAGACCAGGAATATTGTGAAAATCTATTGATTTCACTCTTTCTTCTCCAAATTAGTCACCTTATTGTACATTCACAGCCACTTTTAGGTTGTTACAAACCCAATCACTTTCAATGAAATCATTCCAATCCAGAAGTGTCCTTGACGGCTTCTACACATCTCTACACTAAAGAATTTCAAAATATTTCAGACCACCTATTTTTTTCAAAAATATTGAATAGGTAGAAAAACAAAGATTGACATGTGCCATGGATCTGAAGAATTTTTATTATCTTATTATTGTTAAGAAACTGTTTCTATTCATGTGAATTTATATCTCTATTACAGTTTCCTATAACAGCATTACGAGAGATTAGAATACTGCAACTACTCAAACATGAGAATGTTGTCAACCTTATTGAAATATGCAGGACCAAAGGTATGACCAATACACTTAGTAACACTATCTTGTATTAATTTCTCTTGCCTGCTGTCGTATCATAAGTTATGTATCCTGGAAGCTTATGTAAAATATGATTGATTGATTGATTGATTTGTTGTTTTAAGTCCACTTTATGCACAGCAAGGCTAATCGGGGCTGGACCTACAGTTTAAAGTGGGATCCGAACCACTTGTGCCTCCACCGGGTATCGAACCCGGGACCCCTTGATTACAAGGCAACAACGCTACCACTGCGCCATCGGGGAAGCCATATGTAAAATATGATGTTTCCATACATGATAAACAAGTAACAAAATCTTAAGTTTTAAAGTAAATGGTGTTAACTATTATCTTTTTTCTGGTAGACATTATTTCATAATTTTATTCATTGTTTTTAACGTATGTAATTGCAAGGCATTACAGTTGTTAGGGTGGTTCTATACTTACGGCATATCAGTAACAAAACAAAAATTTGCATAATCATTCTCTGCACTACTATCAGCAGCTAGTTGATAATAGTCTACTGTCAACAGAAAAGATATTGTTCTTAGATATATGATATTTCTCACAATCAGTGTTAGCAATATATCTGTAGATGTTAATAAATGTGCTGGTAAAATTATTTTGCACTTTGCTTGCAAGAAAACACTATTTTTTTAAATCAGATATTCTAGCTGGACAGCTGTTATTAGTAAACATCATTTGCAATTTGAATTTTTTAGAATTTCATATCCATGAAAAATGAAATTATATTTGTATGTGTGTGTGTCTGCATGCCTGCTTGTGCATATTTGCATTTAGGCTTATTTTGTAAGTTAACAGTCCCTCTTCAGTTAATAATTTTCACTACTTTTTATTTCAGCCACACAGTACAATAGATTCAGATCTACTTTTTACTTGGTATTTGACTTCTGTGAGCATGACCTGGCTGGTCTCCTGTCTAACGTGAATGTAAAATTCAACCTTGGCGAGATTAAAAAAGTCATGCAGCAGTTACTGAATGGCTTGTATTATATTCACAGCAACAAGGTAAAATATTGTGTGGTAAAAGTGAATTTTATGATTAAATTATGGTTACCTCACATGTGAATCTGAATATTTTGAAACAAATTTTTGATGTATTGTATAGAGGAATGTATTTTAAAGTGTATTATTATTAACATTTGTACAATTCTTTAGGTTTTAGGTGTGTTCCATTTACAATCAGCTGTTTGTGTATGGTTTATATCTGTACCCCTTCCAACCTTACACATGTTGAAATTCTTTCACTTGCCTGGTACAGAATCTTTATTTGTAGTAATCTCTTGGCCACCATTTCTAATACAATTGCATGTGCTTGGTGCTTGCATGTTAAATTTTTAAAAATTCTTGGAGGCAGCCCCCAGTACAATATATTTATAAGCTAATCCTTGTAGACTTAACATACCAATTCCTTTGATCTTACCAAGAACTGCTATTACTTCCAGAGGGAGTTTAAGGAGTCGTACAGAGACCTGCAACAGAGTAGCCTCGTCCAGTGTGCTGCATTTTTTAACACACTGTGTAGTGCAGGTGTACCCCGGTGTCAGGTGTTCATTTGATTATTTATCACGCACCATGTGACTGTACACCAGTGCTCGAAAAATTTTCTTCAAAGCTAGGTGCCAGCTCTGAAAATCAGGCACCAGAAAACCACCTATTAACAATTGTGCATACTACAGTATGTTTCAAAAGTCGCGCAGTCTAAACTTTGAAAATGTTTATCATGAAAATCGTAAGAGATATTTACACCGCATTTTCTGCACTAAGCTAATTCTGTTGGCTATCACTGGGTTCATAAATTTATGTTAGCCTTTAACTAAATAAAAACAATTACATTATTTTAAAGGGGGCTACGATGGCTCAGTCGGTAACGCATCTGACTACCATGCTAAAGGTCCCGGGTTCGATCCCCGGCCGGTTCAAATCCGGGAACTTTTCTAACGATGGAAGCGGCCCCGGCGCCCACCCAGCGTCGAATAACATGGGTACCTGGGAGGTAAAGGCGGTCAGGGGCGTGATGCTGATCACATCACCCCCACTCACGACCGGATCAAGAAAGTGTGTGGCGTTACCCCCACACCCCCTATGTGCCTTCATGGCATGGTACTATGCACAGGGGAGCACTTTACTTTTTTACTTTACCTTTTACATTATTTTAAAAAACATTCTTAATTTGCTGAAAACATCTGAGAACTGATTTTCAAAAAAAAAAAAAAAATACCAACTCTTATACAATTTGTGTGATCATGTGTTGGTGTTTCACTGGTTTTAAAACAGTTGCTTTCTGAGGTACAGAAGAAGCAGGGCATTTTTATTGGACAACCTCGTGCACATGAGTATAAGAATGACTAGTAAAATACTTTTCAGCAACGCACACGCACTGCTCCAATGAATACGCCATGCTGAATCAATTAAAAAACAGGCACAGTAGGGGTGAAAGAGAGCAAAGAGAATATCTCTTTGTAAATATCTCTTACGGTTTTCATGATATACTTTCCGAAGTTTGGGTTGTGCGACTTTTGAAACACACTGTATAAGATGCTGAGCATCACGGTATTCAAAACATTGCTAAATTATTTGAGAAAGCAGGAAATAGGGTGTTGGGGGACAAAGCGTAAGAAATTGTTACTGACTCTATGGAATGTTCACAACGTTGATAAAAGAAAAATAATTTGCTAACTTACGATGTACTGCAATTAGAATCAACAAAATTTCGTACATATTACAGCAAAACATCACAGTTGCCAGGCTGAAATTTTTTGTCACCATGACGACCGGGATTTTTTGAGCCCTGCTGTACACCACACATTATGCCGCTCCAGAACATAGTGTAAATGGTGGAGACACCAAATACACTATTAGACACTAAATCAACGAAGTAGATGAGTCGGTGTTGCACTGTGTAACCAAATAGACAGTTCAGTGCGAAGAGAGTTAAAAAAGTGCAGCAAACACAAGGGTAAAAATATCCTGTTCATCCCACAAGAAATCACTAAAAATTTGTTTTTCATAAATACAGGAATGTTGTTAATTAATCATTTTGCTTCATAACCTATAGGAGTATAGTCTTAATATGGAACACTGAAATTTCTTCAAATCTCATAAATGCTTGCATTTTTGTGACTCTCAGTCGTTTAATTTATTTTTGCATTGTTATTGTGAGAAAGAATTTATTTTCTTGTGTATGATCTGATAGATCAATTATACAGAAGACTACACCTATTTAAGCATATCTGAATGCCCTGTGTATCACACAGAGAATTGTCCTAATGTGTTTCTGCATTACAGATCCTGCACAGGGACATGAAGGCTGCCAATGTTTTGATCACAAAGAATGGAATTCTGAAGCTGGCAGATTTTGGTTTAGCAAGGGCATTTAGTGCAAACAAGAATGGTCAAGCAAACAGGTAACATGTGTGTTTTTTACCATTTGCATGATGCAAATGTTGCTCTAGCAATTTCATACTTTGCTGATTTAATAGAATATATAAACTGTAAACATATTTTATGAAAAATGTACATATTAAAATTACAATTAGGAAAGGGTGAAATTTTTGCAGACAAATTATACCTTTATTGATAATTGGGAAAAGAGACGCGGTAGTATAAATATGGAGAAACTAGTACTCACTTTATCCGCGAAACTGTTTTTTATTCTTTGTTCTATTAATTTCAGTGGTCACTGCCACCATCCTCGTTGGAACTCGCTGTACTGTTGCTTGGTATGCATCTTTTGTTTGTAGTTCTCCGGCTGCCGCCGGAACAAACTAAATAGAATCCATCCCAGGCTCAACTTCACCGTAGAACAAGAGGAACATGGTAAGATCAACTTCCTGGACATCACAATGAGCCTTGCACTTAATAAATTCATAACCACTGTCTACAGAAAACCAAACGCAGGCAACCAGTACATCCACACTCTCTCTAGCCATCCCCCTAAACAAAAAGCTAACCCGTGGCTGAACTTTTATCGAAGAGCCTTCTCCTATTGCTGCAGAGAAGATGATCTACGAGAAGAGATAGCCACCATCACTGGAATAGCCATGAAACATGGCTACACAGAAGCACAACTTTCCACTTGGTGCAGTAAAGCGGAAATACAGCTCAGGCACCCTAACCAGCCACAATCAACCTCCAGCAAACAATATAAATGTTTGCCTTCCCCTACCATCCCACCACATCCAACCACATATCCAAAGCATATGGCAACAAAGTAGTCCACAAACCCAATGCCAAAATAGCTGATAAACTAAACAAACCCAAACTGTACTTCCTCTCCCCCCCCCCCTCCCTTGATAACTCAGGTGTATAGGATGCAGAGTGCAAGTGGAAGGCACATTATATTGGCAGATCAATCAGATCGGTCAATTAAAGAATCCAACAGCACCTAACAGATGCAAAAAAAAGCCCAATCCACTACTGGTCTTGCCAAACACATCAAATGCCATAGCCATAAAATTCAAACACACTGCCCACACACCTCGTAGACACCAAATTAAAGGAAACGCATGCCATAATTCACTTCCCGCACAAGCTGAACATCAATAGCAGACAGGCACACCACACCTGGATTCCCCTACTACAACAGTTAACACCAGGAAATAGCAGCAAACGACACGGGCGCAGACGTACAGTTAAGAACAGTGCACCTATCGGCGGCCGGAGAACTACAAACAAAAGACTCACGTCAAGCAACAGTACAGTGAGTTCCAACGAGGATGATGGCAGTGGCCAGTGAAATTAATAGAACAAAGAAGAAAAAACAGTTTCGCAGATAAAGTGAGTACTAGTTTCTCCATATTTATATACCTTTACATTCATAAAAGTAATAAGAAAGTGGCAAAATTTTGCACAAGAAAATAGTAACAATTTTGTATGTGTTGTGTGTCATAAGCAAGGATATTTTGTAACAATAAAATAAGCCTACTCATTTACCCAGTGGACAAATAAGATAATACTTTGGCAAGTTCCCATATCTGTTTGGCCTAGAACTGAAACTGGGAGAGTGTCCCCATACCAATTTTCCTGCCGGACAGAGCCCACAGATATATTATTCTGTGACTTGGTCTACCACTGCCACTCAAGGGCTCTTGGGTTCGATGCCTGATGGAGGCACGTGCACAATGGTTCGGTTACTTAAAGCAACAATTCAAACAATCCATACTACACTCAAATATAAACGAAGCAAAACAAACAGCATGAAGGAGTATGCACCATTATATAGGTAGCACATGCTAACATTCATAATTTGGTTTCCAAGGGAAGCAATTCCTCTGAGGTACTATAAATCTAATATTTATTAGAACTATTTACAAAATAATCCATCTTGGTACTGTAGGGTACCAGGCACGTGTGTCCAACATTTCTCTTCACCCCTTCCTTACAGACATTCAATGTGGTGTACATGACCACTCATGGTCTTTCCCTCACCAGCCCTCTATAATTCTCTGAGATTACCCTGAATACTTTTCCAAGAGCACCATAGTTTAATTAAATATTAATTAATAATATAATTGTACCAGTTAAAAGCAACACACAACATGATAAAAATCACGTCCAAACTTTCAATTCCATCTCGGAATCATCATCAGGGTTGGTCGAAAAACTGCGAAGGGAACGCGGTTGAGTTTCCACTGGAAACATTATGTGAGCACCAGCAGAACTGAACCACGTTCACTCGCCGTCTCAGAATTAAAAGCTTGGACAAACTCTTTAATGTTTTTTAGGTTATGAAAATTAATGTTCAAAACCAGGAAGAGGGTTATTACTAGAGCTAGAATTTTATTGACCTAAAAATCACCAAAATATGCTCTTATGTCCTAAAATTGTACAAAATATGCACTATAATTTGAAAAATATGCTCTTATAACTGGACTGTTTCAAACATCAATATCTAAATGCTGAGATATTTTCACATTCGTACTATTTTTAGTTCACTTTATGGGCCCTGAGTTGCAATGCACAGTGAATGCTTTCTGTAAATTTTCAAATAAAAATGAAACTGATTTTGCTGCAGTCCCCCCCCCTCAAAAAAAAACCTTCGAGTGAACACAGGAATAAGAACAAATCCACTTCGAAAGTGACTATATTTCTTGAAAAAGTGAAAATATGCTGAATATGATCGAAAATCTATCAAAATATGCTCTATCATGCAGAAATGGCCAAATAAGCCAAAATATGCCCTTAAAAAGCACCCTAATTTAATTACTTTCTTTATAATATGAATTTCTGTATGTTTATGGAACACACCACCCTTACCAAAATGCCCGACCCTGTGGCCGAGCGGTTAGCACATCGCGCTGCGACGCCAAGGGTCCCGGGTTCGAATCCCGGTCGGGTTTGGTTGTTTGTGAATGTCCATTCATCAATTTCATCATTTCATCACTCATCCCCATCTTCGCAAATTAGCCAAGAGGCACAAAACGCGAAGTAAAATAAACTAAATCAATCAATCAACCTTACCAAAATAAAATATGCTAAGTCATGAAAATCCTAGCCGTAGTTATTACCATGGGGTAAAAGTTCAATATACAGGCACAGAATATTTTGGTCTCTTAAGGTATTTGCGATTAAAATTACCACCTGAGCGTTAGTGTCGCTTCCAATATGTAGGATAAATCTTAGTTTACATTCAGTACTAGTACGTAATAGCAGCATGTTGTCATGGCTGGTATGGAAGAAATGTTTAAATTACGCGATATTTTTAAATATTACGAATGCGATGTGAATTCCAGGGATTTTTAATGAAGGTGAAGCTGTGCTGAGAACGAAGAATTTAATTAGGATAGGCAAAAATAACATGAAAACGCAGAAGAAAGTAATGCTGAGCTGTTGCTGTGCTGTTTCATCTGCATCTCAGGTTGCAACTGGGGCTCTCGGAAATAATTTGAAAATAATGTAATTCACCTGTACCTAGTCTGGCCATAAATACTGTTACAAACTTTCAGCGTGGACTGTACATCTGCTAGTCAGGCCCATGAACCATGCTTGTGCTGAAGTTCACTCCTGACCATTGTGTGTTCAGCTGTGCAAGAGCAAGCATGTATCTTCTTGTGCTTAGCATGGAGTAGGGTAAAGGTAAAGGTAAAAAGGTAAAGTACTCCCCTGTGCATAGCACCACGCCATGAAGGCGTATAGGGGGTGTGGGGGTAACGCCCCACACTTTCTTGAGTGGGGTGAATATGAAAACAAGAGTAGCTGTAATTGCTCTGCATATGGTTGGGAAGTCACTCACTGAGAGTTTCCAGCCCCTAAAAATCCCGAAGATCAGCAAAAGGTTTGTGCATCACACAATCCAGAGATTCATGGAGACTGGTAGCATGAAAGATCGCCCAAGAGTTGGTCGACTTCACACCGTATGAACAGCTGCGGCTGTTAAAGCAGTGATGGCTTGCATCCGCCGAAATCCCATCCGGAAGCAAGTGATAATTGCACAGGAGCTGAACATTTCACAACAATCAATTTTCAGGGTACTTAATGAAGACCTTGGAATTGGAGCTTACCGGTGGAGTACTGGAAATTTCCTGATGACACAAGTGAAGGAGCAGAGGGAACTGAAATAGATGGCTTCTGCAGCGGTACGTTGCCAATGGGCATTGCAGGATTCTCTTCACTGATAAGAAATTGTTCACCACTGAATACATTTTTAACCGCCAAAATGAAAAGATGTATGATTCAAACTCTCGAGAAGTGTGTGAGAGAGTTCCCAATAATCAGAGATGCCACCACCCCTCCTCAGTCATGGTTTGGTGGGGGATGAGCTATGAGAGTTCCACCAGGCCTCATTTTTTAGAAAAGGGCTTAAAAGTGGTGCGAAAGTGTATGTGGAAAGTGTCCTGGACCCTTTCGTGACACTGTTGAACGAAACAATTTTCACAATGAATCCTGGATGTTCAAGAAATATTCTGCCCCAGCTCATAAGGAAAAGATGACGCGACAGTGACCAGTGTACTCGATTTCATCTCCACTTTTGATTGGCCATCTGATAACCATGATCTCAGTACCTTGGACTACAAACTGTGCCCAGAGCTAGAGGGGACTGTCTGCAAGAAGAGGTACCCTATAACTGAAAGTTAAAAGTGCTGCTTGATAGCAGCAGGGGCGGACTTTCCCATCAAGACCATAGTGCTGCAATAGATGTCTGGGCAGGGAGACTTGGAGCCTGTTTGAAGGCGAAAAGTGTACATTTTGAAAACTGATTGGTGCTATTTGTGTAATATATGTAAGTGTAACATACTAAAAGAACATTTAAAAATCTGAAACCATATTCAATTTATTCACAAAATAGTGTGTAACAGCATTTATGGCCAGACTAGGTATTTGCAAAACTTGGGCAGGAGAAAAATTTAAACAGACCGTTGCAGTTCTTCCCCCAAAGAGGCAAGCTGGTGTAATAATAACAATAATGATATTAGAATTCACAATTTCATCAAGGCTATCTTCACTGAAAAGGGACTTAACTGAATGAAACAGCAACATTAGAATGTAGATTTTCTTTTTCTGGTTGCCTTTATGATTACAGACATTAATTAATTCTCAAACTATTTTCATCTTTGCACTTAATTGACTTACACCTATTCCAAATTTTATACATAATACCACCGACAAGGTCTGGGATAAAACATTGTTTTCGAAAAAAAATGTTTTATTCATAAAGAACAATTTAAAACTTTACTTTCATGAAAATAGAATTGTCTTTCGGAAAATAAAGTGAATGGACTCTTGCATTCTTCGTAATTTCCTTACAGCATTTCATTGTTATCAGTACATGCCAATCTGCCAAACAATTCTGTTTTCCATGATTTATTTACAAGTTTCATTTTGTTGATTCCACAGGGTGGAAACACATGTACATTTTCACTTGTCCTGACCCACAAAACTATTTGGAGCAAAAAATTGAACAGTAGACGTTACTCTTTCGAACACATTTCCCATGCTTTGAGACATCAACACAACACTGTATCCTACATAGAGCAGTTCCAGAAAATCCCACCAGATGGCATATCAGATAATTTTAATTGCGAATTGCATAGAAATCACATTTTGTCTTTTATACACATGTTTATTGTGTCCATTTATGTCCGCTCATGGTCTTTGCAATTCAGCATTGATTACTAGCGATAAAAATTACAGTTTTTATTGTTAAATAACATTATTGCTTTTGTCTTTCAGGTATACTAACAGAGTGGTCACCTTGTGGTACCGTCCACCGGAGCTGCTTTTAGGAGACAGGAACTACGGTCCCCCAGTTGATTTATGGGGTGCTGGGTGCATCATGGCTGAAATGTGGACAAGGAGTCCCATAATGCAGGTAAGTTTAAAACACAAAATCAACAAGAAAATATTATGATCACATAAATAGCTATAATATTGTGTCTTACAGTCTTGAATAACTACTGCAATTAATCTCAAGAGTGATTTTTTTTATTGCTTGTGTAATTTGTAATGCATTGGCAGTATTAGTTATGGGACGACCTCTGTGGCAGAGTGGTTAGCACAGCAATGCCAGGAGTCCGGGGTTCAAATCCCAGCCTTGCATGGGTATTTTTTGTGAGTGTCCCTTCGTCAATTTCATATCATCACTCATCCTCATCTTCGCTATTACCCAAAAGTGGCTTAAAAGTGATGTGAAATAAACCAAAGCAACCAATCATGTATTAGTCTTGAATAACATTCAGAATATCATGCAAGTTAAAAATACTAGTTTTTGAAAGTTTTTTCAATTAACTAAATTTTAAACATTTATTGGCTTCAATTTATGTTGTGTGCAAGAAAATTGCTTGTAAGTGTATAAATGTATTGCATGTGTAGCACCAGAAAAATGTGCAACTTTGTGGCATTAAAAAATTAAGGAGAGAAAAGAATCGTATACAGTACCAGTTTTACAGATAAGGCTTATCATGGCATCAATGGTGATTGCTGATTAGATAAATTGATGAAGCACACTCACAAAGAAACACCCATGAGAGAACTGGAACCTGGTGTCATGTGTGGTGGGACTGTGGTGAGACTGAGTGTCCAGCCAGCACTCAGTGAGCTCTTCCACCAAAACAACTGAAATGAAACAAAACAGAATATAATGCGGTATTTCAAGCAAAGCTCACACCAACATTTTAGTACAGTGCAACGTAAAAACTCACCTTTGTGCATTGATGGAATACAATCTGTTATTTCACCAAGTTCACTTGTCTTCCTCAGGACACTTCCAAAGAGAGAAGGCATGTTACTGTTTTATTATAAGTATGTGAGTACCTTCTGTGTCGTTGCGAGTGCTCTGGGGGAAGCCAAGTGAAGTGGGTGAAATATCAGACCGTATTCCATCATCATCGAGTTGAGGTTAATTTTTACTTTCACCTTTAGCTGACTATAGCCTCTCCCACCTGTAAACCTCTGCAGATGGGAGATTTGCAGGTGCGCATTTTTCAAATGTGCATTAATGTACAAAAAATTGTAGCAGAATTGCTATTTGCCATAGAAAGGGAGATTGGTTTCATTTTTGTTCCCAGTGACATGCCTTTAAATGAAGTGGAATTACCGTATTTATGCGTGTATAATGCGCACCCTGGTTTTTGATGGAGAAAAGTGACTAAAATTTTATCTCATGTATAATGTGCAGTATAATCCAGGTTCAAGAAATGGCTTTCTTAGTTGTAGGTGGTAAAGCTGTTGCTATGCCAATCAAGATCTAGTGACATCATACCTATTAAGTGATTCACCTGTTTCTATGTGGACCAAAATGAGCATATTCTCTTGTGTAAACAGTAAGTCACCAACCCAAGCCACCTCTCCCCTCTCCCTCCACTGCATTTAGCATCCCAAAGATTTCGCTCTTTAACCATTACATTTATTCTGTAATAGTATACATTTATTCTGTAATAGTAGAAATACCACTGATACACATCCTGTGAAGGGAGGTGCATGCTCGAATTCTGCCAGAACAGCATTGCTTTTCTTGTGTTGCGTTGCAGAACAGCGTTGCAGAACATTACATTACAAAGTGAAAAATCATGGAAAATGACCTTTAAACTTTTATGCATGGTTTTGCTCATTTTCTCTTTACTTTTTCTAAGAAAAGACCACTTCAAAATATATACGTTTTCCATGACTGACGTAACATTTATAAGAGGCCCCATTCAGGACCCTCAAACTAGCAGATAGCGGAAACAAGATTTTTTCATTAAGGCATTTACGCACTCCATATATGTCATATTATTTGGCCAGTAATACATTTTAATTATTTTCTTTGTCCTTATCTTTTCTTTCATCCAAAGTACCACGTTCCTTCATTTTGTGATGAGTTTATTTGAACCACATTGCATATTAATTTCACCATCTTGAATGGAATGCTGTTGCCATATTCATGGAAAAAAGTATATATTTTGAAGTTTTTTTTTAGAAAGAGTACAGAAGAAATGAGCAAAAGCACATATAAAAGCTTAGAGGCCATTTCCCACGATTTTTGATTCTGGCAGAATTCGAGCATGCACCTCCCATCACATGAGATGCGTATCAGCGGTATATGTTGGGTGAGAAATAATAGAAAATAAGTTCCTCAGGACTGCAAATCCACAAGGTAATTTTGATCCTGCTTTATGCTATTAGAGAATAAATAAGGTGATTAAAGAGTGAAAGCTTTGGGATGCTAGACACAGTGGAGGAGGGGGGGGGGGAAGATGGCATGGGTTGGTGGCTTATTGTTTACATCAGAGGATATTCTCCTCTCCACATAGCAACAGCTTTATGACTTACAAATAAGAGAGCCATTTCTTGAACCTGGATTGTATTGCGCATTATATACGAGACATAATTGCTTTTCCCCATCAAAATCCAGGATACGCATTATACACACGTAAATACAGTAATAACTGTTATGAATAGATTGTCTTTGGCTATTGACCCAGTGAGTTCTGGAAGGATTTCCAATTTTATTGGGAACTAATGCTACTCTCATTTTCATGTTCTCTGAGAGTGATGTTAGCTCTCGAAAACTTGGAAATCCTTCCGAAACTCACGTGGTCGATAGCCTGAGAGAGTGTTCACCATTCATCGTCAGGAAAGCTTCAAAACTTACAATAACTGTTATGTTTTGAGATTTGAGTATGCCATATCCTTATATGTGTACAAATGAACAAAAAAGGACAGAACTGAAATATCATGTGTAGCTTTGGAGAAATAATGTGGTAATGTGGTGGTGGTTGATATATTGTTGGCCTGTTCATAGCGCAATACACATGGTGGTCGATACATCAACCACCAGCCTGTAGAAGTTAATCAAGGCATCCTGGGTTTGATATATGGTGGAGGCAATTGCACAGTGATTCTATTCCCACTTTAAACTGTAGGTCCAGTTCCAGTCTAGTAGCCTATTTGTGTATAAAGTGGATTTAAAACCAATTCAATTCCGCCCATAGAAGTTTAACTACAATGTAATCTATTTGACATATGTTACTATTTTCACAGGGCAATACTGAACAGCAGCAGTTGACTCTCATCTCTCAATTGTGTGGCTCTATAAATGAAGAGATGTGGCCAGGAGTAGAAAATCTTGAGTTATACAACAAGATGGACCTCCCCAAAGGACAAAAGCGCAAAGTCAAAGAACGATTACGGCCGTACGTTAAAGATCCCCTTGCTCTAGAACTCTTGGATAAACTGCTGACCCTTGACCCTAGCAAACGGAATGATAGTGATACGGCTTTGAACCATGATTTCTTCTGGACCGATCCTATGCCCTGTGATCTCTCAAAGATGTTGGCTCAGCATACGCAGAGCATGTTTGAATACTTGGCCCCTCCTCGGAGACCGGGGCACATGCGACCGCATCCCCAGCAGCTTGGACAAGCCAAGCCAACCTCGTCCCTTATGGATGGTGGATATCAGGATAGAGTGTTCTGATTGGAGATTCACAATCTGATGAAATCCTCTGTGTGTGGAAAAGTGAAGTTACTACACCAAATAATGTTTGTATTTTTTATATTATGTACAGAAAAATAATTAATATTATGTGCAACAGCGTACAAATAAAGACTGATGGCTGTTAAGAAAGTCTCTCTGGTGTCATAATTATTATTATGATCATGATTAGTACTTTGCCTTGGGGTTTTAGCTGTGTTAAGGCTGAATCGATACTACTTTGGACTCATATTGATTCCCGATAATACTTATACCATTGCTAGAACGTTCTGGTGTCATTTTAAAATTGTATGTCAGGGCGAATCAGATCAACCTCCAATACAGTGTGGTTAGTGTACTATGCTATGAAGTCGGTGACCTGAGTTCTAATTTTTGGTATGGCATTGGCCATTCACTTTCTCATTGTGATAAACACAGACATGTAGAAAAGCAACATGAAAAGAATCACAAATTTATAATTCACAACAATCGCATTTATTCATTAGGAGTACACCTTTTCTTGGCAAGGGTGTGGGTGGGGGAGGTGGTTAGTACAGGTGGGAAGATTATACCATAATCGGATCATGGTGATAACTGTGTGGATGATAACAACAGATGGTATATATTTTGAAGGTATATATAATGATTAAATTGGAATGAATTGTAAAAGTTACCCACCCCTGCCTTCTTAGCATGCAACTTTCCAGGTGGCAAATAAAAACCTTTAACTTAATGGCCCATGAGGACCAGTGACTACCTACCGACTGCCGGCTTCACTCCTACCAGAGGTGGGAGATATCACAACAGTTATGGGATGATGCATGCTCAGCACGATGAACTTTCAGTGGTTGCAGGTTTTCTATGAGTTGAGTTATGCTACTCATTTGTTGCTCCCATTTTCTCACGATGGTGGATGACCACCAGTCCCATGCACAGGCCGAAATATCAATAAAAGTTGTTACACTTCCCCCAGGAGACTCAAACCTGAATGCGTCCCGTAGCCGAAGCCCAAAGCTTTCACCTTTAGACCGCATGGCCGCAGTGTGGGACGTGATTCTTACTTAGCAAGGTTTATAATTAAATGAAATGCCAAAAATTCCCTGGAGGGAGGAATTTGTGTTGGTCCACATGCTAGTTCCTTGTAGGACACAAAGAGAATGTAATTACTATCCGTGGGGGCACTTCCCTACCCTGTAGCATCTGTTTTGTTCCAAAGCCTCTCTGCGAGTAATATTAAAGCTTAATGGTATTCAATGATAACTTTTGTTATTGACAAAATTAACTCTCCAAATATTTTTAATTTTTCAAAAATTATGATATTGTGCTGCCACATCGCTCATAACTGGCAAATAATTTCTTCACCTAGAGTATGTACTTGAAGCATTTACTTTCAAAATTATTCAAACTATGGGAATGAGAGACGCGGTAAGAGATAATTAAGGTACTCACGTTTATTAATTATGTGAAAATTTGTTTTGGAAAAAAAAAGAAAAAATATAAAATTGGAATTTCATCCCCTTTATATTGAGAATTTAACATTTGCCCACATTATGTCTTTACGTTGAGTACTCAGGTGCTGACGGGGTCTTACCAATACCACCAATTAATGTGCCATTTCTTCAGTTGTCTTTTTTGATATCTAGTATACGTATGAAGGTATGACGTGCTTGAATCTCAAAACTATATATCCATTGTTACAATTATGAACAAGAGCAACTTGAAAATGTATTTGTTTTTCCTCAACGTGTTTTAAGGTAAATTTGATAAATGGACTGTTTACAATCACTGCTTTTTGCTGATATATTTTACTTTTACATGTAACAATGAAAACAAATGAACATATTCACAATTTGCGACAATTAGCAGTCCAGTGGGAAATGTCCAGTTTTCAAAATTTTCCAAAAATTATGATGTTCTAAAATGTTGCCTACTCTTCCCCCCCTCCCCCAAATTGGGTGAGGGACTTTACATGTCCTCGAAGATTGGTCTTTTGTTGTGCTTCCTTGCAAATTTGGTCCAGCATCAATAGAGATTTTTTTCTGTAAGATGGCAACACTTCTGACCTCATTCTGACCTCATACATTATTTTTTCGTAAAAAGTGTCAGTTTATTTTCAATGCAAGTTTGAATGATTAATGTAGTGCACCACTGTGGTTGGCACAGGGACATGCCGAATACCAATTCTTTTGATTTTCTTTAATTCCTTCAACTTTCATTATTGGGAAATACAGTGTATAAATATCACCTCCACTAAAAGCTCTGTCAATCCTCATCCCCACCAATAAATCAATGTGTACAAGAATTAGTTCTTGATCTACGAATTTCTTTGAACTTCACACCAAGTTTGAAAACTATGCACTTGGGAAGAAAGTACTCTCAGAAGAAGCTATACAGGTCCGAGAGGCTCCGTCCACTTAAGGTTAAAGATGCTGTCTGTGGGGTGGGGTCAACTGTCCACCTCTCACACTCATCTGTTAGTTCTGGTGTTGTAATTGTTTTCAAAAACATCTTTGTGAGTAGTTTTGAAACTACTAATATATAACATGATTTGCAATATCCAAATAAACAATGAAATAGGTGAAACTGAAGCAATTTATTTCACAGTAAATGCTAGAAGTGGTTGCCGTTCTGTGTTTCACATAAGTGGATATACCAAATCATGGTCTCAAACACCCTTTGAAATGTTTGCCACGAGATTCTATTAACACATTTTTTTAATATTTGCTTATAAAAATAAAAATAACCCATGGCTCGACAGTACTTGAAGAGCCTAGGCTGATCTCCCGACTGCCAGTCTCCCTCCCACAATCCTACCTAGAGGTGTGAAGATCTTCGACTGGTAATGGAGTGACATGGAGTCAGCATTTTGAACCCCTAACCGTTATAGGAGATTTTCAAGACTGGGTTATGCTACTCACTCGTAGCTCCGCATTTTCCTTACAATGGTGGGTGGCCACCCATCTTATATACAGGCTGAAAACCCAGGTGGACTCGAACCCATGCCATCCCACAGTCGGAGCCCAAAGCACAGCACCTTAGACGGCACGGCTGCGGAGGAGGACTTAATATTTGCGTACATTTCCCGAATTCTGTGTGGATGAGTTGTGTAGGGTGCCATAGTTTGTTTACCCCCACAATAAAAAAGTTGGGGAAGGGTATTAAATCCACAAATTGCACTGCTACAACCTCCTTGAGATCAATTATGCTGAAATGCATTCTTCCAATTAATCCATAGTGTGTCTAGCTGTATGGGCCCTGACATTGCTCTGTTGAAACTACGTGATACGCAACATGTCTGCTGGTAACATGTTGACAAATTCATGCACCATAATTAAGTTACCAGTTACTATTCAGTGTGTCATGGGAACAGTACCAGTCATCCAGTTTCTCTTTATCTGCCGTTAGATTCCATGAACCAATATCAACAAACTTGACGAATTTGCAGGTCTGGGATGGTACAGATTTTTTAGGGATAGAGTTTCAAAGACGTGCACAACGCTGTGTTGTCACCACACTGCCGGCAGAAAGCCCAGACTCTCGCAAGGGCTTCTGATCTCAAAGGATATGAAGCTCTCAACTTAACTGCTTCTTGAAACATTCACATTTCTTGTCTCTTAAACTTGTCATACATTCCCACAATGCATGACAATGAATATATCTTTCTGCAATGTGAACCCCATGGCTAATCAGAGTTCTTTAACACCTGGAATCAACAAAACTATTACATACATTTCTCTATAGTAGTACACCAGTCAAGAAGCAAAAAGGATTCAAAAAAATATTTTACCCGCATGGGATGTTAATGATAGGCACTCGTGCTAAATCAATCAGTCATAGGTCTGACTAAAATACTAGGGTGAATGCCACTAAAAATTTTGTCCTTGAAGGTCATTTTAAGGTCATTTGTAAAAGGGTCAAATCACAAAGTCATCCAAATATAGTCCTGTAATATATCAAAAGAAAGGTATGGACGAGACAAACAGTTCGGTATGATTTTTATGTCAGAATATCGATCTCAGAAGTAGCTCACGAAGGTCAAAGTCCATTCCAATATTTTTATCAATTGGTTTAGCATTGGTGCTTGCTATTAACATTACACGAATTAAAAGTCCTTTTAAGCCTACTCAAAGAAAAGTACCTCATGTTCCATGCTGCGTACACCATATACTATGTACGGTCCCGGAGATAATTTTAGATATATCAAAAATATTAAATATCGACATGCTAAAACTGAACTGTGATATTAAATATTTTATGCTATTGTAAGTGAACAGCAACATTTCTGAAACTTAAAAAGAAAGATGTCAATTAAAAAACAACAACTTTTTTCTGCCACACTTTTACTTAAAAAAGTTTTGAAAATGATAGAAAAATAACTGTGAATAAGCAACAACTGTTGGTCTGCACACAGACACACACTACAAAATTCAACAAAGAAACCAAAGTGTTCACAATACCGAATCTTACTTGACAATTTGAAACTTCTTTTTGACATCGAAAGTTTGAGTTCCTGTTTTGTAGTCAATTTTATACACAGATAGTCTAATCGGGGAATATACCTTCTGTTTAAAGTGGGGTCAGAACCACTATCTGCCTCAACCAGTTAACAAAATTTGGATCCCTTGATTGCAAGGGTGCATCAAAAATATCCTATTCTTTATCTAGCTGTTTTCATCCAATTCTATTTTGTTTATTTTACATCGTTTATCTACTTCATGGTCTAATAGAGACGAGAGGATGAACAATAAACGGCAAACACAATAACACATGTTTTGACTGGGGTTCGAAACTGGAACCCCTAACTTGATGCCGTCCACTCTGCCATGTAGCCTTCTGTTATTTAGTAACCTTATTGTTAAATGAAAGTGAATGGTTCACAAGACAATACTCTCCCTTAACCCGGGAGAACACGTGTGTGAGGAGGCATGCACAGTCTATTGGGTTTGGTTCATCATATTTCAAAATTAGTTTGTATTTTATTGTTTCCTTCTTTCATTTGTATATTTTAAAAGATTTTTAATACAATAAATAAAACTATTGAGAGTTTTCAATAGTTGAACAAACTTTTTTCCTGTACATTTTTATTATTGTAAGAATATAATGTAATTATGAAACAAACATAATTTTACATAGGTTTGATGCAAAGGCTGTAGAGAGAACACACAATTATGATACTATAAGGTATTTACAATTGTAGTATATTTTCTACAATATACTGCTTAGTACTCCAGTTTTTTTAAAAAATTATCTATTTCATCTCTTTGCTCCACATCCACTTCAACACCATCAAGATTTCCATTTGCACATTTCACACATTAAAAAAAAATATGTGTTCACGGCAGTAGAGTGAACAGTGGATGCATATTCCATCTTCTGATTCACCAAAAAGGTGTTGTCTTACTCTTTCAAATTGCCTTCAAAGCTCTTTATCACATTGTTCCTCCTTCTCAACGATTTCAAGAAGCCTATGAATTCGATCTTCTTCTTCTGGGCTCATAAAATACAGGAAAAGCCGATAATGATCTACTGTTAAATCTATAACACGAGGAAGCGTGCACGGTCAAAAGCACCGCAAATGAAACTGAACTGTGCATTTTAAATGGTAGAAGGCCACTGTTAAAACTGTTGGCTGCCTAGCGGGTTCCCCACATGTCCAACATAGATAAGGTGGGTGGAAAGAGCCAAACCAACAGGTATGTGCAAAAAGGCAAGCAAAGAAAATAAATTGGGGTCAAATCACCTCCACGTGCATTCTCCCAGGTTAAACATGCGTGAAAGGTTTCAACATGCTGTGAGGTTGGCCATGCTGGAGGTGATAGCTATTGGCCTGCAACCACCCGCTGACCATACACTGGGATTGGGGAAAAGGCAGGTACGAGTATAGCACCTAAAATTATATAGAGGCCTCCAATGAACATCTTGAAGTGGTAGGAGCCGAGTACGCCACTGTGGTGCACCGCACGGAAAGGCTTTCGTCTCGTGCATTGTTACACAACAGAAAATGCCCACCAAGTAATTTCATTTGTGATTATGTTATACAACTATTATTAAGTACACACCTACACTTACGATGTAAATTAAGAAATATGTGGTGTTTGCTCAGCTTGCCACCTAGGGAGAAGCTTCTTATCCAGTTGCATTCTAGTAGATGAGAACATCAGAAAGCTGGAAAACTTCATTGTGGAGTGCGTTTAATCAGTTGCACTTTTGTTTCTTGAAATATCAGCCACCCTATCTCCTGAAACTGTGCACATCACCTGCGAATGGAATGTATCATTGGACAACGACAACTGACTGATTATGATGAAACTCCAGCACACACAAAAAAACATCTTATCAGAGCCGTAAAAGAGCTTGTAAAATCTTCCTTCTAGTGGCGAAATGCAAAACTACAGGACACTGCATATTTTGAAAGAAAACTTTGAGTGTCTCCATCAATTGATGCGGTTATAAATGCCAAATATTTCATGACCTGCTCAGAAAAAGAAATTAAATCCCGACAATAATTTTGAATAACCCTGTACAACATTCTCAAAATGGGACTATGACCTATTTCAGAGATCGATATTCTGATCTAAAAATAGTACCAAACTGTTTGCCTTGTCCATACCTTTCTTTTGATATGTGACTACGTATATTTGGAAAACTTTGTGATTTTTCCTTTTCAGCCATAATATGACCTTAAAATGACCTTCAAGGTCAAAATTTCTAGTGGCATGCACCCTAGTATTTCTGTCTGATATATGACTAATTGATTTAGCATGGATACCAATCATTAACATTCCATGAGGGTAAACGTCACAATTTTGATCTTTGGCTGGTCTACTATAGAGTTGCATATTTTTTCTGAACATTTTGTAGGAGCAGGAATAAAACGAGAGAATCGAAGGAGGAAGATAAACAGTGGCGACACCAGGATTAATCATCTAGGGGTGATGAGGGGGTGTGGAAATAAATTTAGGGGGTGCGATGCTGAAAACATGAAACACACATGCAACCTTTCAAAACACGAAAAGGGGGGGGGGGAGGCAAGGACAGTTTAATTTACCTTGGCAAAAATAGCAAAAAGCGGGGGCAACTGCACCCCACCCCTAGTCGCCGCCACTGATTATCATAAATTTCTGACAAATTAAATTGTATGTGTGAAATATATAACTTTAGATTGAAGTTTATTTTCCAGGGAGGCTGCCGAAGTAACCAAAAGTGGTTGGTCCAACGTTGGGCCAACCGTACTGAAAATGGTTGGCCAACGTTTGGCCCAATGCACAAACACCATTAGGACAACGATAATTTTGACCGTCGTTCCAACGTTGGGCCAACGTGTGGTTTTACTACGTTGGCCCAACGTACTGAAAACTAAGGAGTGGATAGGTTCGTTTTCTGATATATACATAATTTATTGTGAGGCCAAATGTAAACAATAGTTCAACTTATTTATGAAAATAAAAAGAAATACACAGCACTTTCTCAGTCACATGGTATCATTGTTTTCAAGGCACCATACCTTCAAGTGGTAGCACAAAAACTTTCTAGAGTTTACTTAGTTTTCCACCTTTCATGGAATTTAATCTGTATCAGAGGCATGGCGTGCATGTAACCGATGTTACCGCAGGTAACAGCAAAATGTAAAGAAATTAAAAAGTGTTTTCTCAATAAAATAACAACATTGTTAAATAAGTTAACCAACAGCGTTCCAGTTGAGTGTAGATTGCAGAGCCGACAAAAGCGAAGAGACAGGTTGTTCCGCTACCCTCAAGAGGCAACAAGAGGAAAGGGCGCCCGGCAATGCAAGGGAACAGCGGGGAAAGACTTTGAGGCAAGTGTGCTAGGGGGTTATTCATATACCTGTTTAGGGGCCCTGTTGCCGCTGCGGCCTACCGGATCAGCAAGTGTTGTCCAGGAAAGAGCTAAATCCCACCTAAAACGGGATACTATTTCTCTGAAGCAACAAGAGCTAGACTGCAAAGCCAAAGCTGGATCTAACTACACTGGTCAAAAAAATTAGGTGAGCAAGCAAGAAATCCCAAAACCAAAGTTGGTAAGTCAAAAGTAGCAATGTATTTTGATTAGGTGAGTGTGTCCTCAACCAGTACAATACATGTCTATTGAGTCATTAGCACAACAGAGTTCTAGGGGTGATTTCTGCAAGGTACTGCACAAAATCAGGAGAATAGCACGGTGATAAGACAACAGAAATGGACAGATACGCAACAGATCCATACCTCTAATAAGGCGTGTGGTCGCCATGAACTGCTATGACAGCTGCACATCTGTTTTGCATGGTACCAATAAGGTTATCAACGACAGCCTGTGGGATATTCATCCATTCCTCCAGAAGGGCCATTTCCAACTGTTGCAGAGTTGTAGGCGGCGCTGGCCGAGCAGCAATGCGTCTTCCGAGTGTGTCCCACACATGTTCAATGGGATTCAAGTCTGGGGAGGACGTTGGCCATACCATTCGTTCGATACCCTCATCCCGTAGCATGGCGTCAACCAGACGTGCTCGGTGAGGTCGGTCATTATCGTCCACAAAAATGAAACGATCACCGATATCTGCAGCCATTGGGACAACACGAGGCCTGAGGATCTCATCCCGGTATCGTAAGGCTGTCAAAGTGACGTTCCGGATAATGTGCAGGGGGGTACGTCGACCAACACTGATCCCTGCCCATACCATTAAGCCACCGCCACCATACTGAGACACTTCGCGCACATGTGCGGGATAATTGCGAGTCCCACGTTCCCTCCAGATGAGAATGCGTCGATTCTGACTGGAGACTGAAACGCGACTCATCCGAGAAGAGAACTGAACTCCACTCTCCATGTCCCCACTCACGATGTTCCACAGCCCACTGTCTGCGGGCCCTACGGTGTTGGGCATTTAGAGGGACACACACCATTGGTCTTCTTGCATAAAGACCCCTTTCCCGCAAGCGATTTCGTACAGTTTGGCCCGAGACTCTTCGTCCTGTTGCCAAAACAAGGCCGCGTTGCAAGTCAGTTGCAGTTTGCTGCCTATTCCTGCGAGCCGACAATGCTAAGTACCCGTCTTCCCTAACTGTTGTTGACCGTGGGCGACCTTGCCCAGGCCTCCTTCGTACTGTACCTGTCTGTTGAAATCGTGTCCACAACCTGGAAATGACACTGCGTGACACACCAAGGGCTGCAGCCACCTCACGTTGTGTTTGTCCTGCTTCCATCCTCCCAATGGCTCTCCATGCGCTAGATTCCCCTAAATCGTGTTGTTCTGCCATCGTTCCTATTCAACACTATTTAACTGAATCCCACCTGCACTTACGGTCTGCCAGCACCAAACAACCGGTGTTCCCAAGTGACCTCGTGATTGCTCCTCATATCACAAATTCTGCCACGTGCCTTATGGTGTCACTAGAGAGCTCTTCATGCTGATGATTCATCACAGATGAATTGTACTGGTTGAGGACACACTCACTTCATCAACATACATTGCTACTTTTGACTTTCCACCTTTGGTTTTGGGATTTCTTGCTTGCTCCCCTAATTGTTTTGACCAGTGTATAACTGAGACCGTTTAGTAATAGACGAAAAGATAAGTACTTGATGCGATTCGTAATTTGGACAAACCTTGCTCCAAAAAACTAAGTTGGCAACAGTAGTACGTACATCTGGACTTCCTCCCACCGCTGGAGGAGGGGAATTCTGTCGTCTGCTCAACGCAGAAACGTCAAACTGACCCGAATGTGTGGTTCTTCTTCCCCTTTCCGCCTCTTTGCAAAGAAACAGAGATGGTTGACAAGGCTCGACTACTATTCACTGGATTTTCGCGGTAACTCTCTCATGAGTGGTAGTTCTTTCTAGGAGTGATTGTGGCTAAATAAATCATTGAGCGGATTGGAAAAAAAAAGAACAAAAATTCAGATCAAAGGCATGTTTTTTTTGGGGGGGCGGTAGGCTGGAGATGATAAAGTCTGATGGCCGGTAACACTTTTGAAAAACTCACGCCACGCCACTGATCTGTATATAACATTGTTTAACCACCTTCACAATAATACCTGTAAGAATGTTCTTGTTCTACTTGTCACGTGCCACTTCCGACGACACAACGAAAATCACAAGGAAGAAATGTTCCTGAAAGCGACGATAGATGGCAGCACGCTATATAAAGAAGAGCAGAGCTCATTGTACAAACTAGGAGCGGAGAAGAGCGATTATATATATTATAGTAAATGAAAAATATATAAAAGAAGAGTTCAAATACTATAAAAGAAATAAATAGAATGTTGTATAGTGTAAATTAAAATAATTAAGAATATGGCCGCATATGAAACGTTTAGGAAAGTCATTAAGCGAGCAAATGAATTCAGAAATGTATCTCATCTCAATTTCTTTTTGATTCTCTGACGAGGAGAACATCGTCAGCTTTTGCATTTGTCGTTCCCCGGCGGCGCTGTGGTCAATTAGACGCCCCGAAGCACTTTACGGTTGCGCTCCTTTTTAGTCGCACTGGGCCATTGGCAGCGCTTTTTATTAGCGATCCTGGTTATTCCCTTTTGGTCGTTACATAGGAGGTGGCGCTAGTGTCAGTTTAGCCGACCCTACTCCTTTATACAAGTATAGCTTGGTTGCTGGGGAATTGCCAGGGAAGTAATGAGAAAGATCCACGGGGAAAGGAAAGAAAACATATATAAGGCATAAAGAAAAGGAAGCAACACGACGCTACTAGATTTTCTTGTATATAGAAGAAATAATAAAAGAAGAAGAAGCCTATTCTATAATCAAAAGAGAAAAGAAGAAGCCTTTTCCATAATCAAAGAAGAAGAAGTTTTTTCCATAATCAAAGAAGAAGATGCCTATTCCATAAGCAAAAGAAGAAGAAGCCTTTTCCATAATCAAAGAAGAAGAAGCTTTTTCCATAATCAAAGAAGAAGATGCCTATTCTATAATCAAATGAAGAAAAAGTCTTTTCCATAATCAAAGAAGAAGAAGCCTTTTCCATAATCAAAGAAGAAGAAGCCTTTTCCATAATCAAAGAAGAAGAAGCCTTTTCCATAATTACGAAAAGAAAGAAGAAGAAGGTTTCCTTTCAAGAAGAATGTAAACGACGTAAATTTTCGATTATATACATATACATGTATATTTCAATGTCGCCATATATTTTCAGTAGATAGTATTTGTACTTCTGAGGCCAACTTTGATTTTTTGACCAAACGACCACAAAAAGTTGAAAAACTCACTTTCTCTCCCCGTTCCGCGCCTCATTTAGTGCGCTGACGATGTTTCACGGGCGCAAAAAGGCAGTGATGAGTGAAAGATGAGCTCTCATTCTCTCATCCTTCTCATCTTTCTCATCTTTCTCATTGTTCTCTCATTCTCTTTTTATTCTCCTCTCATCCTCTCATCTTTTTTTTATTCTCTCATTTTTTTTATTCTCTTATTTTCTTATTTTTTGAAAGATGAGTGCACCTTATCGTAATTTTCCAAGTCTGGGACCAAAAATGTTTATATATCGTGACCTACGTAAACCTCTCCTCTCATTCTCTCATTCTCTCATTCTCTTATTTTTTGAAAGATGAGTGCACTTTATCGTAATTTTCCAAGTTTGGGACCAAATGTTTATATATTGTGACCTACGTAAACCTCTTCTCTTATCCTCTTATTCTCTCAATCTCTCAATCTCTCAATCTCTCAATCTCTCATTCTCTCATTCTCTCTACTTTTAGAATATTGTCGTCAACATTAGAGATGAAGTTGGAGTGCTGGAATCAACGGGGCCAAATGTTTATATATATCGTGATCTTCGTAAACCTCTTCTCTCGGGGGAAGGATGTGGCATATACACACACACACACACACACACACACACACACACACACACACACACACGCGCGCGCGCGCGCGCGCGCGTATGCCTCTTATTATTTCCGTATTGTAACACAAACAAACAAACAAAATAATAATTGTTGTTTTTTAGGATACCTGGCCCCTATAACCTCACCAGGGATACATGGTAACGGTGAAATCATCACGAGTTTAGATTTGTACTGCGAATGTTGTCAAAAAATTTAATCAATGTTGTTTATTCTCGATGCTAGAATCTTACATAGATTATTCTCTAAAAACGAAAATCGATAATCCTATGCCAAGCCCCCCAAGGCATTCAGGCAATTTCTAATGTTTGCGTGGATAGCGACGCCCGGTAGAATTTTTCCTGTCCCTGTGGAGAAATTGTGTTTCGTCGCTCAATGTAACATTTTCATCACGAACCAAACTATCCACAGCAACCCCTCCCCGAACCCATTCACCTTGCATCCTCTTTCGCCCGAAGAGATTCTATTTTTTTCAGCTTTCCCACGGTTCTGAATGAAGAATCCATCACATCCCCGATAACAATAGAATCAGAGGGGGATGTGGCGGAAGCAAACACAGCAGCATCTTCCGCTTTTTGAGTTTTATACTGGGAATCGTTTGTTTCACACACCACACCCTGACGGGGCGTGGAATAGAGGCCGAGGGGAAATGATCGACAATACATACATGGGTGGAACTATCAACGTCCCGTTTATTGTTATTTGTCCCCCACAGGATATTGTGCATATCACAAAAGTTTTTGTTGAAAAAATATAGCATGAATAAATCAGTCAACAAGGGTTTTATTTGCTTATTGTGTTTTCACCAAAAAGAGTCGCGTGGAGTAGGAAGGAGAGAAGGAGAAAAAAGGAGAGAAGTTCCTATATAACCTACCAGTTTTTTTGTACGTCATTATCATAGTGAACGTCAATCGTGGCAGTTCAGTATTTTTTAATTTGTTTGTCTGGCAGTATACATATATATCATCGTGGAAGTTTTAGTGAGCTACAAGTTTTATTTTGAAGTCTCTCTATCTCTCTTGAAAGGTGAACGTCAATCGTGGCAGTTCAGTATTCTTAATTGTTTATCTGGCAGTATACATATATATCATCGTGGAAGTTTTAGTGAGCTACAAGTTTTTATTTTGAAGTCTCTCTCCATCTCTGTTGAAAGGTAAGTTTTTATTTTCATGATATATTAATATTTTTTGTTTTTGCGTCTGACACACACATATTCAGAGGAGCCATAAAAAATTGACACACACTTACACGTCCCATATTTTTAACCTCCTACAACAGTGCACACACACATACATACATACATACTGTTCGCGTCTAATATATATATATGTGGAAGGAAAAAATGTCGAGCATTTTTCAACTTTTTTTTCTTCTGTTTCAGTGCGCTTTCCACTACCACCACAACCCCCCCAAAAAAAATTTCTCTGTATATATATAAATAACAGAGAGAGAAAAAAAATGGAACCGCAACCAGGTCCCTCCGGTTTTTGCGGGAAACTGGCATGTCGCAACTGTGGAAAGTTGTATTCTAAACCTAATATTGCTAGGCATTTGAAAAAATGTCGTCTACCGGAACATGATGACGCCCCCCCGGCAAAGAAATCTCGCATTGATGCGCATGAAAGCAGTACTTTGAATAAATGTGCACGCATCATAACGTATAAATCTGGAAGCGATGAAAAGTGTGACTCGAGCATCTTCCTCAACAATGTGAAATCTCAGGTAGTCGATAAATTACGTGATTGCCTCGTCAATGTTGCAATTAAAATTCATCTCGTCTTGACCCTGCTGTATGAGAAAGTTGTCTCGTCCGAGTCAAGCACTTTTAGCTTTTACGTAGGGTGTGAAGCCTTACACGATGACAATAACGAGGATCTTGACGTGATAGTGACACGGCTATTTGAGCACTTGACACAAAAACAAGAAGAGTTTGAAGGTAGAGGAAGTGGATGGAGTCTTTGCGGTCACAACCACATGTTAGAACTTCGAGTCTGCAATTTCAAACCATTACGCAGCACTAAAAAAAAAACAAAAAAACAAAAAAAGCAAAATGCAGTGTTGAACATACAAAGTAATGATCAGAAGAGTTTCCTATGGTCTGTCATCGCCGCATTACACCCAGCTAATAATCACCCCCAACGCCTGTCCAATTACAGAGGATATGAGGGGATATACGAGAATATGATGAGAGGAATTTCCTATCCTGTGCCCCTGAATAAGATCAATCAATTTGAAAAAAACTATAGAGAGGAAAAAGAAAAAGATATCAATATTTCTGTGTTTGGGGTTGACGATTGCGACAACATTCGTGTGTTAAGACCTGCGAGAAGCCAGAATAATGTAATTCGACTCTTGCTTGTAGATGGCCGTTACAGTTTGATACGGAATTTCTCAGGATTAGTAGGAAGACAGATCAGCAAGCATCACGATAAGATCGAAATTTGCGATCGGTGTTTGAGAATTTTTCGCGGAGGTAAGAAGATGAGAGAACAGCACAAGTGTTTTGGCTCCGTGAATGCAGAACCCGAAGATGTCATGCCGGAACCCGGAACCAAGATGAAATTTCAGAAACACCAGGCTCTTCTCCACCATCCCGTCGTCCTTTATGCCGACTTTGAAAGCTTCCAAGTTCCCATGACGTCTTGCGACCCTGATCCCTCTACCTCAAGCACGACCCAAATTTTTCACCACGAGCCTTGCAGTTTCTCCATCTACGGAGAAAAATTGAATGATGTCATCTTGTATTGCGGACCCGATGCGGCAAAACATTTTGTTGAGAAGATAGCGGAATGCGCGAGAGAACTTGCACCCAGCCTGAAAGGCTCTTACGTTTCTCCACCTGCTCTCACAACAGAACAACAACAGAGACATGACGCGGCGACAAGATGCGAGGAGTGTAACCAGGCTTTCACCGCCGAAAATTACAAGGTCGTCCACCATAACCACCAGAATGGATTATTTCTAAGCACCATCTGTAATTCGTGCAATCTTAAAATTAAGGAGTCGCATTTTGTTGCCGTGTTTCTGCACTACACGGAGAAGTACGACACACATCTCTTCGTCAAAGAGCTCCACAACATAACTTCTCGAATCAGCATCATCCCGAGAACGAGCGAGAAATATATTGTGGTGAGAGTGTGGATCCCTCTCCAAGAAGGAGGAAGCGTGGAAGTGCGAATCCTGAACTCTTACAATTTCCTGTCCTCCAGCCTCGCAAGCCTTGCATCTCAACTTGGCGACGAAGATCTTGTGGCCACCAAGCAAAAATGTTTTTCGGGGAGAGATGAGAATTTGAATCTGTTGCGTCGCAAGGGTGTCTACCCCTACGAGTACGTCAACAATTTCGACAAATTTGACGAGACGGAACTTCCACCCCGGGAGGTATTTTATTCTTCTCTCACGGAGGACGTCTGTTCCGAAGAGGACTACGAACACGCTCGTAGTGTGTGGACGGCATTCAATTGCCAAACTTTTCGCGATTATCACGATCTTTATCTGAAATTGGACGTGACACTTCTGATGGATATTTTCGAATCGTTTCGTAAGAGATGCATCGCGATATACAAGTTGGATCCTGCGTATTTCTTCACCACGCCGGGATTAACTTGGGAATCGATGATGAAATACACCAACGTGGAACTGGGACTTATTGCAGAGAAGGAACAGTATGCCTTCATGGAGAGTGCGATACGCGGTGGCATCGTCCAATGTCCTCGACGCCATGCTCAGGCAAACAATCCTCATACGCCTGGTTACGATGCATCGAAGCCCAACACCTACATTGTCTACTGGGATGTCAACAACCTGTACGGCCACTCCATGTCCCAGTGTCTTCCCATCAGCGACTACGCGTGGATGACCGAAGAGGAACTCTCCTGCGAAGATTTTCTCAACTGGAGGGAAGATAATGAATGGGGCTGTTTCTTGGAAGTGGATCTCGATTATCCCGAAACGCTTCACGAGAAACATCACGGATTGGCCCTGGCCCCCACCAAGGAGAAGCCACCTGGAGGATCGGAGCCAAAACTCATACTAAGCATGGAGAACAAGCGGAATTACGTTCTGCACTACCGACTCCTCCAATTTTACATAAGTCACGGCTTGCAGTTGAAGAAAGTTCATAGAGGATTGAAGTTCCGACAGAGCAGGTGGCTGGAACCCTACATAACCGAGAACACGCGACGCAGAGCGCAATCGACATCGCCTGCAGACAAGGATCTGTACAAACTGTTCAATAACGCCATCTACGGCAAGACGATGGAGAACGTGCGTAATTACATCGACGCAACGTTGGTCACGGACGAAAAGAAATTTGAGAAAATTGTCGCGTCCCCCTACTTCAAAAACTTCACCATTTTCGACGAGAATCTAGTATTTGTTGAGAGGAACAAGAAGCAAGTGATGCTCAACAAGCCGATTGCCATAGGTGCCACTGTCCTTGAACTATCAAAATTGCACATGTACCAATCGTACTACGATCAGTTTCAACCCTTTTATGGAGATAACATCCAAATATGTTACATTGATACGGATAGCTTCATTTTTCTAATCCAAACACCAAGCCTCGAACATGATCTGACTAAGATGAAGCATCTGTTTGATTTTAGCAACTTACCATCAGGCCATCACTTGCATTCGACAGAAAACAAAATGACGATTGGAAAATACAAAGATGAAGTTGGCGGGGAGTACAGCAGGGAATTTGCGGGGCTTCGTGCCAAAATGTACTGTGTAAAGATTGCAGAAGAAAAAGAGATCAAGAAGGCGAAGGGGGTGGGAAAAATAAGTACCAGCAAATTTAGCATGCAAGACTACAAAGAATGCCTTTTTCATGGTAAAAGGCAACTTAGCACCGATCATCGCATTGCAAGTAAATTGCATGATTTGTACACGACGCGCGTAACCAAGGTCGCATTGGATGGCAGAGACAACAAGTTACGTGTTCTCGATTGTCAAATCCACACGCGAGAGTGGGGGCACTACAATAAAAGCGATAAATGTGACGTGTGTTAACCGTAACCCCATAGCCATGAAGTCCGCTGTGTCTTTGCCATTCTTCTTCAAAAACAGACGGAGGAAAAGAATGAAAGAGGGAGCCCTCGGGCAATGAAAAATAAGAGTTGAATTTAATGAGCCTCGGTTTGAGCGAGCTTAACAACATAATAACAGGTTGCAACTTTTCATCGCCTGAGGGCTCCCTCTTTTATTCTTTTCCTCCGTATGTTTTGAAGAATAGCAAAAAAGCACAATGTTTTAAATAACTAACAAGGACAATGAATCTCTTTGGTTTTCGCAAACAAGGCAACATGGACACTGCATCACCAAATTCCAATAACCTCTTACCTTCCGTGTTATCTAAACTCAATGGTCTACTAATTGTACATCTTAATAGTATATGGACGGAAATAAATAACGATGTGGGCAAGATGTTTTATGTTTTTAATAACAATTTACATTTCTATGAAATTCCGATCGACGGGAAACTTCAAATCACCGTGAATCCGGAGAACACAGGCGAAATCAAAATTTCTACCGGCAAGAACATTTTTCGAATGAAGCACGACAAGGTACTTTCTAACATGTCGTACGATGTGTCTGCAGGAGATTATCTTTACGTGGAACTCCTAGGAGATTACGACAAACTTATTCCTCTCTTCGTAGAATTACGAATCGTCTATCCTATTATAAATAACCGTTAACCAAAATGCCTAACGACATTTTCGGCAACACTAAGCGTGTAGACCATGCAGAAGAGATTCTCATGCTGGACGTTCGAGTTAAGAAGTTGAGTACCGATTTGATCGCTTTGCAGGAGACCTTAAACAAAAGTTTAGAGTCTGAGATCGCTACGCTCCAAACGCAATGTCTCGATCCCATTCTGAAAATTGATTCCGAACTGAAAACACTGATAAAAAATTATGTTGACGTACCTTCTTACGACAACATTCAAAATATACAGTTGAGCATGGATTCGCTTCAAAATGATTTGGCCAAATTACAGCAATTTCAATCGAAAAATGAAGATTTGGAAAAATTGAAACTCGAAATCGAAGAGCGAACTTCCGCAATAGAAAAGAATTTCTCTGAACTTCAAACCGTCGTGAATGATATTGATATAGAACGCTTGCAGGTCGTTGTTTCTAAATTACAAGAAGAATTCACTGGCACGTTGGAAGAAATCAAATCCAAGTTGCAGACTTTGGAAGATACAATGACGAACCTACCATCGTCGGACGAACTGCAGGTCATCGGTAAAAGCGTCGCGAACATAAAAATTCAACTGGAGGCTTATCAAGATTTCGAACACATTCAAACCACCATCGCTACGCTTCAGGCGTCCTTGGAATTGATCAACGAAGAAATTAAAAATATTCACGCTGAAGCAAGTGTGTTGACGAGTATTCAGGACACGTTAAGCACGGTTCAGCAGAAGATCCAATATTTGGAAAATTTGAACGTCGAATCCAATCTTACTCATTTTCATCACGTACTGGACAACATACAGGGTGACTTGGAATCGTTACGAACGAGCGTGCCTTCAAGCGAAGATTTGGAAAAATTGAAAACGGCGGTGACGGCACTATCCGATTCGAGTGACATCAAAAGTTCGTTGAGCGATCTCGAGAGTAAAGTGGCCAATCTCCCCACCTCCAAAGAATTACACGCTTTGAAAAGGAACATATCACGTATGCTGAAACGACTGGAAACGGAAACAGCGAACGTGGAACAGATTCGAGACGAACTTGCTTCGCTGGTGTCGACGCTGCCCACTTCGCAGAGCGTCGCCGACCTTCACACGCAGTTTACAGAGATGCGAATCATCGTGAACGATCTTACCGAGAAGAGCTCGAAATTGAATCAAATCGAGAACCTTCAGAACATTGTCGTCAACATCAGAGATCAAGTTGGAGTGCTGGAATCAACGCAGGAATCGACGCTGGCCTCTTTCGGTGCCAAGTTGCAAGAACTCAACGAAAGCTACAAGCAGTTGAACGTGGAAGTGAAAATCAAACCGTCATTTTCTACCGTAGCGGATACCATAGTCGAGCATTTGGTGCCCGTACAAAACACACTGGGTCAGCTTCACAGCAACCTCGTTAGCATCGATACTAAATTCGCTAAACTGCATTCTCTGCAAGCCATCGAAATCAACAGCGTACCCAATCAACAGAGAATCTCCACCTTCGTCGAAGGTAACAAACTGTACATGCTACATCCTTATCATCCGTACTACAAGTTTCTCCTCGATGGCACGATTCAGATAAACGAATTTTCGTACTGGTCTCACGGCAGAAAAGCTAGCGTTCCCACCATGACTTTGATATCGAATCGTGGTGTCCAGAAAGCAGGAAACATTCCTCTGGCGCGTTGGAACGAAACGCGCAACATATATGAAATACACGAAGACGAAGATCTTACTGTTTTCGACGTGAGTGCCGGCGATAAGCTGATCATTCAAAACACGAGCGAAGTGCCACCCTCTTTGAATCCCATCACGCTGGTGCTTCTTTTGAAACGTAATCTCTAAAAATAATAAAAAATGTCTAGGCAAGCCATCGTCCAAGAATTACATAAACCTGCACGCCGCAACTACAAACGTTTGGCTGTGGTAACCAAGGGCATCGACGACCTCTGGGAAAGCGACCTCGTCGAAATGAGTAGCGGCAAGTTAAAAAACGTACATAAATTGAACAAGGGCAACAAGTACCTCCTCACCGTCATAGACACGTTTTCAAAATTCGCATGGGCTCTGCCTTTGAAGGCGAAAACAGGAACGTGCGTCACGGAAGCATTCAAATTAATTTTTCGCGAAAGCGGCGGCAGACGACCACGGTTTCTGCACACGGACAAAGGGAAGGAATTTTACAACGCCGTATTCCAAAAGTTTATTCAAAAACATGGCATTCGACATTACTCGACCTTCAGTGACGTCAAGGCCAGCATCGTGGAAAGATTCAATCGCACTCTGAAATCGCGCATGTGGTCACGCTTCACGCTTCAGGGAAGCTACAAGTGGGTCACTATTCTTCCGGAACTTGTTAACGACTATAATCACACACGGCATGCAACGATAGGCATGAAGCCAGCTGACGTTACCAAGTCTGACGAGCAACGTTTAATTTCTAGCGTTTACTGTCCAAAGTACACGCCCACGACAAAAAAAGCTAAATACAAAATTGGAGAACAGGTGAGGGTTAGTAAATTGAAGCGAACGTTTGACAGGGGTTTCACACGAAACTGGAGCACTGAACTTTTTACCGTGGTTCGAGTTCTACCCGGGAACCGTCACACGTATATAATAAAAGACAGTGGCGGTGAAATTTTATTGGGGCGCTTCTACGAGGAGGAACTCTCTAAAACTAAATACCCCGACACGTACCTTATCGAAAAAGTTTTGCGCAAGAGAGGCAACAAACTTTTGGTGAAATGGCTGGGACTTCCGGAAACAAGTTGGATCGATTCAAACGAAGTGATTCTATGAGTACGTGGAACGTGGTAAAGCGTCTACCTGATTCGGAAAGTGGAACGAAGAAAAAAAACGGTGAATTGCTTCCCGACAGCATCCGCTGTCTGATCGTAGGACCTTCGGGGTGTGGGAAAACGACACTGCTCGTGGACAATTTTCTCCTCGCACCGAATTGGTTAGATTGGAAGAACAGGCACCTGTACGTGTTCTCGAAAAGTTTGGAGCAATCCAAATACCAGCAACTGATGAAACTGTACGATGGTCTGGACATTGCAACGTTCGCTTCGGAAATAAAACCACTCGACGATTGTCGTGAAAATTCAGTCGTTGTGTTCGACGACGCCATCCTGGAAAATCAAAATGAAATTCGCAACTTTTTCACGCAAGGTCGTCACAAAGGAATGGATTGCTTCTACCTAGCTCAAACGTTTTCCAAAATTCCAAAACAGTTAGTACGCGACAACGCTAATTTCATATGTTTGTTTCGTCAAGATCACACCAACCTCAAGCATGCGTACGATGACTACGTAGGCGGAGACATGAACTACAATCAATTTTCGGAAGGCTGCTGCTCTACTTGCTGGAACGGTGACGATTTCGGATTCGCTACGATCGACATGACGAGGAAACCCAACAACGGAAAATACAGAAACAAAATCAACGACTTTCTAAACGTTGCAACGTTGTGAGAAACGACGTATATAAATAACGTCATGACGAAACGAAAAATCGAAGACGAAAATCTCAAGCTTCGCGATTACCTCGCGAAACGCTTCAAAGGTTGGAAATCCGAAAATCGCGGATTCTACGAAGAGAAGAAACGTCAGGATCAACCTGTGATCGATGCCATCAGCGGTCTAGGTAAAGAAATTTAAAGTGTCACGGAACAAAATAAAAATTTGATCAACGAACTCGTACCGCTCGCAGCTAAAAGTTACGCTGTACCCACGCCTATTTCAAGCATTCCTTCGACGCCGTTCGAACTGAAGGATGCACCGGCACGACGTCGAGCCATAGGCAGCACGTCTTCGGATAAGATCGAGTTGGGACCTTTGGCACGAGACTACCTGAGCACGGGGAAATTCGACAAGGATGAAGTGTTCGGATTGTATCCCAGCATGGAAACCAGCGAAGGCGGCGGTGTGGTGTGGAAGATTGGGAAATCGAAGGTGACCTTCGAAGGCAACGACATTAAAGTCAATTTAGGCGACAAGGATAGTTGGAACAGGTATCCGGGTACGGTGGGACTGTGGGAACTCGTTGCCAAAAAGCAGCCGAAAGATTACACCGACGAAGATTACCAGAGTTACAAGGAAATTCTAATCATGACGGATGCCTTGTACCAAAACAACGACGCCTCGCAGAATAGGGTGAAATCGAGCAGCGGCGAGAAGTACAGGAATCTCATCAAACCGATTTGGAACCAGGTCAAAACAGGCAGCGGGGTCAAACGCTACAACACGTTACCCAAAGAATTCGTTTGGGTGGACGACGTGAGGAAACTCGTGGACCGATTGTTGGTGATAGCCGGCGAAGAGAATGCAGGCAACCGTAATTTCTACAACGAGAAGGTTGGCATCGTGGACATGATCAGCACGAAACTTTCCAACTTCATCGTGAACGACGACAAGGGCATAGGTTACCTAATCAAAATCATCAACACGCTGCCTCCGAAATTCTGGAACGTGGCCGAAGGAAAGGGACTCGTAAACGACATCATCAACAAGTTACCTTTCGAGATGCATCTACCTGGCTACCAGTACTGCGGACCGGGTACCAAACTCGAGAAAAGATTGGAGAGAGGAGACAAGGGTGTGAATCCGTTGGACGCCGCATGCAAAGATCACGACATCGCTTACAACACCACGCAGACGGATCTGGATGCACGTCACGAAGCAGACAGAAAGTTAGAGCACGCAGCTTTCGAAAGGTTCGTGAGCAGAGACGCATCGCTGGGTGAACGGGTCGCCGCACTGGGTACCACCATCGCCATGAACACAAAACAAAAATTGGGGTGGGGTATATAAATAACATCCAGTAAAAAAAACAACATGGCTTGCATAACTGATTTGCCGCACGAACTACTATCTAAAATATTCAAAAAGGTAGTTAACGGAGATGTTAATAAACTTGTAATCATGGCAAGAACGACGCCGGAATTTCGCATCCCTTGTGAAATGGTTCTCAAGGACCATCTTCGGGAGATCAGCGACCTGAGGTGTGATGATCTCAACATTCTGCTTTCGGCTGCAGGGCGGAAATTAAACCAAAGGTTGGACGAATTGCACGAGGCAAGGCAGGGAAGAAGATGGTACACAGTAGATTGGTACAAGTCTATGCAGGAGACGGAAGATATCATTACGCAAATCATCGCGTTCTCCGAAGCACGAACTTTCTTCCTCTGTTAAAAAAATAATAATATATATACGCATCAAAAAAACTTGATATATAAATAACGCACATCGTGAAAAATATAATCTTCGGTATATATAAATAACACACATGGTGAAAAAAAACAATTAAATTTCCCTAACACACACACTGAAAATTTCTCTTCTTCGATATGACAACTGAAAAAATAAGTGATCTCCAAGCATTAAAACAAATGCTAAATTTGTCAGTCGAGTATGTAAAAATTCGGGAATTGGAAGTCGACAAATCTTACACGATAACTTCCGGTTCAATCGTTTCTACCCAGTATGGTCCCAAGGTACGCCTGTTGCTCAACGCACAATACAGTTTATTTTTACCAGATCGATACGCTAACATGTTATCGGACGAGAAGCTATCTATTTTAATCGAGAACAAAACTCGAATCGTGTACAAGGGGACAAAGGAACTTTTTGGCAAGAAAACGAAGCACGTAATAGAATTTGTGTAGCGACTGCGAGGCCTTGAAAATATATAAATAACATACCGTAAAAAAACTACACAAGAAAAAAAATCTCAGAATATATATAAATAACATACTGCGAAAATAACACATAGAGCATCAACATGAAGCCCAAGGGTGTCGTGTACCAGATACCATACTCCAATCTGAAAAATCTAGGTGCCCTCGATGGGTTACTCACCAAGAAACAACGCGAGAAGAAACGTTCTTGCTTGTCGAAAGGACATGGAATGAAATTGCTGCTCAGCACACCTCAATTGAGACGGTTGCAGCGTTCGCGGAAACAGCAAAAGATCGGAGGTTTCATATTCAGCATCCCGGCCATCCTAGCAGCATTGGGGGCCGTTGGAAGTTTGGCTGGCGGAAGTGCCGCCATCGCGAAAACCGTCATCGACTCAAAGAAGAACAAAGCAGAATTGGAAGAACAGAAACGTCACAACCTGGCCATGGAGAAGAAAGGGGGGAAGGGGGTGATGAAGAAGTTTAAAAAAAAGAAACAGAAGCACTCACCAACCGAGACATTGAATCTCTGATCGGGCCGTTACAAATCAAACACTTCAGAGGAGTTTTTATGTCCGACTCGTTACCTTCAAGCGTGAAAAGAAGAGAATGCGGAGTAGTCAACTTGGACGGTCAAGAAAATCCAGGCACGCATTGGATATGTTACCACAAAAATGATGATAAAGCATTCGTTTTCGATTCTTTCGGAGGTGTTCCACCTACAAATTTAATTCATTATCTGAAAACGACCAAAACCTCTATATACTACAACGACGAACGCATTCAAGATTTCGGAGACGTGAACTGCGGTCATCTCTGCCTCTCCGTGCTCGCGTTTCTCTCTAAAATAAATAACCCTACGGTCGAAGATTTCCAGAAAGTACTGTGGAACCTCAAACAGCATCACTAGGATGGGCGTGTTCCATCTCACGAGCGAATCTTCAATCTTGAAACTCACGCTGCACGACGACATCGTCTATCCTAAATCCGTGGCTCTGCGTGCATTCTACAGCATGTACCTCATACCTAATGTTACGCAGCACAACAACAAAATTAGCGTCGGAAGCGAACACATCGTCGTCACGCCAGGACAATACAATCTTTCCACTTTGCAAGCTCAGTTACCCAAAGGCACATACTTTTCTCAAAATTCGGTCACTCACAGAGTGGAAATCCTATCCGCGACGGAGACCGTGGACCTGGGCACCATAGGAGAACTTTTAGGTTTCGAGAACGACACAAAACTCGAAGCTGGCATTAAGCACGTAGCAACCAACATTCCTAAATTCTTGGCCATAGAGACTCTGAACGTACACTGTAACGTGGCGGAAGGCATGATCACGAAATCCTCGGACGGATTACTGGGAAGTCACAAGCAGACGGGAATCATCGCCACGTTCAAACCAAGTTCCGAGTTCATGGAACCGATCATCTACACGCCCTCTTCGCCGATCTATTTTCCAGTATGTCGCAACCGCATAGACGACATAGAGTTGGTGGTGACGAACGAGAAAGGAGACGTGGTGGATTTCGCAGGTGCAACAACTACTGCCATCGTGGAGATCAACGTATAATAAATAACCATACATGTAAAATGGAGCAAATCGAAAGTTACGAATTGCAATCTTTCCCTCCCAACCGTCGCACGTTCGCCAATCTTAACGAGGCAAACAGGGAGATCGAATACGACGTTGACGTAGGCGATGGGTTCATTCATCCTCACAGAGCGGACCTCTACCTTCAATTCGACGTGGTGAAGAAAGAAAGCGGAGACACGTTTCCCGCAGCAGCAAACTTGATACTCGTAGACAACTTCGTGCCTCACCTGTTCTCGCAGGTGGAGGTGAGGAAACACAACACCGTCATCGACAGAATAGATTATCCAGGCATCACGTCGACGGCAGTGGGAACGTTGAAATTATCCAAAACGGATGCAGCATACTATCAGGCCGGGGGATTCGAAGCGGGGACCAAAATATCGACAACAAGTCACACAGTGCTCTTTCCCATGCGTCTGCTTCCGGGATTCTTCTCCGATTACAAGGAGATCATGTGGAAGGGAGGACTGAGAGTAACGTTTCGAAGAGCGGCCAACGATAACAACGCAATAATGCGATACACCAACTTGAATGCCGACGGCACGCCGATAGCCAACACTTTACCCGAAGCAGCCAAGTGCATCATCCGGAGCATGGAATTGAGAATGCCGGTGGTGGAATACGAGACAAACTATGCCCTCAAGTACAAAGCGGAGATCTTGAAAAGTCCGCAGGTACCGATTCACTTTCACGGTTACCAGTGCGTGCAGAAGATGGCGACGGGAAGTCACATGGAATTCGACGTGACGACGCAGTTCAACAACATACAGTTCGACATGCCAGATTTCGTCGTAGTGCTTTTTCAGACCGGGAGGGACAAGAATCAGGAAAAAGATTCCAGCAAATTCGACGACTGCAAGATCAAGAACGTATATCTCAAGAACGGAAGGAACGAAGTGTTCCCGCGCGAGAATTACAACCTCGACATGACCAAAAACGATTATCTCAAACTTTACGAAGCGTTTTCGGCTTACAAACGCGTGACCGAGGGAAGTGTGGACATGTACTACACGCCCAGCGAGTTCAAAACACGGAGACCCATGACCGTCATCAACACATCTAAGAGAAAGAAGGTTGTGGTCAACGATCGAACCAACATCAAGGTCGTCTGCGAGTTCCACGATGCCTTGCCCGAGGATACCCTATGCAGTGTCATCCTGATTGCAGAGAAGTCCTTCGCCTACGACGTGAAGAATGAGAGGGTCACAGAGCAGTTTTAACAAGTTTTTATCATCTATTTTCTTGCACAATAAGAAATTTTTAGTGCTAGCACAATCAGTTACAATGGCACAATACGAATTTCACTAGTTCAGATCAGTTACAAATGTCAATTTCATTAGTTATAAGTTACAATATCTTTTTTGCACTATAGCACGAGAGACAATCAGAAAATTTGCACAAAAAAATTTGTTGTTGTTTTTACACGTGAAAATTAACAATAAAATTTCTTTCTTATCGTTTCAGATGCTGTCGAAACATCAAAACACATATACACATACACACACTAGAAAAAAAGCATGCAACTTTATTTGTAACACACACACATACATTCTCCATCTTCATCAAGAAAATATTATAATAAACATAATTATTTTTATCTATATCTCACAATAAAACTCTATATCCAAAAATATCACAACATCAAATAACACTAGAGTCGTTAGTACACGTTGCATGCATTACGGAGGTCCTCTGTAGGGTTTCATGGAAGTTTGGGAAAAAAAAAAAAAACACGTGAAACCCTACAGAGGTGCGGTTATCTAGAGCCGTAGCCGTTAGAACCTTTTTGGGTTGGGCACCACGCACCCTGGCGAGGTTAGGGGCCAGGTATCCTAAAAAACAACAATTATTATTTTGTTTGTTTGTTTGTGTTACAATACGGAAATAATAAGAGGCATACGCGCGCGCGCGCGTGTGTGTGTGTGTGTGTGTGTGTGTGTGTGTGTATATGCCACATCCTTCCCCCGAGAGAAGAGGTTTACGAAGATCACGATATATATAAACATTTGGCCCCGTTGATTCCAGCACTCCAACTTCATCTCTAATGTTGACGACAATATTCTAAAAGTAGAGAGAATGAGAGAATGAGAGATTGAGAGATTGAGAGATTGAGAGATTGAGAGAATAAGAGAATAAGAGAAGAGGTTTACGTAGGTCACAATATATAAACATTTGGTCCCAAACTTGGAAAATTACGATAAAGTGCACTCATCTTTCAAAAAATAAGAGAATGAGAGAATGAGAGAATGAGAGGAGAGGTTTACGTAGGTCACGATATATAAACATTTTTGGTCCCAGACTTGGAAAATTACGATAAGGTGCACTCATCTTTCAAAAAATAAGAAAATAAGAGAATAAAAAAAATGAGAGAATAAAAAAAAGATGAGAGGATGAGAGGAGAATAAAAAGAGAATGAGAGAACAATGAGAAAGATGAGAAAGATGAGAAGGATGAGAGAATGAGAGCTCATCTTTCACTCATCACTGCCTTTTTGCGCCCGTGAAACATCGTCAGCGCACTAAATGAGGCGCGGAACGGGGAGAGAAAGTGAGTTTTTCAACTTTTTGTGGTCGTTTGGTCAAAAAATCAAAGTTGGCCTCAGAAGTACAAATACTATCTACTATTTTCTCTGTATTTTGTATAGTTCTCAGAATATAGATCCGCATTTAACTATATCCTCTTGGCTATAAAACGCTTTCTTATTTGGAATTCTCAAACAAAGAACCTATCCCCCTGAGATTAAGATATCTGGAGCCGTGGTAAATAACATTTAAGTACGTACCCCCAAAGGGCGTAGCATTAGTGGCGCCCATAACGTGAGCCTTACCTTACCCACGAATGAGACGTAGCATACTACAGCAAAAGAGACAAACAGTAAGCAATTCCCAACACATCTTTCATCCACGACGGCTGACAAATGACTGGTGAGTGACTGCAAGTTAAAAATAGCTTCTACTTTCACTAAAAATATATTTCCAGTATCTATGTGCTGTGACTGAAATATTCGAAAAGAAACACTGTCACATGTCACTTATTTTACACTAGAATTTTCAGCATTCTCCTCAAAGTTGTCTTCCATTAAAAATTTGTTTATAAAACTGATTTTGATTCACGTTTCCATGGTTGGGCAAACATTTGGCCCAACGTAAGACCAACGTCAATTTGCCAACCAACTTAAAGCGAACCTTTCCTACGTAAAAACTTATATTGGCCCAACGGTGGTGGTTACTGTCCGCCCTTGCCCCCACCCTGGACGACCATGATGACATGTATTACGTCTTATACTAAAAAATGGCCATAGAGTGTAAACATTCATACACCCCTTGCAGTCTTATTGGACAATGCAGTGAAATGCAAAATAAAATTCTTGGCTTTAAAAACTCAATTTTTGAACCTTTTCAATACAACTAATAGATGTACAAAATTAAGTTATTAATCAAATGTTAATACGTTTTACAAGTGACAACAACTGCATAATTTGAATGTTCAATTTGTGTGGTTGGGTAAAATAGAAAATCGCTATGCAACCTGAAGTTCTGCAAAAATAAAATAACACAATAAATACATCAATCATCATTTAGTCACTTCATGTATATCAAGTCATTCTTTTGGACTGCTTCACTTTTGTGAAAATGTTCCGTTGCTTTGTTACCACTCGATCATATGCGTTTATTTTACATAATACATACGTTCTGTCTGCCACCAAGATGCTGAGGTGTCAGGACAAAACATGATGTGCACAGCAACTTCGTCTTCGTTAAAATCCCTTCTTCCCCAATAACTCAGGGGTGCCCATCCCACCCAAGGCCAATGGCGCAATCCCCCCAAAACCATGTCATGCGTCCCCCCCAAATCATATCATGTATCTCCCCCACCCCAGAAATCATATTCGTGCCCTCAAATCACATTGTAATCCCCACAGGGTAAATTACGACAGCGTGTCTACCGAAAGTAACTTTTCTCTCAGTTTTACTGTACACACTTGATATGCCCCTCCTCCATAAACAGGGGTAACTATCACTAAAGACCACCCCTAAAATAGTTAATCATAATCCCCACAAACTATTTTTGTTGAATACATAATAAATTGTGTTTATATGAATGAAATACCATGTTAAACTGTCCTTAATTTTTTATTGTTCGATTTTCGAAAAAAAACTTAATGATTAAATTTACAAATTGGTTAAACACATTGATTGGTTAAATGTAGTAAATTAAATTATGTAAATATGAATATAAATAGTGTTTGTGAGTGGGTTTCGAAAACTCATAATTTGAGTATTTAACACAAAATATTCCACAACTTAAGATAAAGATAGAAAATTCAACCTTGGCAAACCAAATAACATGCTCCAGCCGCATGACCGATTCTCTATCGCGAGACATTACAGAAACCTAGCTAGAAATTCTTAAGCTCAGGGCAATAACATACTATGGTTTTTCTTTCGAAGAACTCACCCCCCCCCCCCACGTTTTTTTAGGGTAAATATATTTTAGTAACTCATAACAATAATAAAGTGGATTTTATCTTCAGTGCAAATGTAACTTGTTTAAGTAAAATTTCCCTGTGACATGAAGTTAGGATTGCGGATTCGATATATTTTTGTTCCAAATGATGCACCTCCTTTAAATTAAGCAGTATGTTAAGAAGTGATGTTATTAATTAATATTGAGAATATCGCTTATGTCTTGTAATGCAGCTATAGTATCAAACTTCACATTCACTTCAGTAATGCGCCAAACACGCATTCACACAACACATAATTGCAAGCGAAGCGAGTAAGAAAATTTTTACATCCATTTCTTTGCAGGCTTTTAAGAATATTACTTAGGATCCCGAGATATTTAGTCTTTTGCTTCTCTTTTAGCACGTTCTCGGTCGAAAACATGTGGATATCATATCGCTAAATACAGTCTCCAAAATTTAATGTTCGAACTCTCTCTTCACTACAGAAATTTCTTGACAATCTAAGATTTAACACTTTATCAAGAGCTTCCTATCTCCCCCTTTAAATTTAATACTCAATCCTCCCACAAACATTTCCATGCCAATTTTTGACTTACTGTTGATAGCTATTGAAGAGTGGATATTGTCTCCTCCAAAAAAATAATTCTCAGATAAATTAATAATAATAATTCAAAACACCAGAATTTTCGCAACAGTATAAGACAATAGCAATACACAAGAATTGGATACCCCACCTCAATTTAATTCTCAATTCTCTCTAACTAAAATACCCGCCATAATCTAAGACCTATAATTGGATGCTACCTCCCTCCCCCAACATTTAATTCAGAACCCCCCAGAACCCACATGTCAATTAAGGCCTAATATGTAAGAGTTAGATATTTCTCTCCCCCCCACCTATTCGATAATAGCCTTGAACACTTTCTTTTCTTCAACTAATGGATTAAATATGGTGCATTTAAGGTGTACAATTGCAGTAAAAAATCTCGATGGCGCAACCTGCACCATAATTACCCCCTGTGGGCACCCCTGCCAACAACGAACTGTAAAATTTCTTCGCGAACGTTGGGCCACTTCCTAACAGTTTTTGAAAAAAGTCTAAAATGTTAACGTTTACTAGACATGTTACGTGGAACAAATAGAACGTGTTAACAAGAAAACTACCTTTCACGTTACAACTCCCATTAAATAATTTTCAGAGCACGACTTGGTGATACCTTGAAAGCAGCTGAAATTTTTGCTCCTGTGTGAGGAACAAGTAGGCGAAAAATAAACCGTTTATCAACAATGCAAAAAAGAAAAAGAAAACACATAACTCACATTAAGCTATAGGCAATTATCGAAAACCACAGACAGACCACTTGAAAAAACAAAAGCAGAAGAAAATCATAACAACAATGCTGACGATAGAAAAAAAAAGGTCGCTGATCTTTATAGAGGTTGCCGCCAGTACAGAAATGTATGTTTATTGGCATCTCTTTCAGTCCTTGCCTGTTGCATACAATAATAAAGGTCTAACTTCAGTATAGTCGACGCTCTAGCTACGTTAACGACCGGCTGGCTTTCAAGTCGACGGAGCGCGCCCACCAGCTCCAACAATGTGACTGAAACTCCACGTGGAGTAGACGAGCACAATGACAGCTGCGCTCATTTGCTCAAGGACTCCACGTGGAGTAGACGAGCACAATGACAGCTGCGCCCATTGGCTGAAGGTTGAGTGTCATTGGACAAAAACAATTCGCCCGCTATTTATCCCCATCCACGTTTGTGGAGGCCGTTTCCTTTGTTCTTCGACGTTAACGAAGTAAACGCGTGGACTATACCTAACATTCGCCGCTCAATGTGACGACATGACATAATATAACACTCTAAGTCAGTGTTTTCATTGATCATAGGGGGTGCTGAAGAAAAAGCAAGCACCCCCTCGCGCCCCCTAGCGCCGCCCCTGAAGATATAAAGGAATGGAGAAAACAAGAGTAGACAAAAGAAGTGGAAAGGTAAGATGATGGGAGAGGAGAAGAGGCAAGGGAAGAAGAAGAGAAATGAAAAATAGGAGAAAAATATTAGAAAGAAAAAGAGAAGCAGATTGAAAGGGCAGAGAAAAAAAGAATCGTAGAAGAAACTGAAGTAACCAGGATTTTTTCAGAAGGGTGTTTAGAATTGTAAAGTTGACTACATACCTGCATTCTAGGGGGCTGGAGAGAGAATGAAATATTTCTTAAATTTGGAGCTTTTCATTCTATTAGAATTGTACTCCTTGAAAGGGTTTGTATTACCACTCTTGGCCATCCAACATAACCCCTTTTAATTTTTTTCTCTGGGGATATGTAAAAACCACTCTTTACATGACGCGAGTGGGAGACATTAGTAAACTGAAAGCCAGAGTAAGAAACTCTATAACCAATGTGTCAAAAAATCGACTTTTGTCTTGATATTCTCCGTCTGACAAACTGAGCACGTGCACAATTGTACTAACGATGGACTTAAACGTTTTGAGTTTATCTGCTCATTCATGCTATTTTTTTTTTTTACATCTACATCCTTTTTCGATTTATTCACGATTTTTATGTGTCAGACCTTTTGTAGACACCCTGTATTTGTTTACGAATTATGATGCTTACAAGCGAGTGTTTTCGTAGAACTCAAATTTTATTTTGATAACAAATACGATATTTTATGTTTATTTCTCGGTGAAAATGTTCCATTAAAATGACATTTAGAAAAATTCATTGATGAAATTGAATATTATTTATGTAAAGTGTACTAACCTGTTGAATACACAGGATAAAATTTTAATCGCGAGTTTTGAGTTTTTTATGTTCGATTTTAGTGCTGTTATTCGCGAAGTTTACATTGTGTATTGAGGTACAGAAAGAAAGCATTAAAAACAAGAAGTGTAGAAATAAGCGAAAAAGATCAAATAAAATAAACCAATTAGTCTTTTATAGCACCGCAGAAATTGTAATTCTTTTAGTACTCATTTTGATGGACAGTTGACTATAAATACTGACAAAAATGAGAATAGAGCACGGCAATATTTTAAACATATATGCTATCTTTGCAGCAATGACGTCGCCATTTGAATGTAATTAGCGCATCAATCATACGGTTACGAGCCTTTTATCGGCTGGAATTGGATATGAAACTCTTTTTTTTGTCACCAGTGAAAAACCTTAGTTGCTTTTATTTTAGACTATTCCTGCCGTCGAAGTTGTGAATTAACGGAAAGCAGTAACGATCCATGCTATCAAACTCCCTTTTGCAAGTAGTGCACATTTTATTTCTCTTTTTCCCTTCATAAGCCGCTCGATCAGAGCCAATTTGTAACCAGTAATTGAATTTACCGGTTAGCAACACTTCCTATGCTATCAACTGTCACACATGCGCACTTGCTACTCTCGATACTAAGACAGGAAAACGGTGCTACGTTTTGCTCGCTCCCTGCTAAAGCCTCAGTGTCGCCATCTAACTCGTGAGTGCGCGGTACGTCCATGAACTGTTACGGTTCTATGGAATGCAGGGAAATTTATTGATTTCCCAACATGGCCGAATCGGAGGATTGATAGCATATGGTAGCTGCTATTCCGCGTTCGGGGTTCTTCCTATGATGACACGAATTGTGCCGTGGATAATCTTGATAGCTTCTGGATTCTGTGTGTCGGCTAACATTGACCGGTATGAAGGTGAGTATTGACTCTACTGACGTGTCGTTCGAATAGAGAACCGAACCCCGTCCTCATGTCTGTGTGGTTTCCATCCCTTTTTGTTTTCGTTTCCCCAGCGACAAGTGCAAGGGAACAGGTGTTCGGTTGCAAGGTCACATGATTTATGTATTTCATATCGCTTCAAATTCGCCTCACCCAGCAAACAGAGGCGCTTTAGTGTTGTGTGCTTTGAACCCCTTTTTATTGTACATTGAAAACAGCTGACGGGTTTTTACGATGCAGTGTGCAATATTCATGTGCAAATGTTGATTTGTGGTGTTTCTTTTTTTTCTTTTACACTCAGAACTTTGTTTGCAGTGTCCATTTAAACACAGTTGACACAGTGTCAAATAATATAAAATGAATCACGCCTTCATTTTGGCGCTTAAACGTTGAAATTGAAACGAGCGATAACCCGTAATTCTTCAAACAGTACAGCGAAATTAGTCTCTCATGTAGCATCGTATTTGTTACATCAGGTTTTAAACGAGCCAACGAAAGTTTTGAGCTAAAATTATGACATTTCTAACAATATTATTCGCAAGTGGGAGAGATAGGGGTTAAAAAAAGCACTGTGGGTCGTCAACAAATTGTGATTTTCTTAGTTATAAAGATAAGTTTCAATCCGCTAGCCATTAATAGTAAAATTAAGATATTTACCATTTTATGAGGATACGTAAATACTATCGAGCAATTTGTCCATCGCTATTTTCATTCATTTTCTTCATATATCTTACATGTATTTAAGGAATGAAATTGTTGTGACGCTGGTGTAAAAGTTGTTAGTTAACTGCACAAAACTAAAGTGAATGGATTGGATAATGTACCTGGTAATTTTTATACAACCTAGCCAACAAACAAAGTATCTAATAGTGTAAAAATTACCATTTAGGCATTTACACTGTTCATTCACTTTAATTTATGAAATGAGAGGTTTGAAAACTGCTTGTAAATATTAAAGAGGCGTCAACGAAATATAGGTCATTTTCTTCTGCATCAGTACAATTATTTCCATCAGAAACGAAAGAAAATTAAAATAGCACCGTACAATGTTTTTACTATTTTCTTTACCGCCAGTTATATGTACAATTGCGTGTATCAAGCAAATTTTCATTGTTTTTATCTTACATCCTACGTGTTTGGGATACATAAATATTAAGGAAATTTTAGTATCAGTTCCATTCACTTTGTTTTGCTCGGTACAAGAATTAGTAACAGTGCCGGAGAAAAATAAGTAGTGAGACGAGAAGAATACCTTTAAACACCATTGAAAAATTCGCATTTTCCCAGAGAGCTTATTCGGAGTAGTCACTGTCAATAATTTTTTTAAAAAACCCAACAAAAACAGCTTCTGCACCAACAGCAGTAAAGTGCGATGCGTAAATATGACCATGCAAGTTATCCATCCTTTGTTTCAATTTTTGAACGTCATATTGCGTATAAAGTATGGTAATGGGCAATTTGCCAGGTAATATTTATACATTCCACGTTATACATTCCACAAAAATTCTGGGTTTGTGATATTCAATGATAGGGTCAGGAAAAATAAGAAGAGAAGTATTCAGTGACATAATCTTTGCAATCTTTGCTTTTCGTGGGGTTGCAAGACGTTGACTACTTACAAAAGGCTACATGCTGTTCTTCCATTTTTTAAATGGGAGGAACAACTAAAAGCGTGATAAAATAATAAACAATCGGGGTAAGAAAAGTTGTCTAGTTGCGTAAAATACATGTAAAGTAGCGTGAAGACAACGTAACGACCGGTGACCTCCAAATATGTAAACAATCTATTTCACATTAAAAGTCTAGCAGGTCAATTGTATTAACTTCCATATAGTCGACAGCAAAATGTGCAGACCGCGTTTAGAATTCTCCCCCCTGTCAATTGACCCACGTGTCCCCTTGCCGCCAAGCTCTCCCTTGTGGAGAACACATTTAATGTTACTAACTCGTACTTTGCCAGTACAGGTGTCAGAAACGGAGATAGGGGACGTTAGCCTTCAATAAATCTAGAATATGTATTATGTATGTTACTGATACATAGCGCCACCAATAATTCAAAGGTTTTTATGCCTGGCGAACTTAGATAATGTTATTTTTCTCATTTCTGTAACCCTTCAGTTGTGATGTGATGTTGCTGGACAAAATTGAAGCGTGATAAATCTGGAGCTGAGCAAATTTTGGTAAAATTACAAGAGTGTAAGTCTTGTTATGCGTGCTAAAAAAATAATAATATTTTGACAGCGCTGTGCGGTTTCAGAGGAAACGCTTTAAAACGTTAAAATTCTTAGTGTCTGCCCAGTTTACACGGTTCAACTTGGTGAAAACGCGGCAAGTGCAGTTGCTTTACGTCCACTTCACATAATGGAGAACAGCTGTGCTGGATATAATAATAATAGGGCTAGGATTTTCATGAATTAGCATATTTTTTTGGTAAGGGTGATGTGTTCCCTTTCATATTGAACTAATTGAATTAAGGTGCTTTATAAGAGCTTATTTTGACATACTTGGCCATTTCTGCGTGATAGAGCATATTTTGATGAATTTTCGGTCATATTCAGCATATTTTCGCTTTTTCAAGAAATAAACAGTCATTTTGGAAGTGGATTCGTTCTTACTCCCATGTTCACTCCAAGGTTTTTTTTTGGGGGGGGGGGCTGCAGCAAAATCTGTTTCATTTTTATTTGAAAATTTACAGAAAGCATTCATTGTGCATTTCAACTCAGGGCCCATAAAGTGAACTAAAAATAGTACGAATGTAAAAATATCTCAGCATATAGATATTGATGTTTGAAACAGTCCAGTTATAAGAGCATATTTTTCAAATTATAGTGCATATTTTGTACAATTTTAGGACATAAGAGCATATTTTATTTTGCATATTTTGGTGATTTTTAGGTCATAAAAATCCTAGTCCTAAAATAATAATAATAATAATGTTTTAGTTTATAATGGATTTATTGTATAATAACAATTATAACTGTGGCAATAATTATTATTGTTCTTACTATTTCTACTGTTCAAGTTTTATGAACGGGCTGATCCCCCTTGCAAAAATTTCTGGCGACGTCTATGCTTATCCCGTATTTTTGTTGTTTATTTAACGTATTTTGATTGTACTTGGATTAAAAGTCACATGCGAAAATCAGATGAGGAAGGATAGAAACAAGAACATAGCCAGGATATTTTTTCGCCTGGCTCCCAACTTTGAATAAAAACCCGTGCCTTGAAAATTTGTTAAGGTGAGAAATAGTGCATATTGTAACGTACCTATCAGTATGTATGTCAGTTGTGTTGTGTATGTCCTTTACAGGTCTCTTTACAGCCTTGCACTTTTAACCTTTCTCAAGGGGCTCTTCAACCCCTTTTTTAACTTCAGGGAAAAGGTTTTAGGTACAAGGATTTTTCCTCGTATACTTTGAAAGGTGCAGAATGGCTATATGTGCCCACGCACCGCAAAATATTTAATTCGTTCATTTATTCGTATCATAAAAAAATACATTTGGCAGAATTTTTTGCAACCCATTTGCAAAATTTATGATTTTCGCAGTGTTTTTCACGGAATATGTGCAAAATTGGACGAAATTCGCGAGAAGCAATAACAATTAGGTAAAAAAAACTAAGCCTGCATTATTTCACCATCCAGTATCCATACAAATTGAGTTTAGCGGCCAATTTTATCCACGTATATCTAATTTCTGAATATGACTAACGTCTTTCGGATACATATGGCAAATGACACAACATTTGCGCACGTGCTTCAGTTTTATTTCATTCTATAACATGAAAACAAAGGCCAGTCAAGAGAAGTTGATGTAATTTTTGAATTTCGTAACCCAAAATCTACAAGAAACTGCTACCCCTAATTCTGTACATATATTCGAAAGGTGCTCGGACCCAGATGTCTGGCTATGCCATTGGATAGAAAGGAAGTCAAGGAGCCTCATAAAGGTGTCATCTCAGCACTTACTATACTGCAGGAGGCCTTAGAAAGAGCGCTTCGCGGGCTAACAGCAGACGTCGCTCGCACACTGTTGCCGATACTCTCGTGTCGTCTGCTCCTCAGCCGAACAAACAGGCAGAGGTCACTCACCCTTCCAGAAGGGTGCAGCGAACTAGCTGTGGCAACCGAGCTCGCTCATTCGCGGACCTGATTCGTTCTCACAGACACACCCCATATTGTCTTCTGCTGCAAGCCCGCGCAGCGATCTTTTTAAGGCCTCGTAGAGTATAGGAGTAACTGGAGGAAAACTCTCCCATAGAAGAAAATACTTTTAGACACGAAATCGCGCCGTCGACCTCTGTAGCGGTATAGTTAGGACATCGTGGGTCCCGGATTCGAATTCCGACCTGGGCATGGGTGTTCTTTGCGAGTGTCCTTTGCTATACCCTCGACGATAATTTATATTGTTAACATTATGAAATACACTAACCCTAGCTTACCCGTGTAGTACAAGAAACTTACTTACCCGAGGGGAGGGGCGCAGGTCACAGGCCCACTTTTTTTCCATTACTAAAATTCAAGAAACCATTTCGTTATCGAATCACTGCTTTCTTTGTTGTTTATATGAGTTCAGTTATTAATTATAACAATTACAACATTTACCATAATTAATAAAAATTAATAACCTATTATTAAATGAGTGTCAGACATATTTTATAATTCGCTAAAACTTTCAAAAACCATATTAATTCTTCATCAATGCTTTTTTGTTTATATAGGTTTAATTATATATTAATTATAATAATTACAAAGGAATTGTGCACTGTCACTGGCATGAGTGTCTCTAATAACATGCATCCTAAGGGGGTGCCTGATTGGCCCATCAAGAGAGTTTTGCCTCCATTGTACTATACATGTATGTTTTTATGAACAAAGTAATACAGAAATGTTGGAAACACTCTACGGAACAATGTAATTTATTTTCAGATTTTTATAAAAAAGTTCACAGTTGAAAAATCGAAATGCTACAGGACTAGAAGTGCCCCCCCCCTCCCCTCGGCCAAGCTAGGGTTAAGAGAAACACATTATTCCTCAGTCATGAGGGGCAAATTACCCCCTTCAACCTACTCTCTTGCGAACGACATATGCATGTTATAAAACCGTGCCTGTTCTCCTGCAGTTACTGATAAAATGTCCATGTTTTACGTGCAGAAGCTGTATTCCCTACCGTATCCTGCATGCAAGCATTCAAAACACACTCATAAAGTGTGAAAGGTCACTCTGTGTGCGTGTACTCTTACACAATCCCTAGATTTGATCCCAACAACTTTTCTCTGAACTAATGAAATCTCACGTTCTGTTCTTCAGAAAGATAAGTAGTTACCTTTAAAATGTCCTTCACTTGGGGACATTGCGGAAATTATATTCTACAATTTTTGGGCTACATTCGACTTGCTGTTTGTGGTAATCACAGGTGGGTACGGAGCCTGGGGCACATAACATGCGCGAGGCTTATAACGAAAATTGTTCAGATTAATTTAAAAAATCCGAGATTTCAGTGATTTATTTACCCCTAAACTTTTTCACAAGAAATAATCTATTAACATTTTGGTCCAAATTTTGTCATTTTACCCCCTTAAAATCGTACATTCACCTGTCAAAATTGAAAATTATAGATAAACTCTTGCTCATTCTGAAAGTCGATTCCATAAACAATAAACAGTTATCCATTACATATTTTGTGTAATGTGAAAGTAGTGTCATTTATAACTTCGATTTTCACTTTCAACTGCCTTTATTGGCATTATCTACATGTATTAATTTTTCTACCAAAATTCAACTTTTCTTGTCTCGTTTGATGCAAAGTTTTCAATGGGCTTCCAGTAATCTAGAGGCGAGGAAATTATCTTCTCAATGGGACGTAGTTGATCTAAAGTAATTTTTTATAAGTTTAAGCTTCAGAAAACTTCTCTCAATACTAGCTACTGTAACAAAGATTGTCAGCAAAATTCTCAATGCAATGTACTTGTTTGGAAAGGAGTCTGGAATGTGCCGAATGTATTGTAGGGCGTGTTTTGCTGTTTTAATTGCATGAGATAAGAGATGAAGGAACACTTTCAGTTCTGAACATAAATCACTGCTATAAGTATCGCGACATTCGCCATGGCTCAATACTTCATCCAAATCCTTACAATGCTTGGCTAATTCTTCTTGAGTCATACCTCGTAGTCATGCACTTTACGCATTGTAAATGTAAAACATGTTATCATCTTACAAGTATTTTCAATATTGAATTTTCCGATGGGGATAAATACTTGGCAAGTGCCCAAGTTGCCATCCCCTAAGGCCGGTAATAAAGCCAATGACATGTTCAGGAATTTGGCAAAAGAGAATTTGATCGTAACGACTGGTGCGATGATTTCTATCTTTTACTTTATATTACCATATTTTCATTTAAGAGACCTAGCTCGAAATGGAGGGAGAATTATGCCTCTATAGACTCCTTTAGACACGCTACTTTATAAGGAAATTCTTTGACAACTGGCCAGAGAGAAGGCTATACAGAAAGTAGAGAAATCTTTGCGTTGCCATGAGGTTTAACCAAGGACAGTCTGCAATCGTGTTTTAACTCGTTGATTGATTGAATTAGGTTATTTTACGTCACTTTTCTTCCACTTTTGGCTAATTGTGACGATGCAGATGAGTGACTTACTTGACTTAATTCCTTTTGCTCCATCAGGAGCATAGGGCTTCAGTGAAATGCTCCTTTTGGCTCTGTGCCAACTCCTTGACCACTCTGCATGTTTTTCCTTTTCTCGGCTGCTTCTTCTTCTACTGTTCTCTTCCATGTCTTCTTCGGACGTCCTATTTTCCGAGCTCCTTGTGGGTTCCAGTCTAAGGCTGCTTCCTCTATTGCTCCAGTTGGTTTTCGTAAGGTGTGTCCTAACCAACTACATTTCTTCTTTTTATTTGGGTTGTTGTTTAGTTTCTCTCTATAGTTCTTCATTTGATATTATTTCTGGCCATTTTATTTTGAGCATACGCCTGAGACAGCGATTAATCAACGTTTGTATCCTTTTCGTGTTAGCTTGTGTGATTTTCCATGTTTCGCAAGCATACAGTAAAACTGATTTTACATTTGTATTGAAAATCCTTATTTTTGTGTTTCTAGAAACATTCCAGGTTTTCCAAATGGGATACAGTTGTATAAATGCCACATTGGCTTTCTTGATTCTATTTTGTATGTCTTCATCTGAACCTCCTTCTTTTGTTTTGACACTTCCTAAGTATGTAAATGACTCTACTTGTTCAACCAGCTCATGACAAACATTTAATTTTTCTTTTCCTCTTGCATTGACTCTCATGAGATGAGTGATGTTATGACGATTTTGATGAATGGACACTCGCAAAGAACGCCCGATGCCCAGGCCACGATTTGAACCCGGACCTCTAGCGTGGTAGCGCTCTGCTAACCACTCCGCCATGGAGGACGTTAACTCGTAACGATTTTGTTGTGTAAATCCTAACTTCGCTTGCATGCAGAAACAACTAAATAATAAAAGGGCAACGTATAATCTGAAATCTATTCCAATAACAATAAAAATGTAGATGAACCCATGGTTAAGTGGTAGAGAAGATCCTCGCAACCTTAACTTCGCCATGGAAAATAAGAAAATAAATAAGTACCTGTTGGCACACTGGGCTGTGTTTTTCCAACATTCCCTGTTGATATATTCAAGGACGGGTTAATGTATCATGGTTTCCTGTTGCTATGTCCCTAAAGTTGACAATCAAGCTTCCGTTGTCGTTCTTTAGACAATTTGAATTTGCGGTGTTCTCCAAATTTATTATTTCCCTGTAACTTTCAGGCTGTGAACGCTGCGTTTTATGCAGTTAAATCTCGATATTCCTTTCCAGGTTGCTCTTTGTTAAGTAGAAAGAAACACAAAGGGGTGAATTGACAATGTTAGGATGTTATTACTTTCATTGTATTTATTAAAAAAACTAAAACAACAAAAAAGGAAAACAAATATCTTAGCGGACCATCAGTTTCGGAACCGCTGTCTTCGAATGTACATGTAAACTGAGCCATAGTATTAATCTTAATTTCTTTGTTTGTTTTGGGCCGAGGACGTACAGTACGGTGCATAAGTATTACTAAGCAAATTGTCCATCACTGTATTCATGCTCTTTTTGTTTCCTAATGAGTGTTTAAAGAATTGAAACGAAACGTCAAGCAAGCTGCTTACAGCATCTACACCAGAATATATATTTTTTTTCTTATAGGCACGTAGGATGCAAGAGAAAAGTTAGTAAAAAGGGTCATGGACAATTTGCAGAATAAGACGAAAAAAATAACATTATTTGTTCTCTTTGCAATATCAAACTGGTTGTTATTCCATCCTCCACAACTTTATTAGCCTAGAATATTCCCAGAGTTAATTGAGGGTACAACAGGTTGATTTTCTTTTGTTTACTCACATTTTAAAGTACATAAATTTAGTACAATTTCATAGATATCAGTGTTTGCATGCAACCGTTCCCCGAGAATATGGAATGAAAAGATTTCCGACCGGTAGTCACGCACGATGCGTAAAGGAAGTTCTGCCTGTTATCATTCTTGCGTTCTGGTGCGTATCACATAGCACTGATAGGGTATTAACCAAATCCCTGGCCTACATTACGATTTCCTCCGGAACTGCTAAACTGACAAAAAAGCAATATATAAAAGTTCAAAAATAATTATTACAATCAACAGTGCAATCTTCATAGAATCGAAAACATAATATAGTTTGTGTATTGTGTGTGCATGTTTGTGTGTGTGTGTGTGTGTGTGTGTGTGTGTGTATTCAGTCTTAAAGATAGTCACTCAAATTATTATTATTTTCTTTGCAGTAAGATTAGCTACACTTCTGCTTAAAATATTGATTTTTGCTTCTTTTCTACCTATAAGGACCGTCTTATTTTCACACATTAAAAGTATACGAGTAATATCAATGCTCATTTAATATAATACATTCCAATACTCTAGGCCTATAAGCAAATAAAACGCAGTAACCGAATGAGAAAAAATACACAATATTTGTAACTTCGTAGCTCATTTATTTAAGCGACTAACTATATCAAACAGAAATAACAATTATTCGCAATAGATTTAAAATTAATTGTTTTTCTGTACTAGTTGAAGAGCGATAGTTATACAGGGTGGTCCATAAATCAGTGGACAAACAAGTTTTATTTTCTTCCACGTGTATTATAAAACGTAGTTGTGTACACTGAAATAACATGCCACCTAAGTCACCCACATTAGAGCTATATAACAGTCCGGTCAGAATAATGGATCCTTTGAGCTCGCTAGCTAAAGTTCACGCCGAAACAGTCAAACCCCGAACATTTAATTCTGTTTGCAGTACCAAATGTGGATTCTCAGATTTCTATTACACACAGTTATGCCTCTTCCCTTTTCCATTAAACTTTAATGTTGTTACGTCAGTCTAAAGAATGATTTTGTGAAAATTGACATGGTATTCATTTCGTTTTGTGTACAACTCCTATCTGGATTATCTTGATTTAGGCCTTGAGGTAAGTAGGCCGATATGACCTCAACTTAATCTTTTTGTGCATCCCTTTTAGGCTTGTTCAAGGCATGTCATCTCACGGGATATTTTTTTTGTTGATTTTGTTGGTGATTCTACAAAACATTGCGCTACAACTTCAAGATACCTTCTTATCGAAAAGAAAGTTCTCTAAGGACAAAGTTTAAGGAATTACATGACATGAAAACCAAAGCTTAGGCAAGAACTTAATAAAATATAATATCTTCGAGTGGGAGGATTTGCTTGCTATTGATCATATTACAAATGACACGAGGTTCAATCAACCTTTCGTGAATGTCGTACTGCCGATCTCCGTGCCGGAGTGGTTAACACAGCGCGCTCGAATCCACGTCCTGGACATGGGTGTTATTTGTGAGTGTCCCTTCATCAATTTCTTCATCTCATCATTCATCCTTATTGTCACGATTAGCCAAAAGTGGCAGAAAATATATGCTAAATCACAAAAATCCAAATCTTTTAATGTGGTATCTGCGGCGATCTTGGAATGGGGTAGGTAAGGACAACTGGAGTGTGGTGTGGTGTATATCGCATCACGTCCACACCATCATATGCAGAGCCAATACTGCGCCCTCCTCCCCATAGACCTCATGTCACACAGGGTAATGCCCAGGCGTTACCTTATCAAGTTCTTACCTTAACAAGTATCACTGTTAATGACAGAATAGTTCGTGGTTCGATACCTCCCAGCATCCAATATCGCCCCAGCATCGGTGACGTGAACCTGAAGTTGTATCGGACAACGCCGTAGAAAAGGGGATAAAAGCGACGATGACAATCGATACATTGAACGCGTGTGATACAACGAAAGCCGTTCGCCTCACATAACCTTTCAGGAATCTTCTGTCAAGAAATTATCAGTTCGCTAATTGTTTGCCTTTCCTGTCCATCAGCACTTTCCCATGTCTGTGATGAATTTATAAACACATTAACACTGAATTTTCCTAGCACCATCCTACTTAAATAATCCCATTTGTATTGAATTTACCTCCAAGCATGGGCGTACCAGACTTTTTCCAGAGAAGGGCAAACTTTTTCGAGGGGAGCAAGCATCCACAAGAAAGACGCTTTTTAATATTTACAAATTGTCTATTTTTTATTTCCACTCGGAAGCACGGCTACAAATCTAACGTTTGAGCAAAATTTGGCATTAGGTGAGCAGTCAAAATGATTGAGGGGCAAATGTCCATCTTGTCCCGCTGAATACGTCCATACCTCCAGCATCATCTTGAGTGATCCGATATGTATTTGATTTTCCCCATCAGCATTAAACTAAGATGTTCCATTTGTTTGGTGGTATTTCTTTTGTTGACGATATTAATATAATATATTTTTGTGGGTATGGCTGTTAAATTGTCGACATTTTATGTCGTTTCTACCTGTCTAGGTTAATCTTGACGATAGGAATAAATTATGAGTTGCTGGTGACCCAGGATTCGAACTTTGGACTCCTAGCTACGTATATTCTATACACACCAATATTTTTTTCTGTATTAATGGGAGGGCACATCCCTCTTTGTTCCCCCCGTTTCGACGCCCTTGAGTTTACTGTTGTGACTTTTAGTATGCACTGAAATTTTGGGTCTAAGTATTCAACACACGTCGTCGTATGAATGCATACTGGAAAAATCCAGATTTTTTTTTCATAAATAGTATGGTATGGTTTCTTCATTTCGCCCTTGTATGAATATTTTTCCTCGGTAACTCGGCAAGAAACTCTGTCATCTCCCTATCATATGCAGGCGTCAGCATCTGCCTTGAGGCACGAGCGACGGGAAGCAACATACACCTGAAAAGCCCCGTCATCAAGCGTTTGTCGCTCTCCCATGTTAGCCGCAGCTGTTTAACAACTACTCCGACAAAGAGGACGCTCGTGACAAATTACAGTTTCGTTTGTTGTCCGTACCTTGTACGTACCTGTGTTCCAGGATGACAAAACACAGGCAAACTGTTTTAGTGTGGATATGTTGGCTAAAGAACGTCGCATACACATTTGTTTGGTTGTTTGGAACGGATAGGTCCATGTTAATGTATGGCCGACAACTTAATGCCGATTACAAACACACGAACATGTCCACAGACAGACACACACACAAAGCACGCACACATAAACAAACAAATGGTGTCGTAGAGCTTTCACAGTGCTTAGATGATGAGGACATCACAAAGAACAGTATTCCTTATAGTTACGTTTCGACGCAACGAGTCGTCGAAAATTGTCATTTTCTGTTCGGTATATTCAAACACATACAAATAACACCCTTGCTATTGAAAATAAACTGAAATATCACAAGGGAAAACTTAGCAACTTATAGATCTAGTTAGAGATGAAAAATCGAAACACACATACCTAGGTATATGTGCATACGTGTGTACACTCCCCCCCCCCATATACATATTGATGTGAGACAAGGTTTCTAACGAGGTACGAGGAATGTCACTTAGGGATGTAACACTAAAACAACGTTCAACTGGGTTTTACAGGTTGTGGATAGCCCAGCTTGACTCGGCGAAGAGGTAAGGAAGGCGGACGAGCAAAGCACACTCACCTAATCGGGCAGCGACCCTTCTGGCGTCTCGGACTCTGGTGACGACCACGGCACCATCGAGGCAGTCACCCCGGACAGCAGGTGATGGTGGTCGGCACCTGAATGGTGGCGCGCGTCGACCGCGATAGCCTTTGAACACTCCTGATGTTTCCCTTTTTCGATCAGGAAGAGCGACCCAGTAGTTGCAAGCTGGATTCTGTCTAGCCAGAGGAATTTTGTTATTGTCATCGCCTTAATTGGGTCGGTGTACTCTAGTAAAACTCGGTTTTTCCTTTAGCTTTTGATGTTTGTTCGCCTTCCCATGACACTATATATATATATATATATATATATATATATATATATATATATATACATACATACATACATATGTGCATACATATGTGTACAGCAGTGCTATTATAGAAACTAAGATCGTGCGTAAAATCATCCTGTTATCGACTTTTTCGAGTGTAGGCCTGTAGTGAGTACCTTTAATACTTTCAGGCTTCCTCGATGGCGCAGTGGTAGCGTCATCGCCTTGTAATCAAGGGGTCCCGAGTGGAGACACATATTGGTTCGGATCCCACTTTAAACTGTAGGTCCAGTCCCGATTAACCTTATTGTGCTTAAAGTGGACTTAAAACACCAAATCACCAACAACCAACCAACCAATTTACTTTCCTTGCAGTTTTTCCACCAACAGCATGACAAAGCTCTCTCCCTTGAGCTTCATCGACCGTAGTTTATCTTATACAAGTGTCAGATTTTATCCCACCTAGTCGGGAAATATTCGGAACGGGAAATGTTCAAAATTTCCCCAAGCTCTGGAAATATCGAATTGTACACGTCATTTTCACTTTAAGTGATAGTTTTTGCATTTCTGGTACAAAAACGAATAATTTTCGATAAGTTCTAGACATTTACAATGAAGAAAACGTCGAGAATTAACGACAATTAAAAATGACTATTCGGTATTTCCCGACTGCTCGGGATCCCGAAAAGTCGGGAATTCATTTCCCAAAGTCGGGATCGGGACGGGAAATATTTTTACCGAACCCGGTCCCGACTTTTCGGGATCCCGCACACTCCTCTTAGCAACAATGCGAGAAGGTAGCAAACTCTTCTGGAGAAACTATGCTAAGAAAGGGAAGTCCAGACATTCAAAAGAAATATATCTCACGTCATAGTTTTCTTGGGATTGAGCATCCTTGTAAAGTATGTGGCGATAAAAAAATGCAAGTTGTGAGGGAATGCCATTGTAATGAGCGCATGCAGCAACAATACTTCACTTTTACGACCAATAAAGCCACGCGAAATGGCAGTTTTGACAGCTGTTCATCAGACTGCCTGTAACACACATGCGGCAGACATCAGGCTGCCGACTAGTCCGAGTCTGTACAAGATCCATCCCTTTCATTTCTATTCTCTGGTTTGTAAGCCAATCACGTTATTTCCCTCCTGGAGGTGAAACCCAATGATTTTTCTCCTTTTTAAGGAAATGAATTGCATTTTGATAAGATTCCGTAAGTTCCATGTGTATCTAACGTCGTTATTGTGACTATATCCATTCGTGTATACATAAAATGCACTTGTTTGTTGTGGCACAATAGTTTCCACTATCTACAAGCTGTTCTTTCAATTGTTTTAGTTTTGTTTCCTGTTGTTACTTCCTTGTCTCAGAGCAATTATCTGCTCCAGAAACAGTATCATTTTTATTAATACTTCTGAATTGCACCAACAATCAATTCAACAAGGCATTCCGCTGAAGATAGTCCAACAACGATAAGTCGTTCCACACAACGGGAAATGTAAGACATTTTTTCGAAGCATACGTGGAATCAGTGATTCTCAAAAATATATTTCTCTCAACTTAGGAATTCAAGGAACTCTACAGTTAAGTAAGAGAAGTTACCCTTGTCACTCAATGCGAGTTCGGACCAGTCTTTGTAAGCAACGAGCTACGTATTTGTAATCAGGGTAGTGTTTGAAGGAGGAACTATCCCCTCTGGTTGCTAACTTTTGGCTTGCAGGAACTATATTTACGAGGGCTGTACAGAAAGTAATGAAAAAGTGCACATAACTTTTTTATTAACTGTCATAGGCCGTTCAAATTGGACGCTGTTCTAGAATAACCCTTCCTCTATACAAAGATACGATACTACTCAACAAGGTCTCCATCAAAGTGATATATTTGCACTATAGTTGAACCCAACTTTCGAAATCCACTTTGAGAAACTTCAGGTGTACACTGTTGTACTTTGTTTCTTTACAACCTTTCTTAGGCCTTGAAGAAGAGGTGTGAAGCCATTTCAAGGTTAGATTTCGTTTCCGAATTGTAAAAATGCCTTATGTTTCATCACCTGTCACCAGATGGGGGGGGGGGGAGTGTCTCCATTAGCTTCAAACGCTTTCAGCAGATCAGAGAAGACTTCCACTTTTCTTTCCTTCATGTCAGGTTCCCACTTCCCACATAATTTTCGATACCTTAAGACTTTCACCATGTACTGTATGGCATTGGGACCACAGTCCAGTGAAGCTGCAAGTTCAATCGTCTGTTCACGAGAATTACACTAACGATTCGTGCTGGAGGTGCTGCATGATTGGTCAGAAATGCTGGATTCTCTTCACTGAGACTTCTTCATCCATCTTGCTCGTCAATGGTGTAATCTTCGTAAACATTCTTCAGCCTTCTCTGGATGTCAGACAGACTGCATCCTTCTTCGTCAATGACTCAATAACTGCACGTTGTTTCTGTCTGGAATCTATTAGTTAACCAATGAAGGGGAAGAGTAACTGTAGAGGAAGAGTTGCGCTACCATATGCAATTTGAACGACTCATGCCAGCCAATAAAAAGTACAATTATACCCACTTTTGCATTGCTATCGGTACAGCCCTTGCGCGAGTGTGTAAACGAAAATTGTCACGAACACGTATCACAGCACATACTGTATTTATAGATTACAAACAGGCTTTTGATATGTAAAAGGTCAGTTATTCTTGAGTTCCTAAAGGAATATAGAGCACCAAATTAACTAATCCAAGTAATTGAAATGACCCTAAGGAATACAACTGCTAAAGTAAGTATAAACAACGAAATTACAGGAAGCAGGAACTACAGGATATGCATATCGTCGCTATTAGCCTAAAAAATGACAGAACGAGTAAAATAACAAAAGTACACAACTAACTGTGCACCTGCTGGCGCAACTTTTCTCCCCAGCAGATCGAAAGGTGCTTTAGCAAACCTCTACTGCCTTATTCCCCTTTCGTTACATCTGCAGAGGAGATAACGAGATTGGAATCGAAGCAGATGTTTCACAGCTGCAACAGGTCTCCCTGGGCAGATCCAAGTAAAGGATAGTTGAACGTACTTCTACCTCCCCTCCTCCGCGTTGTTGAAAGTTCGAATTCAATTGCCGCATTGCGCAATCCCACATTTTGCACTGGACGTGATTGATATGGACATTGCTAATTGGCACACATACGCCAGCAGGTATGGATTGGTCACAAAGGTAGTAGGCGTTTTTAACCCCTTCTGCTGCGTCGTGCTGAACGAAAGGTGACGTTGATGCATGGCTTGATGTGGCTACTGTACAGTGGCGGATTAGCGACCTTGACTCGTTGAACGGGCTGATGCAGTATCCACCCCCCTTCCCCGCCTCCTAAACTTTTCTAACCATCCCACCAAAACTTTTCACAAACGCTCAATTTATGATCATTTGGGGGCAAATTTAACCTTGTTAGGTACTACCTGAAACGACTTTACTACAACACACACAGATTAGAAAATGCATCACATTTGATTATTGAATTTCGCATGCATCAGGGCGTGTGATTGTTGTTTTTTTGGTAATCGAATCTCCTTATCCGATTCACTTTAACAGATCAGGAAAAAATGAAGTGTTGAGATGAATTAAGATTATGCGGGATCCCTTAAATTTCGAAATCTCACCACAATCCTGATTCCGGAAATTCATTATCCACTTTTCTGGATTCTGAACAGTGGCGAAATTTCGAATGGTTCTGTATTAAAAGTGCTTAAGTGTCGAAAATTGGTTGGAAATGTTAGTGGTGTCCAAAAATGAGAAAACATTCACTTCTGTGAGAAAGTGTGTAGAATTCGAGAAATTCCTTAAACACATGTGCATGATAGGAATTGTTAATGATGAAATAAAATACAGTATACCCAGTGGCGGCGATTATGGGGCAGTTGCCCCTCACTGTTTGCTACTTTTGCTCCTGCCTTATGCTAAACCTTATATACCAAGGGAAAGTAAACTGTCCTTGCCCCCCCCCCCCCGTTTGGCACCTTGCCCCCCCAGTTTTGGAACCCAATTGCCGCCACTGAATGTACCAGTTATGAAACCTTGTCAAAAACCTCTCCCGATTTTTTCTGGGCATGCCCGTGTAATGAACTGTTCTTGGAAGTTTACAAGGAAGGATGCAACAAATGTTAATTTAAATTAACTGTTGATTGTATGAAATCAAATAAATTTATTGTAGAACAAAAGATGAATAAAATGCATGTTCAATGTATTAAAATACTGACCAATAGTGGAACAGTAAATTTTACAGTAAGACAATAATACGAGAAAAGAACGATTCGTTATTTATATTTTATTATTTTAATGTTTTGTTATAGTAGTCGTTGTTAGTAATAATAATAATAACTTGCACACCACGTTGAACTGAACTTGAGTACAAAAGTAACATGACTAACTAATTTTGGTTGCACTCGATTCTTAATACTGTACTAGTTAGTAAATTGGTTTGTTCCCGAAAGGCATTTCTCAGGATATAACTAAGACTACCATATTTGTCGGCTGATTGTAGGTTGTTTCTGATTGGCTGCTCTTAGTAAATCAGTAGATAAGCCAGGCTAACGTTGGTTAACGTTATGTAAAAAATGAGTGTAGCGATGTAAACATATGACCATAATGACGATTATAACCTAACCACTTTTCTTTTTTTTTTTGCAGGTACGTTTCTTTGATGATTCTTACTAAAGCGATCTCTTAACTTTGTATTAGGTAAGTTCTTGTCTATAAGAACGACAACTAAGTAGTGATTTAGGGTGGTTGAAAATTTGTTATATTTGATATTGCTTTGCATGAGACACAGTTCGTCAGTTGGTATGCACTTGATTTCTGTGGATATTTCCCACGTTGTATGTACTTATTTTCATATATGCATGGATAAAAATAATCCTAGAGGGAGTTGCGTTAGCTGTTAACAGTGTATCATGCAATGAGGATTACTCACAGATTTATAACGATCATGTGCTTGTACATTACTTTCTTCCATTTTGTTTCCAACAATGTACGTTTCAACGTCTAAAAAATGAAAACAGCAGAGAACCAATTGAAAATGCTGTTTCTGCGCATTCGGTAATCCGCTCAAGACCTCGCTACTGAATGTTCTAGGTTCGAGTCCCGGCCTGGACCGGGGCCTCCGAGATACGTATGTACGGGCCGCAAACTGATGACGTCAAAAGATTAGTCGTGCGTTTTGGCGAAATACATGTATTTGAATGAGAGATTTGTACGATAAAGAGTTCCTGTAAATCTATTCAATTCAGAGTAAGAACAATAATTGTTATCGCAAACTAAACATAGTTATCTCCTGAAGTACAACATTTAATTAGATATTAGTAAAAAACGTCTGTGTTCAATCATTGCGATGTGTACGACATTTAGGAATTTGTGAACATAGTTGAATGGTAATATTAATTACATGAATGCCGACTTTGTAACTATTATATTACTTTATTTGACACGAAAAATTGTTTATTGTTATTTATATATCCGTTTTATTGCTCATACGTTGTCTGAAATTGTGCAGTTTAAAGTGCAAGAGTCACGTCTTTAACACATTTTCTTTCCAGTAACAGTAAAGAATTTTCACTTACTTCTTCATGCTATGTTCCAGTTTAAAAGAATTATGTGCTTGATATACATGACATGTCAGAAATACAATGTACATCAATAGAATTTTACGACTTTGTTCAATTTTATTAGCATATTTCACAAATACATTGTGGATAATTTTGTACCTTCGTACTCGGTAATGGATGTTATATTTTTGCTTTGTCGATTATTTCTGTCAAAAACAGGAAGATCTTTTTGATTATTGCGATGTAGTTAACGAACTAATTATATAAAAAACGTGTACTTGTGTGACCAGCATTTAACTTAAGGTATTTGGAAATGAAGACAAGTTACTAAAGTGAAAATTTACTATGTAAAGATTAACGATTATTACATTTGCATAGTCAGTCATTGTGATTTCATGTAACACATTTGATTGATTTACATTTATGCTCTGTGGAAAAGTAGGAGAGCGAGATATTATCTCAACCTCTCAACCTGTTCTAACTATCACAGGCACAAGGGGAAAATATAATTATCAACTTATATGTCAGCGAATATTTGCATGACACGATTTCAGTACATGTCCAGGTACAGTTAGAAGTAAATTGTCGTTATTAGGGATGAATGAAACACGCTGATATATGTAGAGGTAAAGGTGGTATTATGAGCCATTCATATATTATGAGCCCCCCCCCCCCCCCAATATCTGTTCATGGAGTGGCCTCAGCCTGGTGGCGATGATTTGAACTGCTAATTTAGTAACGCCTTTTGCCGCCAGAGAGTTCCCGTTCAGTTGCAGCTGATAGTTTATGAGTGAACGTGTTCTTTTTGTTTTCTCGATCTCAAAAACTTTGAAAGGTAAGTGTTTTGCTTTTAATTGCAGTACTTATTCATTTAAACTTATCCTAGTGCATTATTACATTGGATAAAGCATGTTTAAGAGATTGTTTTTGTGTAGATACTATGTAATTTTGCAAGTAACAAAGATTCGTTATGCGTGTTTCAATTCCAATATGGCGAGGGTTGTAAAATGAGCCCCCATCGTGCTTGGTATATGAGCCCCTAAATTTTAAGGGGCTCATATTATATACACTACAGGAGTGTTTTCAACTTTGTCTTTTCAGATGCCACGAAAAGTGCTAGGTCCAAAAAACAAGACCAAAAGAAAAAACTGGAATACTGAAGATATGGTTAAGGCGATCAAGGCTGTAAGAAACAAAGATATGGGATTGAAAAAGGCATCAAAAATGTTTCTTGTTCCAAGACCTACTCTTCAAAGACTTGTTCGAGTTGACAAACCACCGGAAGAAGCCGCTTTAACAAAATTAGGGAGAAAACCTATAATGGGCGAGGTGCTGGAAAGTGAATTAGTCGAGTACTTATCATGGAAAGTAAATTCTATGGTCTTACCAGACAAGATGTTCGCAGAGTAGCTTACCAACTGTGTGAAAGAAATGGAATTAATCATCCATTCACAGAAGAGGGGTTAGCTGGTAGAGCTTGGTTCGACCACTTCATGAATCGTCATAACAATGTTTTATCTCTTTTGAAACCTGCTGCGACATCGTTCTCAAGAGCAAATGGCTTTAACAAAGAGGCAGTCGACAATTTCTTTGATATCCTGGAAGCCGAGTACGCCAAACACAACTACCCGGCAGATAGAGTATTTAATGTCGACGAGACAGGAATATCAGTCGTTCAAAGCAGAATCCCTCGAATCATTGGGTTGAGAGGAAAAACACAAGTGGGAGCTCTAAGTTCTGCTGAACGGGGCTCTCTCGTGACAGTAGTCTGCTGCATGAGTGCAGGGGGAACTTTTGTACCTCCTATCTTCATTTTTCCCAGGAAAAATATGTCTGAGCTTCTCATGAAAGGCGCTCCACCGGGGGCAATTGGTAGATGTCATCCGTCCGGTTGGATACAAGCAAATATTTTCACAGACTGGCTAACGCACTTTATTGACAAAACTAAACCCTCAAAAAATGACCCTGTGCTCCTTATTCTAGATGGCCACAACTCCCACACCAAAAACATTGACATTGTGAATCTTGCTCGAGAAAATGGCATTTCCATTATAAGTTTACCCCCACACACATCGCATAAACTGCAGCCTCTTGACAAAACATTTCTTGGCGCTTTGAAACATCACTACAGTGAAAACATACGCAAGTGGATGCTTCACAGTGAGAGACCTGTTGGACCCTATGATATTGCCGAACTATTGGGAAAGGTTTATTTGACTTGCCAGACCGGATCCATTGCTGTGAATGGGTTTCAGGTTACGGGATTATATCCATGTAACCAGAATGTTCTGCTGTGGACTTTGCACCTTCCTCTCAAGAGGTGCTGGATTTGGAAACCCTGCAAAAAGGCAAAGGGAAAATACCTAAATCCTCCAACAATGCAGTAAAAGGACAAAACACAGGTACCGAAACTCCACAAGAAGATAATCAAAATGCATCTGCGACGAAAAGTGTAGAATCAAACGGCGCTGGAACTGCAAGTTCACCAGTTTTGGAGAATGTGCAAGTAACAAGATTCCAACCAGTTGCTGAAGATTTGGCATGGGCAGGGCCTTCCGGTCTGTGTAAAGATAAGGAGAAGAAGATTCCCGGACACACTGTGTCTCCAAAAGATATCTGGCCTGTTCCCGAACCAAAGAGGAAAGTGACTAACAAAGGTCCTAAACCCTCCAAGGCAGCTTTGATTACATCGTCTCCGTACAAAGATGCTCTGTTGGCTACTGGAGAAAAAAGAAAGAAGTCAGACTCAGCTGAAGGATAAAAAGAAAAGAGATGATCAACAGCCTACTGAAGAAACAGAACCTAAAACAAAGCATGCAGTGAAACCGAAGCTTCATCAAGATTCAGGTAAGGAATACTGTGAATCAGATATCGATTCTGGGGAATCTGTCTTAGAAACACCAATCGGAATGGAATATCCCGGTGATGAAGAAGCAGTTTGTCTGTTCTGCGAGGGTCTATTTTCGGATGATAACCGAGGAGAACTGTGGGTTCAATGTCTCATCTGTGAAATGTGGGCACACAACGACTGCGCTGGATGCGAGAAGGATATTTACATTTGCGACTTTTGTAAATAGACATTACAAAAAAACAAAATAAAACTTTTTAAATGGTTTCTTAATGACCCTTTCCATTGGTTTTGTAATGATTTTTTCAATGATTTTTTTAAGAACTCTTTTATGATATTTCACATCATAATATTTTTTTTAAGTTTTGTAATGAATAAAATGTTGTTTGTATGATTTAATTTGTCATATACTTTTCTAAACCAGTTATTCGATTATTTTTTCCTAGGGCTCATATTACCAGCACAAAACTTTTTTTTCCACAAAATGACTTGTTTTGTATTTTATTTTTTTTCATATCCTTAAAGTTTCTTAAATTGGTTTATATTTTAACAATAGTTGTATGAAATGTTGTAGTTAAAGTTATCATAAGAATCTGAACAAGAAAGTTAAAAATCAAATTTTAAAAAATACAAAACAAAATGGGGGCTCATAATACCACCTTTACCTCTATAAGAAACTTACGCCTTATCCTGAAAAATAACTTGGCTAACTTGTCTCTTGGTTTTTACCATTATCTAGCATGCTTACCAAAAAGGAATATAATTATAAGGACTTTAGAATACTATATTCTTTTAAAAATAATCTCCTGATAGAGCATGAGGTTTATTGTATTCTCTTGCTTTTTGCTTTGGGCTTCTTAATTAAAGTAAGTTGCTTGCATGTTGCATTAATATTCTCAACGAGTTTCATTTTCCGTGTCATCGAAAATCTCTTTTCATAGGATTGCATTACTGTTAGGTTATTTAAGATTGGTATTCCTAGCATTTAGATATTGCGAATAGGTTAGGTTAGACGTTTGTTGCATTAGTATTTGTACACTTTCTCTCTTTGCTTGCAGTTCGATACTCGGTGGAGGCACATAGTGGTTCGGATCCCACTTTAAACTGTAGGTCCAGTCCCGATTAGCCTTACTGTGCATAAAGTGGACTTAAAACACCAACTCAATCCAATCCAAAAATCCAAATCTTTGCTTGCATGTTAAGATTTTGATGCGAACAATGATTTTTTAAAAAATGTAACCTACAATCAAACCACGGGAACTTGTGCATCCAAATATTTACCAGATTTCTAGAAAATTAAACATTTATCAAATTAGACACGGGAATTGAGTTTCGAAAGTTGGAAAGCTTATTTAATACGAAATTCTAATCTTACAAGCTCTTTCCTCAACCATCTGTACGTAAACTTTTTCAAAATTATCTTGCATACATAACTTGGACAGTAAGTTCTCATTCCGCAGCAATTTAATAGCAATTATATACTAACGACGATAATTCTTTACTAACTTACAGTAAGTTCCAAATGTAGGATGCAATTTTATCTATATCGCCTTTTTTCCTTTTGTAATTTCAAAAATAAAGGTACTTTATGCAGAACGGTAAAGATCGTATTGGTAAATTTCTCGTATCGGACAAACGGATTTCTTCAAATTTACAGGAGAAATTACTTACCGAATGCAGTTTCTTTATACTTGTGGAAGTTCGGGGAAGTGTTTTCTCACATCGTTCATTGAATTTTGCCGGTAAATCATCTATTTTTCGATATAAATGTGTGACCTATGCACGAAAGCTCTTGCATCCATTTACTTCCAGGTGGATGTAGCCTGTGTGTGATGACGTAATCCCGGTCATTCCCGGCCGGTGTTTCCAAACACGTGTTTTTGTAACTGAAGAAGGTACGTTTCCGCAAATGGTTTGTGGGGCTATGTGTCAATGGTTCGTGGGGCTATGCGAGAATGGTGTGTGGAGCTACGCATATTTTTTTTGATACCAATTTTTAACTATTGTAACCTATACGTGACCCTACCTAACCTAATCTTACCAGAAATGGTTCGTGGGGCTATGTATGAATGGTTTGTGGGGCTATGCTTCAATGGTTTGTGGGGTTACGTAGGTATGTTTGGGTGCAGTGGGGGTGGAAACACTGCATGCCGTGTACGTTAGTGAAACTGTGACCGCCATTTTGCGTGTTACCGAAAGCAAAAAGAAACGAAGAAAACTTACTCGATATGTCGCAAATAGAGCTTATTTCCGTGAAATAAGCGAAATGCCACCTTCAGCAATGTTTCTCAATGCAGAATAAGTAAGTACGAATATTCAAATTAAATGAACTAGCAAATTTCAGCTGTTTGTCCGATACGAGAAATTTACCGATTGGATTTTACTTTTATCAATACTATTTACGTATTTTCCAATGTCATATAACATTTGAAACGTTCTTCAGGTGAAAGCAACTTTCTGAACGAATAAGATATAACTATTAACTCAGAAAACTAAATATTTTACTCTTACAGTGAACTTTGTTAAATGTTGTAAACTCGCACGCTCAATAAAGATATATTATTATTATTATTATTATTATTACTAGACTAAACCTGTGACGTGACGAAAGCTGGTGTGAGGCCCGTACATAAGTATAAGTATCTCTCGGAGACCCCGCGTGGACACGGGTGATTCTTTGAGAGTCCTTCCATTCTTTCGTAAAAACACATACGATGCATGAGGATAGTTAATGAAAATAAGGAAGAACATTGTAATATGTATAACTCCGCCATTCTGGCCTTGAAGCCTATTTTCCAATATTGCGATATTTATTTGTCAAAGGATGCGGCGAAATGACTTAGAACTTGTGTTTCGGCAGATTGTTTTGAAACATCCAGTTGTTTTAGATGCCGACCTCCTTGACGGAGTCGTTAGAACAGCGTGCTAGACGCCAGGGTCCCGGTTCAAATCCCGGCCTAGGCATGGGTGTTGTTTGTGATTGTCCATTCATCAATTTCATCATATCATCATCCTCAGCTACGCGATTAGCCAAAAGTGGCAGAAAAGTGAAGTAAAATAAAATAAATAAATCAAAATCAGTTCTTTTAGATATTTCAATTTAAGTTTAGATAAGACCTTTGGTATTAAAAAAATACTTATTTTGATTCGGTACCTGGATAGTAAAGCTGTACTGTATGTTTTAGTTGTATTTATAAATAGAAATACAATAATCACGAGTACGATCCTATAGGTACACAATTGATTACGTAATTTGTAAAACATTTTGGTAGTTACCAAAGTAACTCTTGTATTAGACGTTAATAAAACAAATACTCTTCAAGTTTTCAAGTGAACTCTTTGAAACGATATTCGTTTACTGCACTGCTCCACGTGTGATCCGCTAGATTGCATCACTTAATAAGATAGCTGAGGATGATAGATGTTTCTTCTATTTTTCCTATTGAAGGTAATACAACAATACTTATTAGATTTATAGCGTTTTCATTTTTACAAAATGTAAAAACCCGTCTAAAAGTGCCTGGACTGCAAATATGAATGTTTGCACTATTTCAATTGGAACAAAAGTTACTTTGTGATAATATCAAAGCATTTGCTTCTCTTGTTTCATAACTAGTTGGTTAAATGGGATATTTCAATGGAAGTTAAAGGGAAAGGTTCGTCTATTACTGGATTTGAGACACTTGTTTTTTTTCTACTCGCCTTTCATAGCGTCGCCAAGAGCAGGGGTTGAAGAAGCAGAGGATACGTTGGCCAATCTCACTTCTTCCACACTGTCACCACGTGTTATACTTCTCAGAGCATCCTATCTTTCTGGTTTCACAGGTTGTCTAATCCATCTTACACGTTTGATTGGCCTTCTCCTTGAAAGATAAGGAATGGAGGAATTTAATAAAAAGTAGTGAAAACTAAAGTGTCGTGAAAATTGAAAAGGCGTTGCTCATAAAAGGATAAAAAAAGATGGTGTCAGAAAACGAAAATATGCTTATTTTTTATAAAAAGAATAACGATTGTGAAAACTAAAGTGCTATGAAGTTGGAGCTGTATTTACGGCATACACCTAATAAATATCAATCAATACACTGTTTCAAATGTGATACATTAAGATGAGTAATAGTAAGTAATCACCGGATACATCACATTATCTTCAGTATTCGACCTCCGGTGCTATCAAATACAAAGTCAAGTGAGATAAATGAAAATTTAAACGTCGAGCGAAATCTTCCTCCCTTGAAATATCTTACTCTGCTATAAACTAAAACGGCAAACTATGTAAGAATATATTAATAGTCGAGACATTGTAGAGCATGAAACCTAGGTAAAATTGCTACGCAAGTTCTCAAAGTTTCATTTAATAGAAGTTGTTGCGAACACCGAAATCGAACATAATCCAAGCAGAGCACTTCAGCTGTGAATGGTCTGAAATTGCATTTTCAGAAAATCAATTACTTGTAGGAGCGCAAGAAAAAATATAACGAGCCTGAAATTTCGGTTGAATGCAAGAAACAGATATTTGCATGTGTGGCTAATTAGAGTAGTATAATTTACTAGCGAGTGATTTCCCTGAGAATTTTGCCACATCAGTTGCGTTTCGGCATCAACCCAAGATGGCATATACTCCATACTCCACACAATCTCTCCTATTTCTTGTATAACTACTTTTAATATGGTCGTGGTCCTAGAAAACACTATATAGGTATATATTCTGAATCTGTGGCGGAGTGATTTTGCCCTATTATGCTATACGATTCGTTGATTTATTGATAGATCTAGTTTATTTTTCTTCGTTTTTCTGCCACTTTTGGCTTCGCGGGTGATAAGATAACACATATGGACGACGCAACACGAGTCCCACAGGGAATTATAATGCCTGTGAGTTCAGACGCCAGGGCGTCGTTAGTCTGCAAAATGCAGTCCAGGGTGTACTACGTGGAAGGAAGGTTGACATTTGGGTAACTGGAAAGGGCCATCCCTTACACCCCCACCCGCTGTACGAAGGTAGAAAGTTCTAAGCCTGGGTAATGCATTGTAGTTATCCCTATTTAATGACTTCATTTGTCTGGTTACGATTAACTTAGAGACAGAATTGTATAAATTGATATTTTCTATAGCTCCTTATTATACTTAATTGAAATTTTCATTGTAACCTTCGATTTCGTTGGGGTCCAAAGCCTCTTCGTGGAAATATTTTTATACTTCATAATATTCTGTTATGTATAATAATAATAATAATAATAATAATAATAATAATAATAATAATAATAATAATAATATTCTTTATTAAAACAGGCGTGTTTCGGCCTCTTGGTCCTGCAAACCCTTGCTTATAGAAAGCGACAAAGAGAATAAAAAACATACGAAGAATGATAATACATAAAAGAATTAACAGAATTTATAAGATAATGACAATAACAAACACAAATAATGCTACATACAGTAAAACCTCGTTAATCCGGACCCAGATAAGCCGGACTTCGCTTAATCCGGACAGGCGAAAGAAAAAAAAAGCAGAATGCAAGGTTTTAAATGTGGCTAGAAGTCAACAAGAGAACTTCCCAAAGAAAAGGCAGTCAACCACTGATGAAATTCTGTTTCCCGCAGACTTTGTACTGTACTGTATTTAGGCCTATGCCCTTTAAATACACCATAATAAACATGTTTTGTTGCTATAAACGGAGTTTTAATGCACTTTCTACCGTTCTTTTAGGTTATTTAAGTTAATCAGGACTTTCGTTAAACCGGTCAACTTATCCCCCCATTAGTCCGGATTAACGAGGTTTTACTGTAATACTAATTACTAATATTGACATTATTTTATAGTAAAGAGAAAAGTACAATGTGATTTCATTAGTAGCAAATAATATTAATAATAACATTATTATTATTATTATTATTATTAATAATAATAATAATAAAGTGACCAAGAGAAGTAAAAGTTTTCCTTTGTGACCCTTTACTAGTTCCTGTTCCAACAGGTATTGCTCGAGGTTTGACATCAAGTACGAATTATTTTATTAGGACTAGCACGCTTATTTAATTTTCGCTGATTACCTTAAGTAAATATTTATCCAAGGAAAGAGGAAAAGACTCATATCTATTAATACTCGGAAGAAAGTAATCCAATACTTCTCCCCAGGGATGAGAATAACAATGTAAAAAATAGGAAGTAATTTATATGATATAAATTCTGAGAACTTGAAAAATCGATGGTAATATAATCCTTAATTGGAAGAGAAAGGATAACTGGAAAGTATAAGATAACAAAAGGAGATAGAAACACAGCGGACGTAAAATTAATTAATTTTGTCGTATGAAACATTATCTCCATGTAGAGACTTTGAAATTTTAAAACCATGCTCTTGTGTCAACTTGTGTAGCTTTTGCGAGATAACATTGTATAAATAATGTATTTTAATTGAACACGTTTTCATTTGTGAATGGAGATAATGCAAGGAATCAACTTGAAACATATGCGTTTATTTTGCGCCGTACTTATGTTTATATTACGTGCTTCAGTGATGACTAGGACCCGGGAATTTATGTCCTAGAAAACTGTAAAATATGTATGTAATTATGTCATAAAAATTTGAAAAATATGTCATAAAAATTGAAATATGTCATAAAAATGCAGAAATATTCCCGGTAAAGACCAAAAATATGCACAACAGTACTTTCGAATTTCTCATTACACGGAAAGTCAGCATCTTCCAGGGAGGATCGAATAGGGGGGGGGGGGGTATTAAATGAAGTCAGAATCCCTTTAACCGAAGAGTGTAATGGAAAAATACTCAAAAACTCGTTCTCGTTCAGCTACCAATTGTCCGTAGGATTTTAAAAAACTGGGTATTATTGTTCTTTACTAGTTCGTAACAAAAGACGGCATCTGCTTTTAATGCCGTCGTCCGTAATTTCCTTATCCTGCCATTGATAAAATGAACTATCCATTGCGCTAAAGGTACGAGGAATAAATTATAAAATAACCGATTGTATGCAAGATAATTACGAAATTATACAGAAATATGTCTTATTAAAAAAATGATAAAATATATTTAAAAAACATGAAATTGTCAAAATATGTCAAAATATGCCTCCTCAAGTTTGTCTATTTATATTTGCCAAATATAAAATATGAATTAACAAATTCCCTGGCCCTAGTGATGAGTGCAAGGTTTAATCGGTTAGTCTCACTGCTTGGAAGGAAACGTGGTTTCAATTTCCGGGATTCCTATTTCAAATGAGTTCTTTTCCTACGGTGGCGCTCCAGAAAGCAGCTCGGGGCTTTCAATTGTTTGAATTGTTGTTTTATGTCCACTTGATGCAAAGACAGGCTAATCGAGACTGGACCTACAGTTTAAAGTGGGATCCGAACCACTGTGCAATGCGTCTCCACCGGGTGTCGAACCCGGTACTCCTTGACAAGTCGACGACGTTACGACTACGCCATCGGCGAGGCCCAGCTTTGGAGTTCCTGGGGATGATAAGGCGGCAGGAGCGCGGTGCTGATGACATCACCTCCAATGTGGTCGAGACCATATTCTTTTATATTTTTCGTCGGATGCATGGGAACTGAACTATGATCTAATTTGGAACTTAGTTTTCTCGAACGGAAGCCATTTTTTTTTTTCAAAATGATGGGTGCAGGGTTCAAGCTCAGAATTATAGTGATCACTTACACTATCACCTCTCATGATGCGACTCAATTTTGTTGTTCTATGACAATACTATTGTATTGGCTGTAATAATTTTCCTAACACGCACATTGCAAATTATTCCATACTACAGAGAAATAATAAATGCCAAATGTACATCTCGAACATTTCGTCGAAGGACTTCTTGTATAAAGTTGGTTTTGCTATAGTTAAGAATAATGATTTTTGTGTTAGAGGATCACGTGCACTACAAACACAATTATTATTATTTTTTCTGGGTATACGTGGTCGGGGAATATTAAAAAGAAGCTTAAATTATACGAGGATAACACACTTGTTCGAAGCAGAGAAAGGGTGGGGGCTCAATATCTATTCTCGCCCAGGGCGCAGACATTTCTAGTTATGACGCTGTATAATATCCAACAATGTGTTAAAACTTCGCGTGATACTTCCCTCAACAATTCAGGGATTATTAATGGTGTCCTAGGTAATAATATTCAAATATTCAAATTCTGGTACACCATAAGGAGAGAAAAAATAGTAGAATATTCAAGTTTAACCTCTTTTATGGCACAGTGTTACAATTGATGATTTTGATCTGTGGTAAGAAATCTGACACCACCTGCTTACATCAACTGTATTAACTTTTATCAGGTACGATCTCAATTATTATAAGCACTGAAACAAAACTTCCGACATTCAATGCAATGTTCTCCACCCAATACCATAAACGTGTCTTATTATTTACTAGCCTATTATTATTTTTATGTGACCATTATTTATTTATATATACTTTTGTTGCTTTACAAATTACCCACTTTACTCTTTTACTGACTTATATGAATGCATATGAATCTAACTTAATTACTGAATAAAATGCCTATTGCGGGTATTACATAGGTATGGCCTACTGTATTTTTTAAAATCTTGCATACATACATACTCGTAAATACAGTAGTACGATATGCTTGTCACAATTAGAGTAAAATAAATTGTGTCACTGTATAAATTTACTTAGTAAGTAAGATGCCTAGTAAACAGGATATTTGAGGTCCGATCCCCGCGATAAGTTGGCGAATATTTTTCGGGGTTTTAATTTTTCGTCAGAATTAAAAACTCAGGATATCTTTCGTTTTTGAGTTAAAAGCAGGACAGTCAGGATATATTTGAAATGAAGGAACAAGAGGAATTATTCGCGTTCTGTAGCCAAGTAGATATAAAAAAGATCAATTTAACTTTTCGTAAAATTTGTGTGTCCGTGAACAGGTCACATGCTTAGCAATACATTTTTCTTCATATCCCAACATTCCTTTCACCTAAAATAATTTACGTTTCGACGTTCATGCAAGCCCAGTCTACATAAATAGACGCTACAAATTTCAAAGTTTCTCGGATTTATATTAATCTCAAATGGATTATTAATAATCACTGCTTCGTATCTCTGGTCAGGTACAAGTAGTGCGGTTTGCATTTTGTACCCCACAAAAATAACAAACTTCATTGTTCTTAAAGTCACTTTATCATTTCAATATTTATATTATGAAAGAATGTTGTATTACAACTTCAAATGAACTTACGCCATTGTTGTCAAAGAAAGAGTTATCTTTGTTAAGATGTGTCATATTTTTTTTTCTAAAAGGAATATTATATCTATACATTTTATGTTGTGAATATTTTAAATAGAGAATCAACAGTACGGAGAAAATACAACTTTATCTCTGTTCAAAAATTTCAGCGACATCTACTGTTAGAAAATACATTGAAATAAGCTACTGCAGGTAGTTCTGCGTTAAATAAACGTTTAAACTTATAATTGGTATGTATGTTAGTTGGAGAAATGACGCAGAACAGTATACCTATACAGTATATTTTCTGGGAAAAAAAACAACATGTTAGGCTTCCAACCATAACCATGCAGATGCTGGATTTGGCATGGCTACAGCCTACATCCTAAAATTAGGAGGAAATACGAGAATGATTGATATGACTTTCGCGTTTCTGCCACTTTTGGCTAGTTGCGAAGATGAGGATGAGTGAGATGCGATGAAATAGATGAAGGGACAATCATGAACACAGATGGTCAGTACACAACACGAATCCCTCAGAGTATGGAAGGGAGGTTGACATTTTGGTGTCCAGAAAGGGTTACTCCTTACACCGCCAAAATACCATATGAGCGATATGAACTTTACTAGAGGGTTGATGGACTTTCTGAATGCGAATTTATAAGAACAAGCACTATTCATTACGATTAGAGCGATTACTTGTCCAACTAAGTGCTACGTTGTTAAGCAGTTAATGAAAGCTTCGCTGCTGTAACAGAGGCGATTACATTATCCCAGAGCATGGTAAGATACAGTTGCGCGTCACAACGAGATGAAAGATATTAGCCCGATTATCCACGACCCCATTACAGATAATTAACATCATCTCGGCCATAATTTTATTTATACATGAATTTGCATCCATCAATGTCTGGAGGCTTTCAACTAGATTAGCTGTATTAGAGTGTCCATTTTCTTTCTATAAGACCAGCTGACAGCCTACCAGAGGAACAATATAGGAATAAGTTGGAGTGCCATGTTTGAAATCAAAGTGAGGATTCCATTCAGTGTAATCTCTAAACAAGCACCAAAAATATAGAAAATACAATGAACGATTGAAATTGGCATTTCGAAGGAGACTGAATTAGAACAATGACACTTAGAAAGTGATAAAAATAAAAGAAACATTTAAAAAGGCACTACAATAAAAATTGGCTTTCCAGAACAACTAATATATATATATTTTTAATAATACCAGACAGATAACATTTAAAATTACACTAAAATATAGAAAACAGTTTTTATAAGGCGCTAAACTATTAACTGCTAACTTAACTGTTACTTTTAAATGCGTTATGAAGATAAATAAAAGTAAGTATTGAGAAATAATCATTTAGATCAACTCTGAAAGAAAAATGCATTAGAAAGCCCCCAAGAAACGACTGCATATAAATATACTGAAAGATAAAAAATTGAACACTTCAAAGTAATAATGAAATATAATTTTAAGACGAAAAGTAATAATTGTGAAAGACACTAGAGTAGAAGAAAGGATGTAAGAATCAAAAAAGTAGGAAAATAGGTTTTTAAAGATCACGATAATGAAACATTATGATTTAGAATGATATTGAAATATAACACAGGTAATTAAAAATGGTACTTAATAGAAAATGTACGTAATTAAAACAATAATCATTTCAAAATGTGGTAAAGAAGAGAAAAATATATATCTTGGAAGTACTAAAGAGTATAAAAAGAGTTATATTTTTCTTATTTGAGTTATTTTCTGTCTCTTTAAGCTAACAGTGACGATGAGTTGAATGACAATGAAAATTGATGAAAGGATATAGCCTACACGTGACAGACGGGAACTCGAACCTGTAATATTCATTGTAAAGATGGTGCATCGAACACTAAATGAGGTATTGGAAATAAGAATTTAGAAAGGCCCTACAAGAGGAATGTGCAATTTATGAGACATTATACTGTAGTTCGAAGTAAGGATATTTTCATTTCAAGCACAAGCGTTCATTCGGAAAGCAGTTTATAGAGAATATTACAGAATGTTTTCCTTTTACGAGTGCATATTTTCCAGCGTGTTTCAGTTTTAACTTTACACTGAAAACAATCCAACGGAAAAAACTGTTTGGAGTACTGATATAGGTCAGTACAACCGGTTGGACTGGGAGTTGACTAGTTCCTTGTCATTGAAGATAAGAGTTATCACTTGACTGTTGGAGACTTGCGGTTTTACTTTAACCTTCTTACCGCATACTAAGGGCATGGTACTTGTAATGATCTTACTTTGTGTCGCATTTCTGCCGTTTTTGACTGATTTTGACACGATGAGGAACACACATAGGTATCCAGGCCAAGACTCTAACCTGGGACTCTTGGTGCAAGAGAAGTAATTGGATCAATAAGGCATGAAATTCTGAGGAACGTATGACGAGCAACTGAATACCAACTGAAATTGCACTCCCCATATATGGAGCACACACTGAATTGCTATCAATTGTTTTAAATACGGATGCATATGCTGCTCGAACTGTATCTATTTGTTGTATGATTAGATCTCTAATGCAGTTACATAAGTTCTTTCACTGTTCTTCACTGAAATAACTCAATAATTCGTGAATGCATTTGTGTCCCTGCCCACTGACGGAATTGCAAAAAGCAGACCAGTTACATAATGTACAGTACAATATAAGTACTTTAAAAAAATACTATAAAAAAGATTACTTACGGTTCGTGATTATATGTTTTATAGAAAACACAACGTTTCGAGACGCAACTGGTCTCTTCCTCAGGTACACTTCTTGGCAATGTGAATTACTTCATGCCTACGTCAATTTACACAAAAGAACAAGGAATAAGGTGATAGTAAAATATCATGGCTATAAAAGGTATTTGTTAAAACTGCCCTTTGTGCGCATAAAAACTCACTTCCTCACATTGCCAAGCATGGACCTCAAACCTAAAAACGACCATAAAAACATGTCTCCCATTACACGTTCTTAAAACCCCACCTCAAGCAACGTTGTCTACATGGTAACTGATTTATCTTCTCGCCGAATTCTAAATGTGTTGTCAGTCAACACACAAGAAGCTAAATCAGTTACCATGTAGACAAGGTTGCTTGAGGTGGGGTTTTAAGAACGTGTAATGGGAGATATGTTTTTAAGGTTTTAGGTTTGAGGTTCATGCTTGGCAATGTGAGAAAGTGAGTTTTTATGCGCACAAAGGGCAGTTTTAACAAATACCTTTTATAGCCATGATATTTTACTATCACCTTATTCCTTGTTCTTTTGTGTAAATTGACGTAGGCATGAAGTAATTTCGATTGCCAAGACGTGCACCTGAGGAAGAGACCAGTTGCGTCTCGAAACGTTGTGTTTTCTATAAAACATATAATCACGAACCGTAAGTAATCAATTTTATAGTATTTTTTAAGTACTTATATTGTATTATAACAACGTGAGTAAGTCGCACACGCCTTTTTTATAAAATGAGTAATATACAGTACATTTTTCAAAATCAATATATAAAAACAATGTTGCTAGCTGAAATCGAGCACCATTTGGAATAAAAAGCTTTAAAGCAAATCTTGTTATTTTGTAGTTCTTTGACACAGAAAACATAAGCGCCATTACTGAACAAATAACCCCTTTCCAATTCCCTTACTTCAAGAAAACATTCCGTATTTTGTCAGTAGAAATAACGGTTACAGATAGTAAATGAGCATAGACGTTAGGTGGTGAATTGTATCCATCTTATAGTGCCTCCCCGATGACGAAGTGGTAAAGTCGTCGCCTTGTAATCAAGGGGTCCAGAGTTCGATACCTGGTGAAAGTACATAGTAGTTAGGATCCCACTTACAACGGTAGTTCCAGTTCCGTTAATCTATCTGTGCATAAAGTGAACTTAAGACAAAAACTCAAACTTTACATTTTATATTGCCACAAAATATTGATTATATTGGAGAAAAATAAAAGTGCAATTGAAAGTACTAATCAGAAGTTTGAGTGAAAATTTCTGTATAAATCTTAAAACTAAAATTCTAAAACATATAACCTATATGAACACAATTTATGTACATTATGTTATACATATATCTTCGATAAAATATTACTACTGAATTTTTATTATCGTGACTCAATACAAAGACGGCCCTGATCTTAAAAAGAAACTTCAACATTTTAGAACTGCATTCTATTGAATACGTAGACGAAATTTGTCGTGCAAATAGAAAATAGCACACTGATAGATGCAGCAGATGAAGCTGAAGGTCGTCGTTGGCTGCCACTCCACAGTCACACATCAGTCAACACATAGCTACAACTCTCGAAGGACGTTAGAAGTTCGTCTGCGCGGAGTTACGTCACGAGAACAATTGAAAGTGTCAAAGCACCTTAATGTTGCCACCTGTCGTGATATCACCTGGAAAGGAAAGTAAACAAATGGTACAAGGTTTGTGCTGCTGCACGCATGGACAAAACACCTGTTTTCAGGTTCATGGAAGCTCATGACGTTTCGCTGTTTGGGAAATTGTCAGTGCGTTTCAGTACAGACACAGTGATCACCTGTGCAGTGTCATTCTGGAAATTCATCACTAGAGAGAAGAGCTAGTAAAAAAAAAAAAACTTTAGTTGTTACCTCCCCCATCCTGTCACTTTAAAATAATTATTTCATTTTATGAAAGGTTTTAACCGGTAAAAAAAATCCTCCCTTCTGTCGGAGCTAAGAGCAAGACCGCAGAATTGAAAACTATACAATATTTGAAATTATTTTGAAAGGTGCTCACTGTACTGTGACTTTTTCCTAAACTCAAACACAAAACCTTTCGATTCCCTTTATTAGACAATTTTGTGAATTTTTGCACAACGGTTTAATTTGTATTAATTTTGACGCTAAATCAAAAGAGAGTGAAATTCTGAATTCGAAATTAAATATCTTTGCTTTTACTTTCACAAATGTGAAAATTTTATGTTTTTCATGGTAAACAATTTGTGTATTTTTTTAAACTTTAAAGACATTTACAAAAGGTAGTACTACAAAATAATAATCATAAAAGTAAACAGGTAAATAGGTATTCTGAACCATAATATAATAGTATTTTTATTCAGTGGGCTAGCTTCATGATATACTATCCTCTTTCCTAACCCATGTCAGGATACATATGCATTATGCATAGTAGAACAGTGATTCTCAACCTTCGGTAGACAGTGGCTGTTTTAAAAGACGATTCACCGAGGTGTATGTGATGTAATAATGAGGGACCCAGTAACATAGACTCGTTGTATGGGCCTCCCCCATGGCGCAGTGGTAGCGTCATTGCCTTGTAATCAAGGGGTCCCGGGTTCGATACCCGGTGGAGGCACAAGTGGTTCGGATCCCACTTTAAACTGTAGGTTCAGTCCCGATTAGCCTTACTGTGCATAAAGTGGACTTAAAACAGCAACTCATCCATCATCCATCCATCGTTGTAGTACACTTGCAGGTGTATGTGTGTGTATGTGTTAGCATGTATGTAACCATCCATACGAGACAAGTTCCTGCTAGAACTTGACTCAGAAATATAATTTGATACGAGTCAGGACGTCCTACAACAGGCAAGGACATACATGTTCCTCAAGCAATAAAAGTTAAATCTTACGGATGATGGTAATCTACAAGTATTGTTCTACAACATTATAAGCTAAGCGGATAATATATCATTCCAGATTTTCTTTGAAGAAATGCTGAACCAAATAAACTTTATTACTTTTTAAAGCCGTGTTCAGAGCAATTTGTTAAGCCTCGTAAAAATAGGAGGATAAAGTTGGTATTGTAAGGTTCCACAAGATAAGAAAATCCTTAATCTTCATCTTAGGAATGAAAGAGATAAAGCAAGATGACAGTTTTCAGGCAGGAGATAAAAAAATGCTTTGATGAAGCTTTAAGGCTTGGTGAACGTTTGTATGGGACAGTTTAACCAGTTGTTTGTTTTTTCTTCTAAAAAATGCTACCTCAAATGCCGTGAGCAATACTACACGCTTAATGGGTTTTAATTATATTTTTTTTCTAAAAGGAAGTTAAGAAGATTAGAGGCTTAAGAAAGACGGAAATGAAGGAACGCATTATCACACAGTAATGGGTACTCATAAGGAGAGTTAAGGGGGGGAGGGGTGTCATTTAACCCCCCTTTGGGAAACAGCTTTCAGTTCTACTCGTACAGCCACGGGCACTTCTGGCCTGTAACTATTCTATTAACATTAAAGGGGATTGTTACAACCAAAAAGTGTCCGTGACTGTATAATACGTTATCTTCCTTCCGTTTTCATTGCCCGCGCTTTATTTTTTCCATTTTATTCTACAAGTTCATTCTTCCCTTCTCTCGTTTATTTGTAATATTCCTAATTTTTTAATTTTTCTGGTATTCCTTTTCTCTCTTTTCTTGTACCTGGTACGCTTTCCTCTCTCCCACTTTGTCTCTTTTTTATGTTCGTGGAACTTCGACCCCTAGGTGTCCATTTATTAGAGGCTAGGCGAGCCACTACAGTATAATACAGAAATTTATAATGTGGGTGGAGGTACTCTATCGTCTGCGTCCCAATTTTTTGATGGGTAGATTCGCCCTCGGTTTAGAAGTTGTTGGCATAACGTGCAACGACGCCAGGGGTCCCGGGTTCGAATCCCGACCTACCTGGGCATGGGTGTTCTTTGTGAGTGTTCCTAGATCCATTTCATCATATCATCACTCATCCTCATTGTTGCGATTAGCCAGAAGTGGCAGAAAAGCTTAGTAAAATAAACCAATCCTGAGTGGGATAAGATAGTACATATGTATATTATTGTTTATGCCCATCTTGTCTCCCCTCGAAATTGATTCGAGGTTGGCACTACTGCAATGATATGTAAAGAGATTTAAGAATAGAGATACAAACTAATATTACATTAATTCTTACCTTATGTAATCAATTACGTTGTGTTTTTACTGCGCAAGGTTGGGAAATACAACAGATATTTTACTTGTCTTTATCAGCTCTTGATCTAAACTTCATATTCTTAGGAAGCAAGTAGTTTCTTAGGATTTTATAAGGGTGCGAAGAATTTTAAAAAGTTCCTTTCTTGATCTCTGCTTGAAATGGATGACGTCAGAAGTGTACTTTTTAGAGAAGATGAAAAAATATTAATTTATTATTAATATGCTGGCATAAGAAAAAGAGCCGATATATCATTGTTCGGTTTTAAGGGAGATAACTTCAAGTATATCGCAATTAATCTTTGAATTACAAGTCACCAATCTTATAGATTATCCCGGGGAAGTATTTATTTTGAATTTTTCATTGGCATCTATATTTTTTTTTATTTCTTCCTGGATTTCACACGACAGAGGCGCACGCGATCACACCCACCCACCCACACATATGTATGTGTATATATATACAATGTATATGGGGTGTTTCTAGAGGCGTTTTATTTTACGCCACCTTTCTGCAAATGGTGACCATGATGGTGAATGAGTACATGAAGTTGATGATGCGACAATCACTGCTCACATGCACATATCATAGAACACAAATCTCTCATACGCTTATTCTGGGTGGAAGGTCACGTGTCTGAAGGTCGTTATCTATCATGAAAGACTGCAGTTTCCGGCTTATTACTTGTAAGATAAACATTTCATTGCCTTCTGTGTATATATTCAGAACGTAAATATGATAATTTTGATTAATTATGATTAAAAGTGTCCAAATTGGTAGATATAATAATCAATTATATGCCTCACACTACGCATTCGTCTAGAACAGATGACATGAAATTTCGAGCAGATACATGACATGTAACGAAAGATCTCTTCCATATATCAACCGCGTCAAATAATTATTTTTCAAAAGATTTGAAGTTTAGGTCATAAGCCCACCATATTTAATTATCGTACTGATTTCCAGAGCATTCCTTCAAAGCAATACCAGATCAGCCTTCCAAGGTGTCTGGTAGTTTCATGAATTTCATCTTAAAACCTCTATGATGCTACAGTTATCCTGGTCACAAAATTGGTGACCAATTTTGACCGCTATGCCCCTTCGAAGCCACGAACAATATTACAAAGGTTCTATATAAAAAAAACCTTTAACTGAAGGTATGTCCTAAAACTACTGAGAAGTTCTTTTGTTATTCTACTAAAATGTAGTCTTGTGAAATGGGGTCAGAAACTTGAAGTCTTTCGTTCTTCATTTTCATCCTCTATCTTGGAGCGTGTGGGCCGATTTTTATTAAATGCAACTCAAGACCGACGGTCAAAGGTGTTTATCTGCAATACGAATTTCAGCGTCCCCTTTCCCTACTGTTTTCTACTATTGAGCATCTTAATGAAAGCTCTCTGCTTGCGAATGCAACGAATACTGTCCGAGTATGTCGCAGTGTGACTTGGCTAATTTCAGCTAGTAGTTCCTCACCATCCTTGAGGTGACTGGTGACAAGTCGAAGGAGTTGGCATTGATCCAGTTTACAGAATGGCGTCTGCAACTTTAGCACTCTCCCCATGTCTGCATCAGTTCTCCGAGTTCGATCCGTTTGTCGATTCTTTGCAAGAAACCTCTTCCTTGTGTCCTGGAGTGGGTCCCCGAGGCGTCCTCAAAAGTTGTGGCAATTCGTGTGTCACATTGCACAGGTCAGAAAAAAAATATGGCGGCGATTCAAGAATGCTTATACCCTGATCTTCTCTACTCTTCCCCAGACATGTTTGTCTCTCTAAACTCTTGGATTTATTTTGTTTTTGGAAATTCTGAGATCTGCCAATATACAGCACAGTATCGATTTTCCAAAATGCATTATATAAAATAGCATTTGCTTTATTAGATCTAAGATCAAACCAAACACACGTACCCTCAATATAGATAACGAATATGGAATGCTTTTTAGTTTCTATTATATCATGAAATTGCTATCCAAGTATAAGTGGAACCAAGAGGTGGCTTGGAGGGCCCAAGCCCCTTCCTCTTAAAGTCCAAAAATAGTGTTTAGTATCCATTAAAGAATTCCAGAGAACAATATTTTTGCATATCTATCTATGTATGTACCCTATTATGCTGTAGGTCTACCATACTTGCCAACGCATAGTTCCAGGATACAACTCGATCTTTCTTAACCTTGAGATGGTCAACGGAGATCTACCTACTGAATGCTTTCCTACTTGCAATGATGTGCTTGAAGTTAAATGATGGTTTAGTCTAAAACATAGTCAGTGTTTGTTAGCTGAGAGTATGTTTTCTTGAGGGGATTCCACTATATGTAACACGCTGACAATGAGACAGCTGCTTAAATTTTCCAACCACGTGCCCCGCTCTCTCACTTCAAGCACTGGATGTAATATTAGATTTCAAAGCGTAGAAAGGTTACAAGAAACTTTCCCCCATATAATTGGCCATCAAGCCTTCTCCTCAAGACTCAAGATAGAATCCGATTGAGTGTATGTATCCAATTAGTTATCTAGTGACATAGGCAGAAAAGGTATTTACCAATTAATCATCAATATTTTGCATCATGCAATGGAGAAAACCACTGGTGTTAAAGTGACACAGACAGTGGTCCCAGGAGGTTCACACCACGTTTTGGGTCAGTATAAGCTCAGTGGTGTTAAAATGTGTTTGTTGCAACCATTTATTTGTATTATCAACACCAGTGTTTTTTTCAGTTAGTGTTATTTTACGATACTACTCTTTTCAATCCAGGGACATATTCTTATTTCGACTAATGTCTTATCAGCACAAGATATCCTCTTCATACCCTCTTTCCATTCTCCATAAGAATCACTGGATAAGGTGTGGTATGAATGAAATACAAAATCCACAGTACTGGAACAAACGGTGTGGGAAATGAGAAATTATAATCATCCGAAGTGAAAATTGTTCAAAAGCACTCTCAACAAGAGTTTGAAAGACTATCCCGACATATGTCTCATGAAATTTCCTCAAAATGCTGAAAAATAAAAGAAGCCATTTTCAAGTTACGACTGTGTGCCTCGGCAGCGTTGCTTGAAAGGACGGAAGTTGTAATGGAGACGTACTCGCTCCTCATTGGCTATGAATACGAATTGTATTAATTGGTTACCCGGAACAAGCAATGGGGAATGTAGGCATAGCAATGAAGTGACATAAAATATTTTCCTTCTATTAAAAAAGGTTTTCTTTGAGCTCGGGGAACACGAACTGCTAACGGGACTCTGGCGACTGGAACAGCGAGTTGAGTAAAGATCCATAGTATTCCCTTGATAGCTACCATGTCCTAGTTCTATTCTTGTAATGGTTTACCACATATTTGGAAATATCTAATGTCCCCGAGCCGCGCTGGTACAGTCGGTAAGGCACGGGAGACTTGGGTTCGATTCCTGGGGAAGGTGATTTCAATTTGGGAATTTTCCCAACAATCTCCCTGCATGGAGCGGCTCTGGGTTCACCTAAACTCTAGTAAATGGTCACCTGGAGGTAACTCTAGGAGGGTAAAGGAGACCGGATCGTGATGCTGATCACGTTACCTCCACAAATGGCCAGACATTGAATGTGTGGAGCCTTACCTCCAAATCCTTCCATATGCCTTCACCGCATGTTACAATGTACAGGGGGTTGATTTATAAAATTATAAATATTGTATATATTTATAAAAATTAATATATAATTTATATTGTACATATTTATAAAAAATAATGTATATTTTATATTATGCATATTTATCAAATTTAAGATCCCATCAAACCCCTTCCAGAGAATTTTTCTGTGCACGTCCCTATTAATTATAATACACTAATTTGTCTCAGTAATTTCATGTTTGGAAGTATATGATCTTTCTGTTGCTTATGATACCATTTAAACGTTCTTTTCAAAAGCCTTTACCATCATCCCAGTGATTCCTTGACTACACTGTCACATATAAATTGACGTAAGAAGTTTCAAAGCAGAATATTGAGTTACATAATTTTGCGTTAACCATGCATTTCCACTAATCCATGTCTAAACATGTCTTCAATTCCTGAGGTTCAATAACAAGTATTTCTGTCGTAATAGTTCTCAATGCCAAACAATAATCTTACGGTAATTTGTTCTGAATTCTATTTTTCCATATTCAATGTCATCTCATCGGTCTCTCAAAGACGTAGTGACAACTCTGTCGCCTTGAAATCAAGGGGTCTCGGGTTCAATTCCCAGTGTAGACACATTTCACAGTGGTTCAGATTCCACTTGATACTGTAGGTCCATTCCAATTGGTCTGTCGGAGTATTAAGTGGACTTTCACTAACCTCTACAACTCTCATCAATGCAGCAAATGATTTACGAAACTTTACATTACAGACTAACTTAATGTTATTAGACCCATGTTATCAACTTAACATATAAGTATTCTGAAAGAAAAGAATAAGTTCGGACAATGAAGAATGCACAACTAAGAAGAAAGTTTAACAAACAACATTGTGTTGTGACCTAATGGTTTTTAATGACACGTGAGATATTACGGTGAAGAGAAACGTGCAATTTACAGTCCATTGTTATACTGACACTGCAGCATTTATATTGTGCAGTCACATTATGGAACATTCAATTTTATTACAATTTAGAATAACTCGATGGACATTTAGGTTCTTGTTTCTCGAAAGTAGGTAAGTTCTTTGACAGAGGTTTTCAGTCTCTCTAAAACAGATTTAGTCTGTATCGTGTCTCTAAACTATTGGTATGAGTAAATTTTATGGACGTAGGCGTATTGTTTTCTCAAAAATAATTTATACCCGTATTTTCTAATTAGAAACAATTACAATCTTCTAGAAAGGAATAACTTTATTCGTTAGGTGAGAGCTGAAAATCAAATATTTTTGTGCGTTTATTTGAAACTGATTTTGTTTAAAATGTTTTTCTTTGCTGTGATGAAATAGATGTTTAAAAATAACACATGTTAGGAAGTAATAAATCATGCTTTAAAATAAGAGAACATTAAACAATTAATTAAATAAATTGGTTGTAATAAAACATGTTTTAAAATATAACACAACATTTTTTTTAAAAAAAAAACCTGTTTCAAATAATAAAGTAGGTAAAAATTAATGAGACATGTTTAACATGTTTTATTTTAAAGAAAATATTACTTTTGTCAATTTTCACTGGGAGTAATCAGTAAGAATGGCGTGTTTTAAAAGATATACGGCATTATGAATATTTTGCTGCGTTGTCATTCGTCTCTCCTGCACTGATTGATTCCCTTATCTTTACTGCGCCACGCTGCGTTATGGCATGCTATTCCAGAAAACAACAGACTGGCAAAGTCACTGTCAGTGGACTGAGAATGGAATCTGCCACAAAGATCGTAATGTGTGGTCCACACGTGTTATTCCACGTGCTGCAGTATCTTGAAGAATGCAGATGGGCAAAAGGAAGCAAGTAGGTATATGCTTTTCTCCTCCTGCAGAAAGGAGTAATAATACAATCAAGGTGCAAGTTTATTGGGCAGATGGTAAGGACTTCCCCTCACTCTAGAACCAAGTCATTGCATCCCCCTCTCTGATTATTATGAAACTGACAATACTATAAAGAAATACTTGCTATTGTTGATAAATGTATGTGTGTATATAAAGATAATACGCAGCCTTCATTGAGGATGAAATAGGCGGATGTTCATCCTTGGCAAAACAAACGAACAAACGCCTACGAATTTACGTAGTCGAATTATAAAGTACCCATGTATTCCCACATTTCTAATTAACTGGTACAACAGACAGATTCACATTTAGGTGCAAGGTTGGTATAATTTACCTAGGATGAGTGGAGGACCTTCTCCTGAATGGATGCTATTCCGTTACCGGCTCTAATTCAACTCCTCTACTCTCGTTATTCCTTTTCCTCCAAAACTCCCGATCATCCCCTCTCAACGTCAACAACCTTATCACATTTTACATTAGCATTGCGGAATTCCAGCTCATGCTGGCGCTTAGACTTCCTTGTTCCTGCCTCTTTCCTAACACACCACAAATAACATATCATAAGTATATGCTGATTACGAAGTCACTATACATTTTAGTGATATGATCCAATATATTTATTTTACTTTTTCGGGGGTACTGTACCCCTTCCCAAAACTTTTGGGGTACAATGCGCCACTGTTTGGGAAATATGTGTATAAAGATGTTAATGATTCATTATGAAGTTTATAGTACACCAATATTTTCTAGCATATTGTTTTAGTAGTAATAAGGAGTCATGTATCTCACTAAAAGATGACTTTGAATTTTCTTACAAACATATTCAGTCCCTGTTTACACTAGGAAGTGATTGCCCTCTCCCCCAGAGGAAGATGGTTGCATCGATTATACTGTGTGTGTATTTTCTGGTTTATTTATTTTACATTGCCTTTTCTTGCAAAATGATAGAATAAATGTAATAGCACATCCTTGTTTTACCCAGGATTCGGAATCACAAATCTCTTTTCCTCTTCCTTCCTATGTTTTTACTTTTTCTTTCTTCCTTTTACGCTTATCTCTTTCTTTGTACAATTTACATTTTCACTTTCTCTCATCCTCTCTCTCTCTCTCTTCTATTCTATATCTCTATCTTCTCCTCTCCTCTATGTTCCTTCTCTTCTTTCTCTAGGTCCAGCTCTCTGTCTCTCTCTCTCTCTCTCTCTCTCTCTCTCTCTCTCTCTCTCTCTCTCTCTCTCTCTCTCTCTCTCTCTCTCTCTCTCTCTCTCTCTCTCTCTCTCTCCCTGACTTGAAGCAAGGTACGATAAGCACTTGGCCGGAAGCCAGCGTACAGTCTATACACTACGAAAAATTATTCAACTAACAAATGAACAATTTTCATTGTAATCTGAAGGATTAGAAAGTCATTAATCTGCCATCAAAGACCTCAAGTTGTTGTGATGATGTATTCTCACGATCGCCTTCTATATATAGTAATGATGTTGAAATGAGATTATGCACATTGTGATTCAATCCCGTGACATTCAGCAGGGAACGGATGTGGCAGAAGCAACCGGAAACCGAGAGAACAGCTCAACGCGTGCAATTTCCTGCGCGACGAATGAAATGGTTTCGTAAATTAGCTGTGGGTAGGAATTCATAACGCTTCCGTCGTTTTTTTTGTCTGATTCCTGGTTCTCCGAAGCTGCGTAAAATCGTAAACAATATGCTGAAAGGTGAAAAAAGTTCAAAACAGATTCGTCCTGTTAGTCAGCTGGGACATCGTTACGTCATGTGAAGAATTCCTGTAATATCACTCGTGACAGCATCCACCAAGCTCAAACCGTTTTTATCTTTAGATGGTATGCGACGTGCAAAGTCAAAATATTATTTAGATATGTATGTTTACATTCTGGCTCGTGGTTTACCCTGTTCTGTGTTCGAGTCCTCACGGAGGCGTTGACATTCCTGTCTCCTCGTTTTTCCTTGTTTCATATACTTATCTTTATGCAGCGATTTTCATAAAACAGACACAGAAGGAACCAAGTACACATAGGCGCGCGCAGATCCTCTGATTATGGTGGGGGAGGTGGGGGGGGACAGCCTTGATGAAAGTTGAGTCGGAGAAAGAAAAAACTTCATTCCATCTCACTGTTTTATTGTATTGATGGGTACTAAACGGGGTCGTATACAGTGTGTCCGGACACACCGAAAATCACTCTATTTGAAGAGTTCCAGCTTCCATGTTATCTTTTCCCCTTCCCCTTTATTTTTCTTCTCTGTGGTTCAGACTAATTTGCAGATAAATATGATTTCGTACAGCAGATTAAAAACATCTACACATAATTTATTCATTTCCAATGTGTGACCAATTTATTCTGCGACCACATAGTTGTGACACAACTAGGATAACGAATAAAATGTACGAGTCTTAATAACAAATAATTTGTTGGAAAACGAAGTCAGATAGTCCAATTACATAGGAAATGAACCCGCTGTAATTGCTGGGAACTTTCGTCGGCTTGAAAATACTTTTCTTAAAAGATAATAATATTGTTAAATAACAATACATATTAAACATACAAATATATTTTATTATTATATAATAATATAATATATTTAATAAGATAAGTAATAAGATTTATCTACACTAAACTTCTAAGTGAGAGGGGCAAATGCCCCCTTTGCCTCCCCGTGCGCACGCCTATGCAAGTACATGAAACCACATACGCAAAACACCTACAAAAGTTCCGAAATAATAAAAACATGATCGTATGTACAAACTACACGAAGACTATGATTATGAATATATTTAAGAACTTGTCACCGAGGGTTTCAAGCTGAAGTCTTGGGTTTGATATTGGTGTTGTTTTTTTTAATATTCCTAAACAAATTTTACATTATTATCATCGTTCTAATTGTTGCGATTAGCCACGATTTATATTTAATTTGATTTGTGATTTTTAAAATGGTTTTATGCTTTAACTACTCTAAGTGACATCTATACACGAAGTCTATAAACCAATGGTTTCAAGTTTAGAGAAAGGTGAATAAGTACAAAACTTACATCAGTTCGAGTTTCCTTCAGCTTTTAAGTCCACTTTATGCACGTTATAGGCTAATCGGTATTGGACCAATACTTTAAAGTACAATATGTGCCTTCGGCGATATTGATTTCAAGGCGACAACGTTACCACTACGCTCACTTAGATCAGTTCATCTGTAAATCTGAATTTGATTGATTGGTTTTTGTTATTTAGCATCGCTTTTCTGACACTTTTGGCTAATCGCGACGATGAGGTGATATGATGAAATGGATGAATGTACACTCACAAGGATCTGTCTCACATACGTCACACCAGGTGGATGGAACAGCCAGTCAGACACTGCTATCCTTCACATGTAACCGAGCTCTTACGCTATTTGAAGTGGGGAATAACATCGCCCTATGCGAAAGAACGCTTTGAAAGGGATGTTAATGTTATTCTATTGTTCGACAACTGTAATTTAGAAATAAGAACTTTCAAGTGAAATCTGACACTTTTGGCTAATCGCGACGATGAGGTGATATGATGAAATGGATGAATGTACACTCACAAGGATCTGTCTCACATACGTCACACCAGGTGGATGGAACAGCCAGTCAGACACTGCTATCCTTCACATGTAACCGAGCTCTTACGCTATTTGAAGTGGGGAATAACATCGCCCTATGCGAAAGAACGCTTTGAAAGGGATGTTAATGTTATTCTATTGTTCGACAACTGTAATTTAGAAATAAGAACTTTCAAGTGAAATCAAATAAACTGGTCACAGCCACGTATAACATGTCCAATTCAATTTTTTTTTTTTTACATAGTAACACTAATACATTCTGTCCGTCTCCTGTTTATGGAACGTGGAAGTGCGTCATACCTAGCAACAGGAAATTACATGTAATTTCAAGCAGGAACATACCTTGCTGTTCCGAGAAGGTGTTTGCTGTTGTGTTGGTCTTTCCTGAACTTTAGCTGTTAGTGTAATGAGCCTGGTCAATCTAGTTTAGAATCAGTGGCGTCTCCTGACCCTGAACTCCAGGCGTTGGCAAAGAAGGAATGTTAACCCCTCCCCCTCTCATTTCTGTGAACCAATATTACAAATTTTCTCCGTACCTTTTTGGTGTAAATTTATAAATATTTAGAAAAACATTAAATTACTTAAATTATTTTAAATGAAGTAAATACTTCATTTAAAGTATTAATATATTTGAAGGGTAAGGAGACATTTAATATGTTCAATACTTTGCCATACAATTAATTTTTAAAGCACGAGTTTGCAACCAGAGGGGTTGGTGGAACTCCTACCTATCACCCATAAAAAAAACACCGTGGCCCGTTCATTGAAAAATCGCTAAAATGCACATTCCCGGTTTTTCCCCTTACCCTTCATTTATCCTTCCAAAAAGTAAAATTTGAAAAATCAACTGCTCATTACTTGGTTACTTGAATTCCAGTCTATTCTTCTTTCTTTAGAGAGAAATGCTCTGATCACCGTCTCATAAAATTTGGATTTATCCCCTTCTCGCAGCTTAGAAAGTAATTCTTTCTGGATGGAGATAAGACTTAAATTCGTCATCCGGTTCTGAGTTTGAGTAGATCGGCAGAATGTGTGGATCCTCTTCAGTGATGAGAACGATCTCTCGACAGATGACGTCGTGGAAGGAATTGTTGCGATCAACACTGCTAATTTATATATTTATGTAAACTCACCCACTAGATTCGTGATAATTTACAATCTCAATTGGTGTTTTCTCTGATCCTTCAGTGGAAGCATACCAAACATAAAGTTCATTCTTCTGCAGTTTGGTTAAATTAAACACACTGCCATAAATTTCCTACAATTTATGTACGAGATGGTGAGGAAAGTTTTCTCTTTTATTCAAGTTTTGTGGGATTTAGTAAATCAAAATATTGCAATTTTTCAATTGATGCGAATCTAATTGTTATCTGGTTGCTGATATTATCAATGATTTCAAAGTAAAGCCTCCGGCAGTGTCTTTCTGTGATTCGTTGTTCAGTCGCCTCCTTTTCATTTCAACAATCTCTTCCTCTTCTACTGCACCAGTTATAGAATTCCATAGTGTTTCGAAATTCTCACTTTCCTTTTTCAGCTGTTGTTGAAATTCAGTTATTTTATTACTGCAATACAAAATATCAAAATTTTTAGACTGCAATATACTGAATAATACGTCTGAAAAGGCAAGCAAGTTGGATAAAGCCTTTTTTAAAAATATATTTTCGAAGTCCTTCAAGAAGCTAGAAAATCCTCTGGAGTCATTGCAGTCAAATGATCGAAGTCTCCACTTTCACTAACATGTTCAAAAAACATAAGCAGTGCTTCTTTGTTGTCATTGACTGTCCACACTAGCCTAGAGGTAAAATTTCATCTGATAGGAGCTAATGACGGGAGCTTTCTGGACATGAAAGCAGAAAGTTCGTGTAACCTCTTTGGAGAATGAGATTTAAGTGATTTAAGACCACAAAAGAACACCTTAAGCTCTTTTTTACATTCTAACGATTGTTGCAGCACCAAGTTCATTACATGAACATAACAATGCGTATAAAAAGCTTTCGAATAATTTTCCAAAACTTTACTTTAAAGGCCATTCAAATGACCACTCATTACAGAATACCCATCGTATGTCTGGGCAATTAATTTATCCCCACACTTATATTTATCCATTATTTCAGTCACGTGACTAAAAAGAGCTCCTGCAGTTTTATCGGCGCTCATGTCATGAAATTCAAGAAATCTTTCAATGACTTTTTTTCTGTGAGGCCGAGAAAAAACGTAACACTGTTGACACCTGAGATTTTTTGCTAATGTCTGATGTTTCATCGACCATGATAGCCACAAATTCTGTGTTTTGAATTTCATTGTAGATTTCATCTCTCAGAACATCCGAAACTGAATTTATAAAATCATTTTGAATGCCTGCCGAAGTACCGCGAAAAACTAGAATTTAATAAATGTTATTTTAATGAGGGATCAAACTCGGCACTTGCAATAAGGAATTCCATGTAATTGCCCTTATTTACAGATGCTGCATTTTCCTCATGGCTTCGGAATGGCAGTTCTTGCTTTGCTAAACAGCAGACGGCGTTATTCAACCTCTTTAATATTTCCCTGTTCTCTTTTACTTTTTCATTGTGTAGCTCTATTTCAGTTTTTCGTTGAGTATCCAAAAGAACGTCAATTTTAGTAGGGGTGGCAACAAAACTACTAAATTTAAAGAAACGTTATTATAAAGATGCAATTCAGACTCGCTGTGTTTTCTCACTGCAGTATTGAAATGATTCAAATCCGCATACCCTTGATAATTCCCAACACCCTTTTTAGTCTAGAATAATAAACATGTCCAACAGGAAAATTTATTCACCACATCACACCCGCAAAGCCAATCTGAAATTTCATAGAGTTCTTTTCGAAAATGTCTCTCAAAACCTTTTCCAGCAAAACTTTTTCCTTTAACACATGTTGACATCGTGAGATTCGAACATGGTCGACTATTGTCAATCACTTGTTTCTTCTCTGAATACGAAAGCGAAGAAAATAAAATATTTAAATACTTTTGCACAACACTTTCACTATTCTCCAGCTTAAAATAATCACATCACTTCACACCACACGTTTAAAAAATAATGCACAACAATCACGAGCAAAACAACGCGGAACGCGGGGCGAGCGTTGGGAACAAATACAACCACAGATTAGAAATAGACAACGCCTTGAGATGGTAACCATGCTGGTGGGTGGCAGGGTGCGCATGCGCGGTCATGCTATGTTTTGGCAGTGGTAAGACGTTGAATTTCCTCGCAACGCCCTGCCCGTCACGGACCGATCTGCCTGCCTGACAACCACTGCGCGCTGCGCCGCGTTCGAAAACTACCGGGCGCTCGTGACTGACAATTGAAGAAAAACGCTCAAAATCGTAATTTATAAAAGTACAGATACTTTCTTCTTTATTTCATTTTCCTTTGGCCGTTGACACACGACTTACACACCCAGAGAAATCGCAACTGTTTAGAATTAGAAAATCTTTATTCGTGGGAGAAGTTCAACCTGTGGTTACTCTACCACTTAACCACTTTATTATTGCGGCATAGGTGTTCTGGTTACTGTGGAGATCAATGCATTTTGGTAGTTTTCAGTCATAGGCGTGCGCACGGGGGCCAAGAGGGGGCAATTGCGTCCAACTAATATTCTAAGGCAATATTAAAGAGCAGTGGAGATAATGCATCTCCTTGTTTTAACCCATCATGAATTGTAAATTTGTCAGACACATTAATACCCACACGAATTTTACTTTCTGTTTCACTGGTGCATACTTTTATCATACTAACAAGCTTCTTAGGTATTCCAAACTCGACTAATATATTATATAATTTATCTCTTTTGACCGAATCATATGCTTTTTTGAAATCAATGAATAGCTGATGGACATTTTGATTATATTCCCACTTTTTTCAAGTGTCTGTCTGATGTGAAAAATTTGATCTGTAGTTGATCTGTTACGTTTAAATCCACATTGATAATCATAGCATATGGGGTTAGTCTTGTTAAAAGAATGTTAGATAATATTTTATATGTTGTTGAGAGTAGAGAAATTCCACGGTAATTATTGCAGTTCATTTTATCACCTTTCTTAAACACAGGAACAATTATGGATTCTTTCCACTGTTGAGGGATTTCTTCTTTATTCCATATTAAACAAATTAATTTATGAATTTGACATATTAATGAATTTCCACCATATTTAATTAACTCAGCTGGTATTAAATCAATGCCAGGTGCTTTGTTATTCTTTAGCCTTTTAATAGTATCTTTAACTTCAGTCAAGTTAGGTTCTGAAACTAAAGGTTCTGCTGTGTGTACTTCATTTACTTATGATTTATCTCCTACATGAACATTTAAAAGGTCATTAAAGTATTTCTTCCATCTATTTGGAATATCGCTTGGGTCAGCTAGAAAATCACCATCTTTATCTTTTATCAAGTTTACTTTAGGTTGCCATCCCTTTCTAAATTCATTTACACCTTTATATAACTCTCTGATATTTTTGGTTTTGCTGTTTGTTTCAATTTCGTTAATTTTGCTTTTCAAGTAATCTCTTTTTTTACTTCTAAACGTGCGGTTAACTTCTCGCTTTATTCTACCGTGCGTCCATTTCGATCTGCAGCCAAGAGATCGGGAGAAGCGTGGCGGGTGGCGCTGAAGGAGATGCTGGCATCTCCGGCCTGCAATGCCCGCTTATTTTTATGGACATATGCAGACATTTATATAAATATTGCAAAACGAGCACTAACCTGTGTTATAAGAGTTGTTCAAAGTGATGTCCACCTACATTCACACATTCCTGGCATCGTTTGATGAAATTTTGATACACACGCAAAAGTTCTTCTTCCGTAATTAGAAAAGTTGGAGCAACAAAGTGCCAAGTGTGTAGACCTTAGGGGAGAATACGTTGAATAGCCTGAAACTTTCGTGCCTGTAGCTAAAGTCCTTCTAGGTCGGGCCGAGAACTTATCAGCCCCTTTCGTAACGTGAACCTTGCGACTGGCAATCCAATCGTCTCACTGACACAACACACATACACACTGCAATAACACAAGCAAGTAACCAAGAATAACACTCTTGCGCACAGTACGAAATTAACACGCTCTTGGTTTACATCTGCTCGCCACTATATTCACATCTCTGTCTTAATCTAGTCGTGAAGGAACAAAAAACTCGAGCTCGGAGATTTTGGATTGCAAGGAAGCTCACGAAAACCATTGACTTTTAACGGTTCCGTCTGCAGCGTAATCTTGATACAGTGTTGCACATTCGAAACCTCCAAACGATCCCCATCGACACAAAACTCTTTCAAGGATATAAACTTAAGCAGGACGTAACTTGTCAAAACTATGATTAAAATGTTTTATTATCTGTGGCTCTTAACATCGTTTCTAAAGCGTATTTATTTGTGTGATGAATTACAGAAGAACTTTTGCGTGTTATAACACAGGTTAGTGCTCGTTTTGCAATATTTATATAAATGTCTGCATATGTCCATAAAAATAAGCGGGCATTAAAGACCGCAAATGTCGGCATCTCCGTCAGCGCCGCCCGCCACGCTTCTCCCGATCTCTCGGCTGCAGATCGAAATGAACGCACGGTATTATAATTGCTTAGATTTGTATCATCAGAGTTATTTAACCACCTAAGTCTGGCCTGATTTCTTATTTCTATTAGATTATGACACTCATTATCAAACCATGACTTACTTTTTCTTGGTTTATGGTATCCTATACTCTATTTAGCTGCTGATTCTATTGCATTACGTATGTGCTCCCAATCCTTATTTACGTCTGTTTCATTTATATTTTTATCATCATTTAAATCCTGCAAAACATCAAATCTATTTGACAGTTTAATTTGGTAATCTTTCTTAATTCTTTCATCAGCAAATTTTCCTGTATTAATTTTAATAACTTTTAGATTTTGTTGCTTATGATTTATCACTGAGAGTCTTTCTCTTAATTTAGCAATTACTAAATAATGGTCACTGGCACAGTCAGCACATCTATGTGTACGAACGTCAATTATACTAGTATGCCTTCTCTTATCAATGAGAATATGATCTATCTGATTATTAGTTTTACCATCTGGAGAAGACCATGTATATTTATGGATATCTTTATGTTTAAAAGTGGTACTTTTCACAATTAAATTCTTTGAGGTTGCAAAAGTAATCAATCTTATACCATTATCATTACTTAATTCATGAAGACTTTCTTTACCAATCGTGTGTTTAAATGTCTCTTCTTTGCCAATCTGTGCATTACAGTTACCTAACAGAATTTTCATATCATACTGAGAAAATTTATCAAAGACCTGTTCTAACTCTGCATAAAAATCATCTTTAGTATCATCATCTTTATCTTCCGTTGGTGCATGTATGTTTATTAAAATAATTTTACACCATCTATCCTGTAAAACAGCATATGATATCCTATCATTAATAAATTCTACTGTTTTAAGAGCCGAGGTAATTCTCCTAATCGCCTTCATTGTTGAAAATGAATGAATTATATGCAGTTGATTTGAATTTGTTGTACGAAACCATGTTTATGTGTAAAATTATCTCTGAGCCACAGAGAGGGGAAATTAGGCGGGGGGAGGGGGGATCAAAGAACATTGGTGCCACGAAGTTTGAAATCTTCTAACACACTGATTTTCAGCTCTTCCGGACACACATTGTGTACGTTCCTGTTCCATACCCATCAATACAATAAAACAGTGAGATGAAATGCGGATTTTCTTTCTCCGATTGAACTTTCATGAGGGTATTTGCCCCTCCCCTCATAATAAAAGGGTCTGCGCACGCCTATGTTTTCAGCTACACGTTTCTGTATTAAGAGGATCCCTGAGCTGTACACAACCTAGTATACGAGAGGCGTTCTGTAAAGATTTCTTTGATCAACGTCCTGTAAAAATTTCTTTCATCCACGTCCTGTTGGCGTATGTGGATAAACATATTGAAACATGGATCCCTACACGGGACGCCCTGCAAAAAAGGAAGTTTTTAGTAATAGTGGTTTCTGTGTTACATGTGTAAAGTGTGCTGGTGGACCAAGTGTAGTGTAGAGATGTGACCAGATTCCTGTTTCTGGAGGCCAACACACCGCAACACAATCTGCTGTATGAGACAGATGTTCAATTGCGTAGAGCTACAGCAATGAAACGTATACCTAATTGAAATGTGATTGAATGATTTGGTTTATTTTACTTCGCCTTTCTGTCACTTTCGACTAATCGCGACATTGAAGATCAATGATAATATGAACTTGATGAAGAGGGACACTCAGAAAAAAGACCCACACCGGGATTCGAACTCGGAACTCCTAGCGACGTGTAGCGTTGTAAGAGAGGCGGAAAGGTGGGAGTGAGCGAGATAGAGGGCTTCGTCGGTCGCGTTAGTGCAGTAGGGAATCTCTTGTCATCTGATTCGCGAGTAACAGCGTGATGTAACATTTCAATCATAGCAGAAAAACAGGAGGAGGTTCCTTGAAAAGAGGGACGCCTTCCTCAGGAATATTTTTACCTCTCTACGCAAGAGACTCCCACTTTTGTGCTGCTTGCGTTGAGCTCTCACTGTGTGTGGCTCATAGAAGAAATCATCAAGGTAGAAGGTTTCAAACATGAGTTCCGTTTTCTCACGCTTTTTCAGAAGTCAGGACAATTGTCTCCCTGAAACTTTTGGCTGCGTGTCAGGAAAACCAAGAAGACTTTCCCGTCTTGCTAATTACAGAGAAAACGTCGCTTTACTCGGTCTTAATAATGCAAGTTCCTTGCCACCCGAAAAGGCACCTGTCCAATTCTCTGCTAGCAAGGCGATTCTCACCATCCCCTGGAACAAGAATGCTGTGGTGTTTATGGATGATACTCAAGGTACCAAAATAAACCGGGAATTATTATAGTGAAATTATGGGAAACAATAAAAAAACTGCTTGATAATAAAGTGGATTATACTACTCTATCAGTAACAATATAGCTAGACATGAAAATTTCATCAAGTCATGCGTACGAAATAGTAGAAAATCCCAAATTTTTCTCTAATTATTTCAGGAGTTAGTCCGGGATTTAAGTTGGACAATTATCAATCCACACGGTAGATATTCTTTAGAATCGTGTCTTGTAGAGACATTCGGTGAGAAAAAAAACATTCTAGCATTGTAAATATGCAGTATATGAAAGTACTAACACATACCATGGAAGTAATTGTTCTTTATGCCAGCTAAGTGTTGTATCACAACTGTATGATACGCTTCAGTTCACAGCACTGTGCGTATGAGCATCTGGAGAGGGGGATAAAGGGGGCGGGTACTCCCCTGTAAACTTAATTTCATCTTAAAATTACGAAGGGCATTCAAAACATATAGAGACTGCTCCTAAAGAGAAAGCAAGTCGAGATAACCCAATTTGTGTTTGTGTAGAGCAACATGCCCGTAATTGTTTAGACGTATTACTAAAGTAGTGCACTAATTCAGTTTTCCATTTGAGGTCGCCAACCGGTGGGTGGTAGAGGGAGATTATTTCCGTAACATCTTTGGCTGTTATGCATTTGAAGCATCGGAACGAGTCACAACTCTCGAAGCAGCCAATTAACCAAGCGAGCCGCTGACGTCATCTCAACCCAGAACCTACCGTTAAGCCCCTTGCTCAGGTTCTACACGCCCACTAGCCTCGCTAGACAGATTCGGGCAGTCTGCTGGAGATGTTCCGAAACTAATTCGACTCTACCCAACATGGATTTGAAACAGGAGCAAAGGGCAACCATCAAGTTTTGCGTGCAGCTCAAGAAGAGAGCCACGGAAATACACGAAAAGGTATAAGAGGCGATGTTCTATCGTGCACTGGCTTTTGGTTGGTAAAATAAATTTAGTGACGGACAGGGCGGTGTGGAAGACGCGCCACGACCAGCACACCCATCCACTGCATCAACAGAGGGAAACAACACTATAGAAGCTATGCTGAGAGAAGACCGACGAAAAACCATTCAACAAATTGCGGATGAAATGCAAAGTGTGTCCGGTTGATGACATTGTCAGAAACCCGTTGGCATGCAGGAAAAATGCATGTTGTACTCAGTGATAATGGCAAGACCAATCGCGTCATGATGTCTAGCCAGTGGAAAGACCACCTAAAACGTGAACCATGTTTCTTAGATAGACTTTACCCGGTAACTTTTGAGGTAAAAAAGATAGCTTTGTGGGTGCATATTTGCTTCTGATAATGAACTGCACAATGCTGTGATGGGAATTCAGCACAAGCTCTCACAAAAGAGGTTCAAAGCAGTATTCCAAAAGTGGATAGGCAGATGGCACAAGTGTATTCAGATCCAAGGAGAGTACATTGAAGGATCCTAAATTTGGGCTTCGTTTGATTAACTCAGTCCTGTTATTTTTTAATGCCCCTCGTATATATTTTGCATATGATTTAATTTCGGTCACAATAATTGGCTTGAATTATTATAAAGGGCGGATAATTATAAGTACGACTGGTAGAAATCGCTGCAGTAACACGATAACTTCAAACTGAAGCAGCGTCTTCAAGGGGATGCGAATTGCTTGCTTCTTCCTGGAAAAATATCTTGCGGACACCTTTCACTGGGTGATGATGCAATGCATAAAATGATGCGTTTCTTACATTATGTACAAAACTGCCTCTTTTTCTTTTCTTCCCTTTTTTTCATACACTCCAGGAATTATGATTAAGACCCTGTTTAAACCCTCGGGCGCCGCTCCTCTGGGCTGCCGTACGTCTTCTATGCCATCGTAAGAAAATGTCTTGCTCAACTCAACACGGAAATGACCCTTAAATCAAGTTTATCCTCCGCGGTGTCAAGCGCTGCTGAAGAATAATACGGACTTCTCTTCGTGAATCTGGAAAAAAATATTGCCAGGGACATTTGGGGCGAAGGAAATCCGTATTTGCTTCACTCCATTACCGTCAGACACCGGAGTCTTGGCCTCTTTTCCCCTTTGTTCGTTTGTTTGTCGAGGATCGAGGAGGCCGGAAGGTTCGCGAGGATCTTCTTTCTCTGGCCCTCGGAAATATCGAAGACCAGAAGAACCACTATACCCAGCTGGGAATTCCATCAGTGTTTACCCCCACGTATGGCTTCCGATTTCATCCCAAATGTAATACGAGGAGGAGTATTGTTTTTGAGCGGGAAAAAGGCGGCTTCGAGGTGAACTGAAGTCTTCGCTTTCAGGAATCGAGTTTTGGAGTGGAATCCTTGAGCCTGTCAATTCCTCAAATTGATGTTGTTTTGTTGTTGTCTCAGTCGATGGTGTATTTAAGGGGTATTGTTGATCTTGAATCTTGAGCATTTCTCTTGTTACCTCTTGGAACAAAAATATATTATTATTCCAGGGTGTCTTACAACTCTGGAAAACCTGGAAAAGTAAGGGGATTTACTTTCTATCTGGAAAAATTATGGAAATGTCAGGGAAATTTCTTCTGTCTCTGGAGAAATCGAAATTTTTGTAGTAGTGCATTAAAAATGGGTTTTTAAACAAAGGAAAGAGGGAGAAGCAAGATTTTTTTTCGGAGGGGGCTGGAAATGTAAAGGTGGCTATTACATATGTGCGTTGTATGGGGAAGGGGGGATACACTATAAAATAATTTCATAATTACCATTTTTACCCTTCGTTTAAAAGATTGTTCAAAGACAAAAAAAATATAATTGAGGGTCATTTTAAGGCAGGGTTTCAGTAACCACTTCGGTTTTTCAAGAATTCTTTACTACTTTTATTTGAAAATTTTGATTTTCTCAAAATGTCTGGAGAGGTTGTAGTCCCATCAGCCCCCCCCCCCAGGATGCGAAATCATTTAAGACTGGTGGGGGAGAGAGATTTTCATCTACAAACCACTCTCTCCAACAAACACACATATAAATTATACGATATACATATTTATAATGTTATTAAAAGTAAAAATAAATTATTAAATTAAAAATATATTATTATTATTAATTACAATAAATAAATAAATTTGATACTTTTATATAGATCAGATATTATAAAGTTACAAACTACGTCCTTTACTAACTGGTTAAAGATGCTAATAAATTATGAAATAGTTGAAGTGGCTTTATTATGTGTAAGTTTTTATTTAGATTTTGCTTTATGTTAATACAAATCAATTAGATTTCATAGTTATTATTGTTTTGCATTCTTGTTTTACTTTTATTGTGCGCATTGATGTAGATTTGTTAATGATCTCTTGGGAAAAAAAGCATTGAACACTCACAACTACACTCATTTGTGTATGTTTTCGATATTATTCTTAGTACAGTATATTTGAAATTAAAAGTAATTGCTTATCTTTTGTTTGTGTAACAAAAACTCTCCTCCCGGAATTTTTTGATGGGGGGGGGGATTTTTGAGGGCAAAATTGTTGGTTGGGGGAATTCTACCCAAGATTTCGCAGTGTCTGGAGCTATTGGAATTTACCACTTTCTTGTCGTTTGGTAGATAGTTTTTGCAATTAATATATGTATTACTCATTTGCACCATAATTATATATTATTTATGCTTTATTAAAAGAAAATGTATTCTTTATCCATCATTAGTCAATACATGGTAAGTATCACATAAAAGCTCATGCTTGATACTTGCTTCCCTCTCCCTACCCAACAGCCAATTATTGTTGGGTTTCCTTTCTCGTTGTTGTCTTTACATGTGAAGTGAATATTCCAGAACTTGGTTAAGTGGGATTCAAACTGTGAGTGTTTAGATAAAATATTGCGATCTTCTTCCGGACATGTTCATGTACATTATTTGCCCTAATGATTTGTTCTGGAGAATAATGGTTATTGGTATGGAAAACCTGGATAAGTCAGGGATTTTTGTTTTTACGAAATTGTAGACAACCTGTATTGCAGGTGGGAATCTTTCAGACCATGTCCAAGCATATGATAAATTGGTGCCTGGGGCAACCCTGAGGTTTGAAGGCGGTGGGGGGTGGTGCTGATCACACCACTTCCACAAATAGCCGACATTGTGAATGTGCGGTACCATACTTCCGTGCCCCCCCATGCTTTCACGGCATATTGCAGTGTACAGGGTGATACATAAGTATTGCCAAACAAATTCTCTGTCACCATGTTTATTCTCTTTATTTCAACGCAATGATAGCTTTTTGAATTGAAACAAAATGTCAAACCAAACTACCTCTGCACTATTACTTAAAAATCCAGTTATGAAACACGCAGGATGAAAGAGAAAAATAATGAAAATAATCAGGGACAATTTACCGAGAAATACTTGTCCATCCCACAACCCATTGCGCAAAACACGCTCCGCCGCCATATTTCGGGCAAACAGATCAGATCCTGCTAAAACATGCCGGGTAAGCATTGTGCGTTTGGTCTTTGACGAAGTGATTCAGGGTATGATTATCATGAGGAATGTGTACGTATGATATATAGCAAATTTTTCCCTTTAAAAAGGCTTTTGATACACTTTCCTTAACACGTGCGAATCTGTTTGCCCGACATCATGCTGTTTGTTCCCAAATTATGACGTGCATCCATTAAATTGAGTGTGTAGACTGAAGACACATGATAGGTATTTGAAAACGAAAAAACACTCTTAAAACTCATGTCAGAATGTAGACAAGATGAACTTTTTTGGATTTAGCCATTAAAAAGGAGATTTTTTGAACGGCAGCATCTTGCACCTGTAAATTATTTGAGGGAATTACAAAAAGTACAAAGGATTTATGGGGTTATTGTACACCTATCAAAAAATTTGGAGGTGCAATACCTACCTCCTTCCGTTCCTGCCCCACTGTCAATTGCAAGCCTGTTTTCAATAGAGAATGCATGGATTGCTGATATGTTCGCTTTGTGAGTCATGACGTATGGACTGAAAATATGAGCACAGCTGTGCGATTGTTTCCAATGGGACTCGTTGAAGGAAATTGTCAATGCGAAGTGTATAGACCATGAATTAATCCCACGTTTCATTGTGAAATTGCACCCAAATGAAACAAACAGTGATAATAGTTAACAAGTGCGTAGATTTCTTTCAATGCGGCTTAATTACGACAAATTCTTCCTTCTGTATTGCAAACTAATGGCCAGCAACATTGATCTTTTCAGCTTCATTGTGGAAATGCGTGGTAGGCAGAGATAATTGTCGATGTTGGGGCGTGAACAGCGCACATGAATGTGTCTGCATCGAGGAATGTGGTGAAATCAGTTACATAACTTCAATGGTTCTTCATTCGCTCGAGCGTTTTGGCAATAGCTACACGGGTAATCTAATAATATACTTAAGTGAACAGATGAGTGAATCAAATATGTTTATGATTAATAGCTACTTTGTGATAGGAAGAACTGACACAAACAGGAAGGGGATGGGGACTGGTTGTAAGAACCTCAACATAGATAGATGAACAAGGAGACTAGATATCATAAGTTCATTTCAAAAAACAAAACCTGTTTATGGTATTGCACAATTAATTGAACTCGCAAAGAATTTAGGTGATGAGTATTTGAAAGTAACCGCTGACGTTAGTCGTTTATTTAATGAATACACCTGTCAACTAGTAGCGTGAATGAAATGTAGAAACTTATTTTATGCTAGGCTCGAAGTAAGATAGACGTGTCAATGGTGTGAATGGGAAACACACTGGCCAATGAACACACTTCTACGGTATGGCAGTGACTGTACCTATTCGAGTATAACTTGATTCGATCTGAAAGGGACATTTCGCCACAGGTATCTAGTATCAGTTGACCAATCCTTTCGAAATTGGTCAACACGAAGTCGCAAAATGACAAGGTTTAACACGGTGATAAAAAATAAAGCTGTGGCGGACAAGTTTCACACAAAATAATTAATAATGTAGTTAAATGTGAACTTAAAAAAATAGATTAATATATGATCATATGATTATTATTTATTATTTGAAGTAGGGTTACACTTAAGCTTACAGTTTATTTTACACTGATTATCTTACTATAAAAACAGCTTTTTGCCCTACATGAAATAATTTGTTAAGCTATACAATTATGCAAAATGTTTATAAATGTACAGGATATATTTTCCTATATATTACATGTAATCAGACAATAACGATGTTAAAATCTAAATCACGCATCTCTACCCACAAAACTGCCACCTTTCTTCTTCGTAACTGGTTCCTTCGAACTTATTGTCAGTTTCAAGTCTTCAGACAACAACTTGTTTAAATTTTTTCTAAAAGGAGCTAAGTCCAGGCATCCGAATGTGTTGACTGACAGGAAAAATATAAGGTAGTGTGGATGCTTATGATATTTCATGCGGTATCTTAAGCATTTTCCCACGTCTGAAGTGGCCTTAGAGGAGGCATCCGTAAATTTTTATAGTGATGCAACCGGGTAAGGTAACAACTATGGCTGAGCCGATACCGATGCCAACGTGATATCGGTATCGAAAAGTATCGGCTGAATTTTACTTACCTATATCGGTGAATACTTTCCTGCATTTCGTTCGTTGACGGGTTCCTCAAAAATGCCGCGCGTCACTTGCGCGGAGTCAAAATTATCCTGTAAGATATGCAAAATTCTAAGTGTAATAATATTATGTAAAAACTGTATTTTGTGATTTCCTAACAGGTGTTTTTATATTCTGATCTAATTTTTAAAAATATTTATGCAAAACTGGTAAATTGATGCGTACAATTGGAGTGGAATATTCATCAATATTTTGAATATTAATTGTTACAATTTTCAAGCATCGATGTTGGTATCGGTGGGAATCGGTAAGTATATTGTTGTCGGTATGCGTACCGGTTCAAATGGTATCGCCTCATTCGTAGTAGAAACCGTTATTACGATAATTTGTAAAGTTCGTGGAAAGCCAACAGGTAAAGTCCTAGTAGGGTAAAAAACTGTGGGAAAAATTTATTTCCAGAAAAAAATTTCTTGTTTATATTGTTTGATAAGTTTACGAAATCACATTTTGTCAGGGTGGACCAGCCGGTTTTTGGGTGAACCATGCCCCCCTTACTAAGTTGAATTGGAGATTGCCATCTACATGAAACACTCCACGTGCGCTCTTGTCACAAGCATCTCATTCTCCCAGAATAACCAAAAGTATCCTCCGGGACAATATTCCTGCATATCGTATTAAATCTGTCGGAAGTTGAGTAGCGAAAGTTCAGAGCGACGCCAGGTCACGTTCGAGGTGTCGTGTGAACATTCCTCCGTTGGTGTGGGCGATAGATCAACTTGACGGCAGATAGATTGCTTCCGAACCTTTCCTGGTTCAACCCTATCGAGTAGACCGCGAGACACGCTCCAACTCTTGGTTTTCAGGAGTCTGATAAAACCAAGCAACCAGGAAGTGTGATCTCAGGATAGGACGGTTCAAGTAGTATTCAACTACGCTCACCAACAGAATTTTTTTTTAAAACTTGATACCAGGTGGCTAGAATTAAAGTTCCCCCACTCAGGGCCCTTTGGAGCCCGTTCCAAGCATCGGGTTGCGGTGAAACTTGGTATGGAGGCTATGGGGACCATGAGAATGCAAATGCTGAAGAAAAAAGTAGTTCCAATTTTACACCACCAGGTGGAAATGTGGCGCTTAAAATTAAAGTTCCCTTACTTTGAGCCCTCTGGAGCGCGTTCGAAACATCGGGTTGCGGTGAAAGTTGGTATGTGGCGCTAAAACCTGTCGTACTGTGAAGAACATCCCCGTAAACGCTTCGTACGACCATTGATCACGCTTCCAAATGGTCATTCACCTTGACATGGCGCATATTGAACACTGCTGTGCTGTATTGACATAAACTCAAAGTTTTGAATGTCCGATTTCTGGTAGTTGTTATTTCTGCGCCACATTCCCACCTGGTAGTGACAATTTGAACCATTTTTTTTTCATCGGCAACAACTTCTATACCAAACTTGGGCCGCAACCCGATGCTTCGAACTGATTCCAGAGAGTCTAAGTTGAGGGACTTTATTTGTAACCACTCGGTGCAAAATAAGTAGAAAATTTGAACATTTCCGCCCAGCTACTTATTTAAGCAACCTGATTAACACATCCCCTGGGATATTGTGTATCATGCAAGGATCTCTGTTGCAATGATAAAGCACTCACTCACGAGATAATTACCTAATGAATATATTGACCTTTTTGGTACTTCTCCTTGATATATCCATTACTCTTATAAGAAATGATGGAACACTCAAAGATAAACAGACATAAAATATTACATTCCAAAACTACACAACACATTGAATGTAATAAAAAGGGATTTAACGAAGTGAAACAGTCATAACTCCCCAATGAAAGCAGGTAATCGGTTCATTCAAAATGGAAACTACATAAGCATTCGTGGAATTTATGAAACAAGGTGTTCCATGTGAGGCCTCTAATCATGTAGAAGGACACTGAAAGACTGCGTAAGTAGGGTCCCACACATTCTCTATTTCGGTCATACTAGAGATGATATGATCAGCACTTCGCTTCGGTGTCTTTTAGCCACATGTTAGAGGCTGGGCAAATCACAGAGCTCCTTCGTTCACGAACAATTCCTACATTGGGAATAGAACCTGATCTACCGTATACAGGGCCGGCGCTAGTCATTTTGTCGCCCTGGGCGGTGGCGTCAGATGCCGCTTCCTTTCGAACGCCCCCCGGTCATTACGCAGCAACGGGAAATTGAAAATCAATATATTCCTATGTAAAACATCAAACTACAAAATAAATAATGATAATTATTACGCTATTTCAATACTATTAAGCAGAGAAGGATATCTCGCTCGACCACAGTTAAAATTTTAAAAATGCAACACTAAATTTTATATTATTATTCTATTTTATGAAAATTCTCTCTCTCTCTCTCTCTCTCTCTCTCTCTCTTTCTGAAACGTATCTTAAACGTAACAAGTATTAGGAAAGAAATGAAGGCTTGACTTCATATGTTTACCGGTGTAGGTCTGTGATATATGATTTGATTTTAAAAGAATTACATGTAATATTCCCTGATCTCCCGCATGAGTGATCCAAGGTCTGAATTCTTTCCTCCGTTGTCCCTGCATAAAGCGGCTCTGGGGTTCACCCAGCCTCAAATTAATGGGTACCTGGGGGCAACCCTGGGAGGTAAAGGCGACCAGAGAGTGGTGCTGATTACATCACCTCCAAAATGGACTAGATCGAGAATGTGTGTGGCCCTACCCCCACATCCATTTACCTTTGCATGTAATATTATTTTTCGTGTTATGCTATTTTGCATAAAATATAAACAAGCGTGTTTCAGACATGATTGACAAGGATAGTATCTTTATTAGCCTTAATCTCCAAAAAAAAAAAAAAAAAACTTCGTTCGCCACTTGCCACAGTTACCGATAAAGTTAATAAGTTCGAAGTTCTACACTCACATTAGGTGCAAAATCACGACCCTTTATCAGTTTAACGTCTCCTTTGGAGTAATTGTTTTATTATAGCCGCAAGCACTTTTAGTTCATATTTTAATTCATTAGCCTTCATGTGTTAACATTCCGGCAAGTTTTCTACGCTTTTCAGACAAAAGCAGATGGCATGTCTTTATGCTTACTAATATCATAAAATAAATTGAAAAAATCACAATGATGTTTAAGCTGCTCAATCTTCCTCTTAGAGCTAAAATAATCGTCTAGGACCTGGTAATAAAAATCAACTTTGTACAGTTTTTGTGGATCTTCAAGAGTTTCTCCATAATGAAATTGATTCTTCTTTCGATTTCGGCCCTGTACAGTGTTACCTACCTACCTTTGGATCATCTATGTCTAAATTAGATGCCAATTCTTCTCACCAACCGGGACTCACAGGTCACCGCCCCCCGACGCCTCCACGAGTGCCAGGCTGCCAAGTGGCGTCTAAGAAACTTTGAAATTTTTCATCACTTCTGCTTTTTTCAAAGCTCTGATATATTTGCAACAAACCTAACAGCATCTAACACATCGTAGATTAATGTTTTGTAGACATTTGCTCCTTACATTACGTGGAGTAAGAAGTCATACCAGATAACTAGTGAGCAAAGGAATGTAAAGCCACACAACTGGTTTGCAATGCACTGAGCCTCCTGTGCGACCATTTGGACAGTTTTATTGTCGCCAATTATTTGAAGGAGCGCATCATAGACCCACTTGATATCTTGATAGCGTTAAGGCATCGAATATGCTTTCCCACCTTGTGGCACTCAGTGGTTTTAAAGTGAGACTACTGATATGTTCCTTCAAAACTGTGGATTGTGATATATTAACTTCCAAGTTATATACTATAATATAAGTTTCAAGTTTTCAATAGGCTTATTTTTTCTTCTCTTCAAATTTTGGCGCCCTGAAACTTGCCACTCTGGGCATTGACACGGTTTGCCTCCCCCCTTCCGAGGCCCTGCTGACTCAATGGTGTATGAAACACACAAAAATCCTCACGTTAAGAGCAGTCACATCATCCATTCTTTTCATGTGCTCGACGATTGCAATTTTTGCGCAAAAAAAACTTTCGAAATTTATTGCATGGCAAATTTGTACGTTCGCTAAGATGTCTCCCATTATTTCTTGATCAAATATACACCAACCATCCTTCTTTATTTAATGCAAGTTAATGGATTTACAAATGGTCGGCCCCGTGAAGTTATTTTTTCCTTCCATGCACCAATTGAAATTCAGAAACTTTTCCTTTGCAAATGGTTTCAACTCTTTCAAGAAGAACAAACAAACGGATAGAATTCTCTTTTAATTTTCGAGGGATTCCATCGGAGAGAATGGTAGAGAGAGAGAGAGAGAGAGGGGGGGGGGAGGGGGATACGTTCCATCTGCAAGCATCTAATATTCACCCTTCCTGCCCACTCTTCATCTCCGCAATTTGTTCACGGTTGTCTTCCTCTTTCCATTTCTTTTACGAGATTCGAAGTTGAGAAGCAGAAAAAGTGGGGGACGGAGAAAAAAACAGAGGCCAACTTTGAGTCCCTCGGCGAGAACGTTTATTCTCTTGGAAGAACAAATTATTGAAAATCAATGGAGTAGGTTCGTTCCAGAATACATTAACATTTTTCCATCTTCACGACGGAATAGCAATGGAAAGCTTTGAGGGCTCGTAGATTGGCCAATTCTGGTAGCGTTCCATTTGGTTGGATGCCAAACAGTAGATTGGAAATACATATTTATTAAACCGTAAGATAGAGATCATGTATTTGTGTAATAATAGCTTGGACAGAGTGCCGTATATTCAATAACGTTACACGCCAGATCAAGCTTTTGTCATTTGCTTGTTTCTTGCTTTGCTGTCTTTCAGTGATCATTTATCCATTATGGATGTCTTAAAAAGCGAGTCAGTGTAGAATTATCTAGCTTTCTGACGTTGTTGTCTTGTGTTCGACAGTTCTGAAGCATAATATATAGAGGCTGATTCAGAATTCCTATTACACACTTCTAGGGGTTGTAGAATGGACTTAGTAGATCAAGTTTTGATAAGGAACCCATGACCGGGAACGTACTACACAGATGACAAGATCACATAATTTTACATCTCCATCATCATCTAATCGGCCAAAAATGGTACGATGTGATGGAGTGACACGATGCGGAAAACGCTCTGCATACAGACGTTTCGCAGCTCTACCATTACATCCAGCTTCGCCGTAAATTAACAACATGTCGGTGTTCTCGGAAAACGTGTATTCAACCATACTGCACTGTCTTCCGCAACGACTGAATAGCAACTGACGTGAAGGTCGAAGCACACCGCATTGTAAACAGAGGACGTTGGAAGCAGCACACATGCCCTCCGTCAATGTGGGATGCCTACCGTGATCTTGTCATCTGTGTAGTACCAAAACGGTACGTTTCCGGACGTGGGTTCCTTATCAAAACTTGATCTACTAAGCCCCCCTACAACCCCTAGAAGTAAGTAATAGGAATTCTGAATCACCCTGTATTTATGCAGTTTAGAGATCTTGTAATGAATTCTTACTTTCCATTCTCGTGAAACTAATATGCCAAATAGGATGCTGTCTAAAAGTACAGAAGGGTGATAGGAAGACCACACCCTCACTCTATGTTTTTGTTATTTTATGTCGTTTTTATGCCACTTTTGGCTAATCATGACGATGAGAATGAGTGGATGACAGATGGAATTTATGATGTTACCCTCATGGTGAAATTTTAGACGAGTTTTTGTTATAACTAAACTTTTGCACTGATAGGCTAAACTGGTAAAGGTAAAAAGGTAAAGTGCTCCCCTGTGCTTAGCACTACGCCATGAAGGGGTGTGGGGGTAACGCCCCACACTTTCTTGATCCGGTCGTGAGTGGGGGTGATGTGATCAGCATCACGCCCCTGACCGCCTTTACCCCGCAGGGTTTCCCCCAGGTACCCATGTCATTCGACGCTGGGTGGGCGCCGGAGCCGCTTCCAACGTTAGAAAAGTTCCCGGATTTGAACCGGCCGGAGATCGAACCCGGGACCTTGAGCATGGTAGTCAGATGCGTTACCGACTGAGCCACCGCGGCCACTGGACGGGACCTATAGTTCGATTGATTGAATTGCTTTATTTTACTTCGATTTTTTGCCACTTTTTGATAATTGTGATGAAGAGGATGAATCGGGCAAGATGAAATTGATGAGAAGGTAATCACGTACACATATAGAGGGCGCATATTACATGCCCCACAGAGGATTAAACAGGCTGTGGGTCTGGCTGCAAGAGCCTCGCTAGTCTCCAAATTGCACTCTAGGGTGTACTAAATGGAATAGAGGTTGATATTTGCGTGTCTTCCGAAAGGATTATCCCTTACATCCTTGGATCTACAATCCAAAGTAGGAGGATCCGAAGTTTTAAGTGCCAAAATAATAAAAAAAACAAGAACCAATTGAAGGACTCGTTTGTAAAACGTGGAAAGTGACATTTTGGCCATTTTGGAGTTACAATGTGCATCGTGTAGTCCATCGTAAACGGAGTCGAATTGTACTCGAAGTGTTTCATTTCGTCAACAGATGACAGAGCTAGACGTGTTGAAAGTTATGGTATCTACCAGTTGTTTCATGTAAGTAAGTACCAAAGATGGCGGTGAAACGGCTGTTACTGAATTGCAACGTGTCTCAGAAAGTTCGCGAGTATTGAGGCAACAGCAAAGATGAGAACGAGTTAGAAAGTGTATATGATTCACATAATGACCCGGAATATGTACCACCGACTAAGAATGAGAAGAATGAAGTTGCCAATCAAAAATGCGACTAAAACTGTGCATGGCCACGTACATTCTATTTCATGTACAACGTGGTATCTACTGTAGATACCATTCTTTACATGCAACAGTGCTCATAATGGCAGTTTCGAATTAAACTTTACTCTGGTACCTGGATGTGAACTGCGATCTAGTAGAGAAGCACATACTTTTCTTCTACTAGATATAAATAACTACATGATAACTACAACAATTCCTGAACAACCCTCAAACAAATTGCATGTAGCACCACGGAAAAAAATAATTCCGATGAAATATCATTTTTGTATGATAGTAAACATGCAAGTGAATCATATTTGCTGTAAATAATTTATAAATTTATTTTAATTTGTAAATCAGATTTTTTTGAAACGTCAAGTTTTGATATCTCGAAACCTGCATTTTGTCACTTACCATGTCTTACACCCGAGCCCTTCAGGTATAATAACTACAAAATTACCATAATTACCAACCAATTGTACACTGTCACAGGCATTTTATAAAGAAAAGTAATACAGAAACATTGAGATCAACATAGGGTAGACTGTCATTTTTTAAATTTTTTTAATAAAAACATTGACAGTTGAATGATCGAAAAACAAGAGATGATGGGCCTGCCTTCCCCCTAACTCTCAGATAAGCTACGGCTAATTATTACATTGTCGATTAGTGCCAGAAAATTATTTGGACCTAAAAAGGGATGAGGAGACAGGTGAGTGGAGAAGGTTACATATTTGTATTCATGTCCAGATATTATTAGAATAATTAAATCAAGAAGACTTAGGTGGGTAGGCCTTTTAGCACGAATAGGAGCCGGAAGAAGAGTTTACAGGATTCTTGTTCGTAAACCTGATGGTAAGAGACCTGCAGGAAGGCCAAGACGAAGTTGGAGTGATAACGTTGAGATGGCCTTAAAGAAAATCGGTAAGGATGGAAAATATTGTATTGATCTTGCCCAGGATAGGGACAGATGGAAAAGTCGTGTTGCTGCAGCCATGCACCTTCGGGTTTAAGAAGCCTAGACAGTTAGTCGATTAGTGCTACTTTTATGTTCTGGCACAGTACAAAAGGGAAAAGGGGCTAGTGGTAGGGAAACTCACTGTAAGCAGAATGTAGGGAAGAGTCCAAAATTTAGTGCTCCAAGAAGAACACGCCGTACTGTTGTAAGGCTTTAAGAAGACCGCTGGGGATCAATATTAGAACGTGCAGAAGGAGATAAGAACCTTGTGTGGGACTCCTGTTCTTCCTCTTAGAATCCCACGGCAGTGTCAAGATGTTCGCCAGAGCTATCTCTCGGCAAGTGAAACAGTCAAAATGCCCTCTGGGAGATCAATGACAATACTCGGTTTATATGCGTGATACTGCAAGACGCGAGGAGATACGAGTGAATAGATTATGACCACCACGGTTCTGCTATTGGTAATGTAAATCTTGCAGCAGATGTGAGCTTTAAACCAACAGAATAGTGTTGCGATTCCATTCCATGTTCGCAGATGGTCAATGCTCATGGCGGACACGACGTTCTTGGGATACGCTGTGGCATGAAGCAGAATGTTTTGTCCAAAAGGTGTTAGTCTCTTTTGTTTAGTAAGTTAGAATCTAATGTAGGGTAACTTCAGACATAGCACTGCCATCAGTGAAACTGCCCGCATGTATTTCGTGCCTCACTATTCAAAAACAGTACCTTCCGTTTGTGTTTTGTTAGTCTACTAGGTTTTAAATCTTTATTGTAACATTAGCCCCGTCTAATTCGCTGGACTTTTTGACTATCTTTGCCCTCACATGTCTAGTTGGTTACAATGTGCAACACCAAGCTGTCATTTGGTGCCACGTACTGTATTGGTGTCTGCACCGTATGCACTACGTTCTGCAGCGGTGTACAGCATGATGTATGGCCACGTGGTACGTGCTAACCAATCAACGAACGCTGAAAGCGGCAGGCGGGTATTTGACGAATCTTCTCAACTTGAACACCGACTTCCATTGCGGAGTGGTTAGCACAGCGCACTACGACACCAGGAGTCCCGGGTTCAAATCCGGTTTGAGCATGGGTGTTCTTTGTGAGTGTCCCTTATCATCACTCATCCTCATCGTCGCGATTAGCCAAAATTGGTAGTAAAGCGACGCTAAGTAACAAAAATCAAATGAAATCGAACACCACTATTCTTGCGTACAGGGTCTATTTGATTCAACAGAATTTCCTTGCACCAGCTTGACACTGGGAGGCACCTGCACTACGCTGTCAAAAAGTCCCTGGAGTCGTTTTCACGTTCAGAAGACACAATGGCCTCTTATGGACAATGCTTTTCTTACGGGAAATACGAGCGCGCTGTTGTGAAATTTCTGGATTTACAAAGTTAGCTTACGTAAAATCGGTACCTGCAGTTTTGCAGGAAATTTTGTAGAGAATACGATGGTGAGCACAAAAAAGTGGTAACTTGTTTACATATTTTTAGATAAATTTAAAACGCAAATTTTCTGTGAAAACAAAATTTTTACATTGTTTTCATTCCTGACGTTGAAACATGCCGTAAAATTGAAGCATTCATTATGAAAAAAATTGACACTGTTTTCTAATTGTCATAGGTGATGGTGGTGCTCAGAATTTATCAATACTTTAAAGCATATTCGCATTAAAAAATATTCTAATAAAGTATGTGGAGATTTTTTATATTCGTGCAGTAGAAAATGTCATCGCTGGCCATTTTTTGTTCTGTAATTCCAAGTAAAAACTTCCAGCGACAAAGTTGTGGAGAAAATAATGAAATTATTTTTTATAACCACTCAAAGGTTCCCAGAAATATTACTTCCATGCATTTGGAGTTTCTTTTTAACCCGAACCGCGCGCGAATTAAGGGGACGTTGTCTGGCCATCTTGAGCCGACTCACCGCAGCATTCCGGCTAATCACCACCAAGTTTTCGAGTTGTTATTTTATTTCCATTCAGTAAAAATATTAACTTCATTCAGTTTGTTATAATAGAATTACAATTACTTTAATATAATAATTGACAATTATTTCCAATGCTGCTGTTGTGAGCAACATTAGTGCTGTCGCAAATACACGTTGTTTTTGTTTACATTACTGTCGACATTAATACTGAAACGAAGATCACCTTTCAGTTTCCAACGTACACATAAATTCATAGACAATAATGAATTTATATATATATATATATGTAACACATTACCATATCTCAATGTTATTCTATGAAATAATTACAGAGAAAGGCGAATGAATATTAAATGTGCCTGTGTATTAAATTAAATCTAATGGGAAAATGACATGCTAATGAACTGTAATGTTCACAGTATAATATTAATATTAATAATTACATATAATTATCATTTTATATAAAATATGTAACACTTACATTGTGAAGGAAGCTCATCATTTCCCGGCGACATGAGCTAGCGCTGTATTGGCAACACTGTACGGTTTCTCCATAAGCACCGTTGTGTCTTCTGACAAGCACTGACGTGCGCGTGATTTTATTTGGGGGGCTGAATTTTTTAGATTCGGTGGTGCATACATACCCATATATATATATATATATATATATATATATATATATATAAGTAGATGGAATGGCCGATCCTAGACACGTCCTTTGACCTACTTTTCTCACCTTAATGGATTTCTCTCGTAAGGCATGAGCAGTGTTGCCAACTCCTCACTCGAAAAATCACCAAGGTTTTTGTTTTTGGCTATAACCTAACCTACAATGAGAGAAAAAATGGATAGAAAAAGCTCTGGCATCATTTTTTAAGCTACTTTTTATGCTAAACTCGTTTTTTGACCTACATTTGAAATGACTTACGATATTTTCCTATAAGGCCGCTTTTTTTTTACTGTAAGGCCCCCCCCCTCAGTGTAATCTACTACGACCTGCTAATAGGCTTCTACTCTTAGCGTAATCTGTTTTACGGGGTAAACTAACCTACAATAAAAGAAAATTAGGCAGAAGAAAAGCTCTGGCATCAGTTTTTAAACTATTTTTTTTATCTTCTGCAAATTTTACTCTTATGCTACCTCGCTTTTTGACCTATATTTGAAAAGACTTACGATATTTTCCTATAAGGCCGCCTCTTTTTTACTGTAAGGCCCCCCCCCCCTCAGTGTAATCTACTACAACCTGCTAATAGGCTTTTGCTCTCGGCGTAATCTGTTTTACGGGGTAAACTAACCTACAATAAAAGAAAATTAGGCAGAAGAAAAGCTCCGGCATCACTTTTTTAAGCTATTTTTTTACCTTCTGCAAATTTTGCTAACATCGTTCTTTGACCTATATTTGAAATGACTTACGATATTTTCCTATAAGGCTGTCTCCTTTTACTGTAAGGTCCCTCAGTGTAATCTACCACGATCTTGCACTCTCAGCGTAATCTGCCACAATGTTTTGTTATTAAAACTCTCAGGTGTGATCTTCTACGATGAGTGTGTGTGATAATCAAAATTTTATTTTTTGTTATGGAAATCCCTGGCCCCCCAAAAAAGAAAATATCCCGCCAGGGGTGCGTGGTGCCCAACACAGTTCTAATGGCCACGGCTAACAAAGCCATGCCTTTGTAGAGTTTCATGGGTTTTTTTTTTAAACCCCCCCATGACTCCCTACAGAGGACCTCCGTGTGTAATGTGTGTGTTTTATGATTGAAGAGAAGAAAAATTTTTTTGGTTAAGAATGGAATGTGTAAGAACTAAAAAAGTTTCCGTAGGGGGTGCAGCATCTGAAAGAAATAAAAAAATATCCTCAAAATAGTGTACATAATATGATAGAAAAATATAAAAAAAGTGTGAAAGCAAAAATTAGTGTGAATGATTGTTTTTTTTAAAAAAAATAATAGAAAAATATAAAAAAATGTGAATGCAAAAATAAGTGTGAATAATTGTTTTTTTTTTTTAAAAAAAGTGGTGCAAGAAATAATACGTACTTTTTGATGCGGAAGTCTAATGGTGCGAGCAGATTTCTTCCTCGTCATGGTATCCCCATTCTCGGGTGTGGATGTTGCAGTCCAGTAGCCTCAATTTGGTGTCGTGGGGATCAAGCGCCACTTTGTTGATTGTGGATGTACGCAATTGGTCGATGGTGCTCGTGATCCGATGTTCGGTCATGCGTTTGATTTTTTTGTCGAACAAGCACGACTTGTAATCTTCTACGGTTAGTTTGTTTGTGCTCGAACGCCCCACCCCTTTTGCTTTTTTTATTTCGGTCTCATCCTGAATTTTGATGGCATACATTTTTGCTCGAAGACCCGCAAACTCTGTGATGATGCGGCCGTTGACTTCATCCTTCATCTTCCCGATCGTCATTTTCTGGCTGTCGTCGAAGAGAGCGTGATCTTTTGGATAGTTCGAGAAGTCGAAATGCTGGCTCATGTTTTTCAGATCTTCGTATAGATCATCGGTGTGGATGTTGTACACGAAGCTGTCCGTGTCGGTGTACGCCACCTCGATGGCCTCTCCATAGCGTGGTTTCATGATGTCGTAGTGAAACTTGTACATGGCCAGCTTCGACAACTCGAGGATCGCAACTCCCGCGGCGATTGGTTTGTTGAATGTTATGAGGTGGAGAGCACGTTCGATCAATACCAACGTGTCGCTCAGTATCGTGAAGTTTTTGTACGTGGGCTGAGCGACGCGCTTGTTTATCTTCTTCGGGTCGGAGACCAAGTTGATATTTCTTTTTTTCCTCGCATCTTCCATGCTCTTGCCGTAGATGCTGTTGTTCATCAATTTGTATAGGTCTTTGTCTGCGGAAGAAGAAGCTGATGCTCGACGTTGAGTGTTGCCGTCGATATAGGGTGCTAGCCACCTGGTCTGTCTAAACTTCAATCCCGAGTGCACGCGCTTCAAAACCAATCCATGCCGGAGGTAGAATTGTAGGAGACGATAATGCACCACGTAATTCTCCTTGCTCTTGAAGGTGAGCATCAGCTTCTTCTCCGGAGCCGATTCCATCACAGGTGCCATCGCAAATCCATGGTGTTTTCGATGAAGCGATGCAGGATATTCCAAATCTACTTTCAGGAAACATCCATTTTCATGATCTTCGCTCCATTCCAAACAATCTTGAAGTTCCTGCTCGCTCATCCATTCGTATTCTCCGATGGGCAGAGGCTCGGACATGGCATAACCATACAGGTTGTTCATGTCCCAGTATGCCAAGAAGTTTGTCGGTTTTTTTGCATCGAAATCGGCGACATATGGATTGTTGGCTTTGACGTATCGAAGGGGACACTGGACGATTCCACCACGTTTTGCCTCTTCGACAAACAAAAGTTGATTGACGTCTTTGATGAGTTCTATCTCCACCTTCGTGGATTTTAACATCGCCTGCCAAGAATAACCCGGTGTGGTGTAGCTGAAAGCGGGGTCCAAACCATATGCTGCCATTCCTCTCGAGCGATGGAGATGAAAACGGTCGCTCAATAGCGTAACATCCAGTTTCAGATACAGATCGTGATAGTCGCCCATGGTTTGACAAGAGAATGTAGACCACACGAGCTGAGCATGATGGTAGTCCTCTTCGGTGCAACAGGTGTCGCTAAGGCGACTGTAGAATGCTTCTCTCGGTGGTAACGATGTTTCTGAGAATTTGGAAGCATCCGTCATGTATTCGTACGGGTAAACACCCTTGCGTCTCAACAGTGCTAAATGTTGGTCGCCGAAACATTTCCTGGTGGCGACCAAATCATCGTCGGTGAGTTGAGACGCGAGTGTCGCCAAACTCGAAGACAGAAAGTTGTAGGAGTACAAGAAGCGAATTTCTACGCGATTGCGATTTCCAACGTCCACCATCTTGCTGAATGAAATGAATTTCTCGTTGGTGCGAGGTATGACGCTAATGGGTTGAGCGTCGCATCCCATCTCCTTTATGAAGATTTTGGCGTCGTAGCCCTCCAAATTGTGAATGAATACAGGAATAAAATTTGGTTTTTTGATTTGAAGATTACAGTTGTTACACACGGGGGCCACATATTTTCCCGTATAATGATTGTGGTGGCGAACTTTGACATTTTCGAGGGTGAAGTTACTTTCGCACACACCACACTGAGAGGCAAGGTCGTATGCTTCCTTCTCTTCCTGGGTGAGAGGCTCCATTGCTTTGTCTTCTCTTAGTAGAGGAGCGAATTGTATGGCCATCCGTTTCAAGGTTTGAATGAATTTTTGTGGAGCATCATTGCCACGATGTAAAATAACATTGCCTGTGTTGTTGACCATCAATCCAAAAGCGCAGGCTTCGTGATGTAGAATTTCGGTGGTGCTCGATACGCTGGGATTCGGTTCGCATGTGGCGAGTGGAAGTTGGAAACTTTCAAAGTCGGCGCATATCACCAAGGGATGCCAGAGTAACGCCTTGTAGTTGGAAAATGTCATGTCATGAGAAGGCATTTTGATAGCCGTAGCCGGATGTTTACTACACATTTCATGATGATCTTGGAGTTCTTCATCAGCATTCTTTTTTCCTCGACCGTAGAATATACTCAGACATCTGTCGCATACTCGAATTTTATGTTGATGTGTGGTAATTTGACTTCCTGTTAATTTTGGAAGATTCTGAATTAGACAGTAATGATAATTATCATTATTTTCGATCAGAAGTAATCTGATGACGCGATTACTTTTAATGTTGCTATGTCTGAGAACGTAGATGGCGTTGTATTTGTCTAATCCGAAGATGTGTACTGCTATACTTTCGTTTTTATCTGTCTTGTACTGTGCCTCAAATTTACTAATGTCTCGTAGATTTACGGGGTAATTAATGCCAGCCATAGGTTTTTCAAATTCTGAGAGATATTCTGGCTTGTTGTAGTGGTATAAACGATGCTTATGATTATTGGCTGGGTGATGATCGGCAATGATGCACCACAAAAAGCATCTGTTATCTTCATTTTGAATGTTGATGACGGCTTTCTTAGCGGCTATTTCCCGAGGCAAATTTATGTAGCTGGATGCTCCCATCGGGTTGTATCGTGCCACCTTCAAAGTTAAAGTGTGAGGCGAACCGCAAAGTGTCCAACCCGATCCACGTTGTTCGAAAGTCTCGTGCTTGTTCAACAAAGCGTCAAACATCTGGTTGCAAATGGCATCCACCTCATCGACGTCAGCGGCGTGGAGGCTCTTTACACCGGTGTAATGATGGAAAGTTTCCCACTCTTTTTTCATGTTTTCGTAAATGACGGAAACGATGAGGTGGATTTTCAACGAGCATTGCAACAAAGCTTCGGTGATAGATGAAATTAACTTGCTTTTGACCGAGCGAAAAAAGTTGTTTAGATCAGATGTTTCTTCAGATCGGAAAGTCTCCTCGATTAAAATATTTTTAATATTTTCGCCGGCACTTTTCTGCTTTTTTCGTGGCGCTTGATCGTCAACATCGAGCTCTCTCTTACTTGATCCTTCGCCATGCATATCCTTCCGATGTCTACTCAAGTTAGAAATGGATATATATTTCCCACATTGGTCGCATGCACGTTTCGCTTCCTTCTTCTCCATTTTTTGCGCTAAGAAAAAAAAGATGAAGTTACTAAATTGCACACATTTTTTTGTGGTGTTATTTATATTAGATACGATCTCAATTTTTTTCTTAAATAACCAACATGAATCTTTTTGGTTTCCGAAAGCAAACAATGGAGACTGTACACCGCACGACGACAGATCATGAATTTCTACCTTCCGCGTTAACTAAACTCAACGGTCTGTTGATTATTCACCTCAACAGCATTTGGACGAAATTGGATGAGGACGTGGGCAAGATGTTTTATGTTTTTAATAACAATTTACATTTCTACGAAATTCCGATCGACGGGAAACTTCAAATCACCGTGAATCCGGAAAACGCAGGCGAAATCAAAATTTCTACCGGCAAGAACATTTTTCGAATCAAGCACGACAAGATGCTTTCTAACATTACGTACGATGTGTCTGCCGGAGATTACCTGTACGTGGAACTCCTCGGAGATTACGACAAACTCATTCCTCTTTTTGTAGAATTACGAATCGTCTATCCTATTATAAATAACCGTTAACCAAAAATGCCTAACGACATTTTCGGCAACACCAAGCGTGTAGACCATGCAGAAGAGATTCTCATGTTGGACATTCGAGTTAAGAAGTTGAGGACCGATTTGATCGCTTTGCAGGAGACCTTAAACAAAAGTTTAGAGTCGGAAATCGCTACGCTCCAAACGCAATGTCTCGACCCCATTCTGAAAATCGATTCCGAACTGAAGGCGCTGATAAAAAATTATGTCGACGTACCTTCTTACGACAACGTTCAAAATATACAGTTGAGCGTGGATTCGCTTCAAAATGATTTGGCCAAATTACAGCAATTTCAATCGAAAAATGAAGATTTGGAAAAATTGAAACTCGAAATCGAAGAACGAACTTCCGCAATCGAAAAGAATTTCTCTGAACTTCAAACCGTCGTGAACGATATTGATGTAGAACGCTTGCACGTCGTTGTTTCCAAATTACAAGAAGAATTCACCAGCACGTTGGAAGAAATTAAATCCAAGTTGCAGACTTTGGAAGATACCATGACGAACCTACCATCATCGGACGAACTGCAGGTCATCGGTAAAAGCGTCGCGAACATAAAAATTCAATTGGAGGCGTATCGAGATTTCGAACATATTCAAACCACCATCGCTACGCTTCAGGCGTCTCTGGAATTGATCAACGAAGAAATTAAAAATATTCACGCTGAAGCGAGAGCGTTGACGAGCATTCAAGACACGTTGAGCACGGTTCAGCAGAAGATCGAATATTTAGAAAATTTGAACGTCGAAACGAATCTCGCTCATTTTCATCACGTACTGGACAACATACAGGGGGACTTGGAATCGTTACGGACGAGCGTGCCTTCGAGCGAAGATTTGGAAAAATTGAAAACGGCGGTGACGGCACTATCCGATTCGAGCGACATCAAAAGTTCGTTGAGCGATCTCGAGAGTAGGGTGGCCAATCTCCCCACCTCCAAAGAATTGCACGCTTTGAAAAGAAACATATCTCGAATGCTGAAACGACTGGAAACGGAAACGGCGAACGTGGAACAGATTCGAGACGAAATCAGTTCGCTGGTGTCGACGCTGCCCACTTCGCAGAGCGTAGCCGACCTTCACACGCAGTTTACAGAGATGCGAAGCATCGTGAACGATCTTACCGAGAAGAGCTCGAAATTGAATCAAGTCGAGAACCTTCAGAACATCGTCGTCAACATCAGAGATCAAGTTGGAGTGCTGGAATCCACGCAGGAATCGACGCTGGCCTCTTTCGGTGCCAAGTTGCAAGAACTCAACGAAAACTACAAGCAGTTGAACGTGGAAGTGAAAATCAAACCATCGTTTTCTGCCGTAACGGATACCATAGTCGAGCATTTGCTGCCCATCGAAAATAAACTCGGACAAGTTCACAGTAATCTGCTCGGCGTCGACACTAAATTCGCTAAACTGCATTCTCTGCAAGCCATCGAAATCAACAGCGTACCCAATCAACAGAGAATCTCCACGTTCGTCGAAGGTAACAAACTGTACATGTTGCATCCTTATCATCCGTACTACAAGTTTCTCCTCGATGGCACGATTCAGATAAACGAATTTTCGTACTGGTCTCACGGTAGAAAAGCTAGCGTTCCCACCATGACCTTAATATCGAATCGTGGTGTCCAGAAAGCGGGAAACATTCCTCTGGCACGTTGGAACGAAACGCGCAACATATATGAAATACACGAAGACGAAGATCTCACTGTTTTCGACGTGAGTGCCGGCGATAAGCTGATCATTCAAAACACGAGCGAAGTGCCGCCCTCTTTGAATCCCATCACGCTTGTGCTTCTCTTGAAACGTAATCTCTAAAAAAAATGTCTAGGCAGGCCATCGTCGAAGAATTGCATAAACCTGCACGCCGCAACTACGAACGTTTAGCTGTGGTAACCAAGGGCATCGACGACCTCTGGCAAAGTGACCTCGTGGAGATGAGCAGCGGCAATTTGAAAAACGTACATAAATTGAACAAGGGCAACAAGTACCTTCTCATCGTCATAGACACGTTTTCGAAATTCGCATGGGCTCTACCTTTGAAGGCGAAAACGGGATCGTGCGTCACGGAAGCATTCAAGACAATTTTTCGCGAAAGCGGCGGCAGACGACCTCGGTTTCTGCAAACGGACAAGGGGAGGGAATTTTACAACGCCGTATTCCAAAAATTTATTCAAAAACATGGCATTCGACATTATTCGACCTTCAGTCACATCAAAGCCAGCATCGTGGAAAGATTCAATCGAACCTTGAAAACACACATGTGGAAACGATTCACGCTTCGGGGGAATTACAAATGGGTCGACATCCTGCCGGAACTCGTCGACACCTATAATGATACGGTACACAGAACGATAGGCATGAAGCCAGCTGACGTTACGAAATCTGACGAGCAGCGTTTAATTTCTACAGTTTACTGTCCAAAGTACACACCCACGACAAAAAAAGCTAAATACAAAATTGGAGACCAGGTGAGGATCAGCAAATTCAAACACACCTTCGAGAAGGGATTCACAAAAAATTGGAGCACGGAACTTTTTACGGTGGTTCGAGTTCTACCCGGAAACCGACACACGTATATAATAAAAGATAGTAGCGGCGAGATTTTGAAAGGAAGATTTTACGAAGAGGAACTCTCTAAAACGAAACACCCCGACACGTACCTCATCGAGAAAGTATTGCGTAGGAAAGGTGACAAACTGTTTGTCAAATGGCTGGGACTTCCGGAAAAGAGTTGGATCGACGCAAACGAAGTGATCTTGTGAGTACGTGGAACGTGGTGAAGCGTCTACCGGATCCGGAAAGTCAAACGAAGAAAAAGAACGGTGAGTTGCTTCCCGACAGCATTCGCTGTCTGATCGTAGGTCCTTCGGGGTGTGGGAAAACGACACTGCTCGTGGACAATTTTCTCCTTGCACCGAATTGGTTAGATTGGAAGAACAGGCACCTGTACGTGTTCTCGAAAAGTTTGGAGCAATCCAAATACCAGCAACTGATGAAACTGTACGATGGTCTGGACATTGCAACGTTCACCTCGGAAATAAAACCACTCGACGATTGTCGTGAAAATTCAGTCGTTGTGTTCGACGACGCCATCCTGGAAAATCAAAATGAAATTCGCAACTTTTTCACGCAAGGTCGTCACAAAGGAATGGATTGTTTTTACCTAGCTCAAACGTTTTCCAAAATTCCAAAACAGTTAGTGCGCGACAACGCTAATTTCATATGTTTGTTTCGTCAAGATCACACCAACCTCAAGCATGCGTACGATGACTACGTAGGCGGAGACATGAACTACAATCAATTTTCGGAACGCTGCTGCTCTACTTGCTGGAACGGTGACGATTTCGGATTCGCAACGATCGACATGACGAGGAAACCCAACGACGGAAAATACAGAAACAAAATCAACGATTTTCTAAACGTTGCAACGTTGTGAGAAACGACGTGTATAAATAAACATTATGACGAAACAAAAAATTGAGGATGAAAATCTCAAGTTGCGAAAATACCTCGCGAAACGCTTCAAAGGTTGGAAATCTGAGAATCGCGGATTCTACGAAGAGAAGAAACGTCAGGATCAACCTGTGATCGATGCCATCAGCGGTCTAGGTAAAGAAATTAAAAATGTCACGGAACAAAATAAAAATTTGATCAACGAACTCGTACCACTCGCAGCTAAAAGTTACGCCGTACCCACGCCCATTTCGAGCATTCCTTCGACGCCGTTCGAACTGAAGGATGCACCGGCACGACGTCGAGCCATTGGTAGCACGTCTTCGGATAAAATCGAGTTGGGACCTTTGGCACGAGACTACCTGAGCACGGGGAAATTCGACAAGGATGAAGTGTTCGGATTGTATCCCAGCATGGAAACCAGCGAAGGTGGCGGTGTGGTGTGGAAGATTGGGAAATCGAAGGTGACCTTCGAAGGCAACGACATTAAAGTCAATTTAGGCGACAAGGATAGTTGGAACAGGTATCCGGGTACGGTGGGACTGTGGGAACTCGTCGCCAAAAAGCAGCCGAAAGATTACACCGACGAAGATTACCAGAGTTACAAGGAAATTCTGATCATGACGGATGCCTTGTACCAGAACAACGACGCCTCGCAGAATAGGGTGAAATCGAGCAGCGGCGAGAAGTACAGGAATCTCATCAAACCGATTTGGAACCAGGTCAAAACGGGCAGCGGCGTCAAACGCTACAACACGTTACCCAAAGAATTTGTTTGGGTGGATGATGTGAGGAAACTCGTGGACCGATTGTTGGTGATAGCCGGCGAGGAGAATGCAGGCAACCGTAATTTCTACAACGAGAAGGTTGGCATCGTGGACATGATCAGCACGAAACTTTCCAACTTCATCGTGAACGACGACAAGGGCATAGGTTACCTGATCAAAATCATCAACACGCTGCCTCCGAAATTCTGGAACGTGGCCGAAGGAAAGGGACTCGTGAACGACATCATCAACAAGTTACCTTTCGAGATGCATCTACCTGGCTACCAGTACTGCGGACCGGGTACCAAACTCGAGAAAAGATTGGAGAGAGGAGACAAGGGTGTGAATCCGTTGGACGCCGCATGCAAAGATCACGACATCGCCTACAACGCCACGCAGACGGATCTGGATGCACGTCACGAAGCAGACAGAAAATTAGAGCACGCAGCTTTCGAAAGATTCGTGAGCAGAGACGCATCGTTGGGTGAACGGGTCGCCGCACTGGGTACCACCATCGCCATGAACACAAAACAAAAATTGGGGTGGGGTATATAAATAACATACAGTAAAAAAAAAACAACATGGCTTGCATAACTGATTTGCCGCATGAACTACTATCTAAAATATTCAAAAAGGTAGTTAACGGAGATGTTAATAAACTTGTGATCCTAGCTAAAACAACGCCGGCATTTCACATGGGATGCGAAATAGTTCTCAAGGACCGTCTTCGGGAGATCAGTGGAATGAGGTGCGGTGATCTCGACACTCTTCTGTCGGCCGCGGGGGAGAAATTGAACGAGAGGTTGGATGAACTGCACGAGGCGAGGCAGGGAAGAAGACGGTATACTGATGATTGGCGTAAGTCCAAACAGGAAACTGAAGAAATCATCACGCACATCATCGCATTCTCCGAAGCACGAACTTTCTTCCTCTGTTAAAAAAATCTTCGATACAAATCATGAAAAAAATATATAAATAACACACATCGTGAAAAAAAATAATCTTCGGTATATATAAATAACACACATCGTGAAAAAAAATTAAATTTCTCTAACACACACACTGAAAATTTCTCTTCTTCGATATGACAACTGAAAAAATGAGTGAGCTCCAAGCATTAAAACAAATGCTAAATTTGTCATTCGAGTATGTAAAAATTCGGGAATTGGAAGTCGACAAATCTTACACGATAACTTCCGGTTCAATCGTTTCTACCCAGTATGGTCCCAAGGTACGCCTGTTGCTCAACGCACAATACAGTCTATTTTTACCAGATCGATACGCTAACATGTTATCGGACGAGAAGCTATCTATTTTAATCGAGAACAAAACTCGAATCGTGTACAAGGGGGCAAAAGAACTTCTTGGCAAGAAAACAAATCACGTAATAGAATTTGTGTAGCGACTGCGGGGCCGTGAAAAAAAAATCTCAGAATATTTATATATAAATAACATACCGTAAAAAAACTACACGAGAAAAAATCTCAGAATATATATATAAATAACATACCGTAAAAATAACACATGGAGCATCAACATGAAGCCCAAGGGTGTCGTGTACCAGATACCATACTCCAATCTTAAAAATCTAGGTGCCCTCGATGGGTTACTCACAAAGAAACAACGCGAGAAGAAACGTTCTTGCTTGTCGAAAGGACACGGAATGAAATTACTTCTCAGCACACCTCAATTGAAAAGATTGCAGCGTTCGCGGAAACAGCAAAAGGTCGGAGGTTTCATATTCAGCATCCCGGCCATCCTGGCAGCATTGGGGGCTGTTGGAAGTTTGGCTGGCGGAAGTGCCGCCATCGCGAAAACCGTCATCGACTCGAAGAAGAACAAAGCCGAGTTGGAAGAACAGAAACGTCACAACCTGGCCATGGAGAAGAAAAAAGGAAAAGGCGTGATGAGAAAGTTTAAAAAAAAGAAACAGAAGCACTCACCAACCGAGACATTGAATCTCTGATCGAACCGTTACAAATCAAATACTTCAGAGGAGTTTTCATGTCCGACTCGCTACCTTCAAGCGTTAAAAGAAGAGAATGCGGAGTAGTCAACTTGGACGGTCAAGAAAATCCAGGCACGCATTGGATATGTTACCACAAAAACGATGATAAAGCATTCGTTTTCGATTCTTTCGGAGGTGTTCCACCTACAAATTTAATTCATTATCTGAAGACGAACAAAACTTCTATATACTACAACGACGAACGCATTCAAAATTTCGGAGACGTGAACTGCGGCCATCTCTGCCTCTCCATGCTCGCGTTTCTCTCTAAAATAAATAACCCTACGATCGAGGATTTCCAGAAAGCATTGTGGAACCTCAAACAGCATCACTAGGATGGGCGTGTTCCATCTCACGAGCGAATCTTCAATCTTGAAACTCACGCTGCACGACGACATCGTCTATCCTAAATCCGTGGCTCTGCGTGCATTCTACAGCATGTACCTCATACCTAACGTCACGCAGCACAACAACAAAATTAGCGTCGGAAGCGAACACATCGTCGTCACGCCAGGACAATACAATCTTTCCACTTTGCAAGCTCAGTTACCCAAAGGCACGTACCTTTCTCAAAATTCGGTCACGCATAGAGTGGAAATCCTATCGGCGACGGAGACCGTGGACCTGGGCACCATGGGAGAACTTTTAGGTTTCGAGAACGACACCAAACTCGAAGCCGGCATCAAGCACGTAGCAACCAACATTCCTAAATTCTTGGCCATAGAAACTCTGAACGTACACTGCAACGTGGCGGAAGGCATGATCACGAAATCCTCGGACGGATTGTTAGGAAGTCACAAGCAGACGGGAATCATAGCCACTTTCAAACCAAGTTCCGTGTTCATGGAACCGATCATCTACACGCCCTCTTCGCCGATCTATTTTCCAGTATGTCGCAACCGCATAGACGACATAGAGTTGGTGGTGACGAACGAGAAAGGAGACGTGGTGGATTTCGCAGGTGCCACTACGACGGCCATCGTGGAGATCAACGTATAATAAATAACACACATAGTGAAAAAAAAAATGGAGCAAATCGAAAGTTACGAATTGCAATCTTTCCCTCCCAACCGTCGCACGTTCGCCAATCTGAACGAAGCGAACAGGGAGATCGAATACGACGTGGACGTAGGCGACGGGTTCATTCATCCTCACAGAGCGGACCTCTACCTTCAATTCGACGTGGTGAAGAAGGAAAGCGGAGACGCATTTCCCGCAGCAGCAAACTTGATACTCGTGGACAACTTCGTGCCTCACCTGTTCTCGCAGGTGGAGGTGAGGAAACACAACACCGTCATCGACAGAATAGATTATCCAGGCATCACGTCGACGGCAGTGGGAACGTTGAAATTATCCAAAACGGACGCGGCATACTACCAGGCCGGGGGATTCGAAGCGGGGACCAAAATATCGACGAGAAGTCACACGGTGCTCTTTCCCATGCGTCTGCTGCCCGGTTTCTTCTCGGACTACAAGGAGATCATGTGGAAGGGGGGACTGAGAGTCACGTTTCGAAGAGCGGCCAACGACAACAACGCACTGATGCGATACACCAACTTGAACGCCGACGGCATGCCGATAGCCAACACATTACCCGAAGCAGCGAAATGCGTCATCCGGAGCATGGAATTGAGAATGCCGGTGGTGGAATACGAGACAAACTACGCCCTCAAGTACAAAGCGGAGATCTTGAAAAGTCCGCAGGTGCCGATTCACTTTCACGGTTACCAGTGCGTGCAGAAGATGGCGGCGGGAAGTCACATGGAATTCGACGTGACGACGCAGTTCAACAACATACAGTTCGACATGCCAGATTTCGTCGTGGTGCTCTTTCAGACCGGGCGCGATAACAATCAGGAAAAAGATTCCAGTAAATTCGACGACTGCAAGATCAAGAACATTTATCTCAAGAATGGACGCAACGAAGTGTTCCCGCGCGAGAATTACAACCTGGACATAACCAAAGATGATTACCTCAAACTTTACGAAGCTTACACAGCTTACAAACGCGTGACCGAGGGAAGTGTGGACATGTACTACACCCCCAGCGAATTCAAAATCCGCAGGCCGATGTTCGTCATCAACACCACAAAAAGAAAACAGGTGGTGGTCAACGATCGAACCAACATCAAGATCGTCTGCGAGTTCCACGACGCGCTGCCTGCCGATACTCTGTGCAGCGTCATCCTGATTGCAGAGAAGTCCTTCGCGTATGACGTGAAAAACGAGAGGGTCACAGAGCAGTTTTAAAAAATATCGCCAACAAGCAAGAATCGCTTTTCTACATTCCCAATTACATAATTTTTTAATCTAAAAACACATCCAAAGCACTCCAATAGGATGCAGAGTGTTTTTTAGGATCAAATCAAATTTCTTAAACAAATTGAGGGGGGGGCTTGCTTGTAGTTGAGTAGTTATCATCAAAACCTATCCAACAAACCCACAATCATCATCCTAGCTCAATTAGGAGCCGAGAAAATCAATGTCTTAGAAAACGTCTTAAGATAATTGTCTTAAGAAAATTTTCTTGACAGACCGGAAGTAACATCTTGACAGACCGGAAGTCGACTTTCTTAAAGATTAAGATATTTGTCTTAAGACGTTTTCCAAGACGTTGATTTTCTCGGCTCCTATGGGGTCTAGAACCATGTAACTTTGATCTATGTATATACCAGTACTTGCCCAACCCTGTGGCCGAGAGGTTAGAACATCGCACTGCGACGCCAAGAGTCCCGGGTTCGAATCCCGGTCGGGCATGGTTGTTTGTGAATATCTATTCATCCATTTCATCACTCATCCCCAATCTTCGCAAATTAGCCAAAAGGTACAAAACGCGAAGTAAAATAAACTAAATCAATAAATCAATTAATATACCAGTACTTTTCCTACACGTTCACTCACCTTACAACCCACCCGATCAAAAAATAAAATTTACCCCCTGCGCGCATGCGCACATGTATAAATTTAAATATAAGCTCGATATTGAAACAAAATATTATTCCTGCAATTATTTGCAATCTTGGCCAGAGAGAGAGGAGGAGAGAAATAATATTTTGGACTGTAGGTCTAGGTCACCCGAACCGGACAACATTTGAGTTGGTATTTTTTTTTTAAGTCCACTTTATGTGCAATAAAGCTAATCGGGACTAGACCTACAGAGTTTTAAAGTGTTATCCGAACCACTTGTGCCTCCAGCGAGTATCGAACCCTTGAATACAAACCTACCTACCACTGCGCCATGGAGGAGGCCCCCCAGACGGCATATTTGCACTACAACAAGCAAAAATAAATTCATATCTGTGCATATGGGAAGTCCAATACATAGTTGGTAATGTGTGATGTGATCAGCACCAAACATTTAATTTTTATGTATGTCCGTGTTTGCCCCGACCCTGTGGCCGACTGGTTAGCACATCGCACTGCAACGCCAAGAGCCCGGGGGTTCAAATCCCGGTCGGGCTTGGTTGTTTGTGAATGTCTATTCATCCATTTCATCACTCATCCCCAATCTTCGCAAATTAGCCAAAAAATACAAAACGCAAAGTAAAATAAACTAAATCAATAAATCAATCATTAAGTTCCGTGTGTTGCAATCATGAAATTAAATTTTAATTAATTTTTTTCCTATCCATCTCTCTCTCTCTCAAATCTATATAGCCTGTTCATATTTGGCATGTCGGCCATTTTGTTTACGTGGTAAAAAAAATCTCAAGCCACTTTTTTGCGAATGCTCGTTCTGTAGCCATAAGTATAATTGGATATAGTTGTCAGATTTTATTTAATTTGAGGTTTAATATCAATAAGCGTGCATAAAAACTAAATATTTTAAATAAATAAGATTCGAATAACTATGGACTTTCACTAGACTTTGCGATGGCGCAGCGGTAGCGTCGTTGCCTTGTAATCAAGGCTTCGATACCCCCACAAGTAGTTCTTAAAACTGTAGGTCCACCCCCGATTCGTCTTACTGTGCATAAAGTAGACTTAAAACATCAAATCAATCAGTACTTCCACTAGCCTCTGCGATGGCGCAGCGATAACGTCGTTGTCTTGTAATCAAGAGTTCGATACCCGGTGGAGGTACAAGTGGTTCTTGAAACTGTAGGTCCAGTTTCAAAAATCAACTCACAAAAGCAAAATTATACTTATAAATCAAAACCAACTCATGCAAGCTAAGAAACAAAGTTACTTACTTTTGGAAAATACTGCAGAAATGCTCTTCACTATCGTTCAAAATAAAAACAGAACTTTCTACACCAGTGCTTTAAGTTTTATACGGTTTTCTAATAAGGTCAAAAGTGAAATGTTAGCCAACGCAACGTGGACCAATAGAAATCCGAGACAATCCACTCTAGAAGATTCTTCCCCTACATTTCAGCCACATCATTTTGAATAATGCATCGCATTGCATTACTGGTATCTATGCTGCTAACTGACGTCACTATATATACTTCCGTCATCCCAAGGCCTACATATTGTTGAATTTTGTGTTATTGCGTCAATGTTGATAGCACGCGAAATCCCCTTTCGCATTACAGGTATTTCAATGTAATAAATAAGCTTTAGAATTTCATTAGAGATAAGAGGACTTGCATCACTGGTATCTATGCTGCTAACTGACGTCACTATATACACTTCCGTCATCCCAAGGTCTACATATTGTTGAATTTGCGTTATTGCGTCAATGTTCATAGCACGGGGAAATTCCTTTCGCATTACAGATATTTCAATGTAATAAAAAGGCTTTAGAATTTCATTAGAGATAAGAGGACGCTATTTCGAAACCAACACAATGCAATTTCCTGCTCATTCTCGTAACCTACTCCATATTTGAGTGAACACTCTTTTGTTCAACATCCGTCCGTCATTTGACAGACTTGACCGGGACTTGGAAAATTGCAATAAAATATATTCATCCTTCCCCCTTCACGCAGCACACTCGATTTCAAATATCGCTACAATACCAATTTTTACATCATGAGGAGAAAAATATCATAACAGGGGCTTAAAATATTATAGGAGAAGTTTTGTTAGGTTGTAGTTTGTTAGGTTGTAGTAGGGATTTCCATAACAAAAAATAAAATTTTGATTATCACACACACTCATCGTAGAAGATCACACCTGAGAGTTTTAATAACAAAACATTGTGGCAGATTACGCTGAGAGTGCAAGATCGTGGTAGATTACACTGAGGGACCTTACAGTAAAAGGAGACAGCCTTATAGGAAAATATCGTAAGTCATTTCAAATATAGGTCAAAGAACGATGTTAGCAAAATTTGCAGAAGGTAAAAAAATAGCTTAAAAAAGTGATGCCGGAGCTTTTCTTCTGCCTAATTTTCTTTTATTGTAGGTTAGTTTACCCCGTAAAACAGATTACGCCGAGAGCAAAAGCCTATTAGCAGGTTGTAGTAGATTACACTGAGGGGGGGGGGCCTTACAGTAAAAAAGAGGTGGCCTTATAGGAAAATATCGTAAGTCTTTTCAAATATAGGTCAAAAAGCGAGGTAGCATAAGAGTAAAATTTGCAGAAGATAAAAAAAATAGTTTAAAAACTGATGCCAGAGCTTTTCTTCTGCCTAATTTTCTTTTATTGTAGGTTAGTTTACCCCGTAAAACAGATTACGCTAAGAGTAGAAGCCTATTAGCAGGTCGTAGTAGATTACACTGAGGGGGGGGGCCTTACAGTAAAAAAAAAGCGGCCTTATAGGAAAATATCGTAAGTCATTTCAAATGTAGGTCAAAAAACGAGTTTAGCATAAAAAGTAGCTTAAAAAATGATGCCAGAGCTTTTTCTATCCATTTTTTCTCTCATTGTAGGTTAGGTTATAGCCAAAAACAAAAACCTTGGTGATTTTTCGAGTGAGGAGTTGGCAACACTGCTCATGCCTTACGAGAGAAATCCATTAAGGTGAGAAAAGTAGGTCAAAGGACGTGTCTAGGATCGGCCATTCCATCTACTTATATATATATATATATATATATATATATATATATGTGTGTGTGTGTGTGTGTGTGTGTGTGTGTGTGTGTGTGTATATATATATATACACACACAGCCCAACCCTGTGGCCGAGTGGTTAGCACATCGTGCTGCGACGCCAAGGGTCCCGGGTTCGAATCCCGGTCGGGCTTGGTTGTTTGTGAATGTCCATTCATCAATTTCATCATTTCATCACTCATCCCCATCTTCGCAAATTAGCCAAGAGGCACAAAACGCGAAGTAAAATAAACTAAATCAATCAATCAATATATATACACACACACACACGCGCGCGCGCACACACACACATATTTACGAGTATAGTGGAGGCATGGGTACTTCCATTTTAGAATAGTAGACATGGTTTTCCTGGGTTTTTTAATTTTTTTTTATAGAATTTATGGTTATTTTAAAAACAAATAATTCCGAAGCATGGAATGCTCTAAGACATCTTTCTGGGATCATTTCGAATGTCATGGAACGGAAAATCAGACATTTGTTACGTGAAAGTAGCAAAGACACATGCATCTATTCATTTTAATGCAGAGGGCGATTTGAAAGGGGTGGCGATATGAAAGATTTTCCCTTTTGTCTCGAACCATCATACCTCTGGTTATGAATGACACACCCCACTCACTGGATATTTTAACTCTTATTATTAAATACGTGTTACTTATAGTGTTCCAGTTCAGTTCAATTAATCAGTTCACGTTTACAGCAATGTATGTAAAAAAAATCTTCATTCAATTTATGGCGGCTGTGCACTGACTTATATTGGCCCGCGGGGCCCTAGCCCACCCAATTATTTGTCATGCTATTATTATTATATATTTGCGATTAGTGGTGGAGTGATTATTGAAATCAGTAAATAACAGTTTTTTTAAAAAAAGTAGGATGTATTGTTGCTGTGCATTAATATCGTAATTCATGGCAGTATTTATGAGATTCTTTGTCAACTTATAAGTCAGGTGTTTGAGCCCACTCAATGTTTTTGAAAAGTTTGCGGCCCTGGCTGTCTCTCTTTGAGATGCCATGTATTGCGTATTTTCTCAGACTTCTGGTGTTTCACAAGTACGTTTCTATCGAATACTAAAACTGGTCTTTTTTTTAAAAAAAAAAAATGTTATATGTATCGAGCGATTGTTGAGATCTGTAGCGTTTTGTTGTGTCTTTTAAAAATATACCTAGGTATATGCCGAGATGGTCCCCGATTCACTCGTGAGGTGCTCAAGTTTAATGAATTTTTAAAACATTTAACAACATTATTTATAATAGAATATGCTATATTTTACGACGCTCTACAAGTACTGAAAGTACTGCAAAACCGAAATCCTTCAGTTCTTAGAGCAACGCAATAAATTAACATGGCTACTCTTGAAATCTTGAAAACAATTGATTTGCCTTGTAGGGGAACGGTAGTTCAGCAGTTAGAGGAACGCCATAGGCTCGAAAGTAACGATATAAATACCCGGTTTGAAGACTTAGGTTTCTTCTCGCATGTAGTCCTATTACAAGCACATACATGGTATTTAGATGATTGCGAACGTTTGTTTTATGGTCACGTCAGGTAAACTTTAATGTAAGTGAAAGCATGTGTGCGTCACTAGTTGAAGATTTTCGCATCGCAACTCCAAACCCATTTCCACCTCCCTCAAAGATTGTGAGAATTCAATCGAAATTGTACCAATATTTACAGCCAAAAGTGAACGCTGGTTCAGTGTCATGAATCTAACCTTAACTGATCACAATGAGATTAAATCTTTGCTTGGATCATATCGCAGTAAATCAATGTTGGTGATACCCCATTGTTGTTGTTGTTTTTCTTTTGCATGAGATATGAGCTCCAATCACCATTTTAAACCTTCGTTCTAAAAGTTGTTCAAAGTCAAGAATGGTGATCGGAGGTTATTTTAAGTTTTTATTCCTGATTTCTTTACTGCTTTTGTTTGAAATTTTTATTTTATAAAAATTTCGGCGGGGGGAGGGCTGTAGCCCATTCAGCCCCCCTATGCGTATGTAACTTTCATTCTTTCTATTTCGGTTATAGTATGTCGCATTTCAACCTCTTGCTTTAACCGCGACGATGGCCATGAAATATAAAATTGATGACTGGAAAAAGAACAATCATACATCCATGCTTTACCAAGGGTACGATTCTGAAGTATAAATTCGAATTTCGACGTTAAATATTTTAAGTCAAATCTGATTTAATACGTCTGACAAAAAAATATCTTCAGATATCTTAAAGCTATCCTATTCACCTATGAGCAGTTCTAAACAATCTATTATTTGCTCATCTGTTGACTGCCGGCCACAATTCCTCTTCAACATGCAACTTCTGTGTGCACAATGATTCTCCACCAATTTCATGTCGACTATTGTAACTGAGGATCAATCAACACGAAATCTTTTTCTGATTCGCCTATTTATAAGCGCGTTTCGTGATACCAAAAAAAGAATTACAAGCTTCTGCCCTTGAGGCACGGTTTTCAAATGGGAATAATGCTTTTGCCGCGATTGATAGAGAGTGCTGCTAAGTCGAATAAAGCTTCTGAACGAATTTGCCTTCATTACTTTGTTGGTTTTATGTTTCGGACAACCAGTAAATCATTTTTAACAACTATACTCATACAACACCATGCTCACCTTCCCTCCACCCTTAATCAGAAATAACCACGTTTTCTCACATTTTCAGCCAGGTGACTTTTGGGAACTCTCTATGAAGGTGGAAGAAAAGTTCTCTGAACATGAGGTTGAAGTATGTTTTAGACAAGTTTGCAAATACATCCACAAAATCACTGAATATCGTACTTCACGAGAAACTTGCAACCAAACAAACAACAGCCTATTCGGTGTACACTATCGAAGATTGGACATCTATGCAAGTACAGTCAGCTTATATTCGGAACATATTCAGGTGACTAATCGAGTCCATTTAGCGAGCCTATAATCAATCTAGAGTGGTTCCCAACCTTCGTGACCCGGCGGCCCGGTATATTAGTTTTTTAAAAGTACGTTGATGCCCGGATCCCGACAATTTTACTCGTAAATGCTTTCTAGTTTCATTAACTTTATACGTTAATTAATATGTTCCCTTGAAATTTAATATTAATAAATAAATTATGATATAGGTAACCATAGACAACATTAGTTCGATTACAGTCAAACGGGGTAACTTCATCATGAGACCGATAGATGTCGTAAGAGTCACATGCTGGTGGAACAAAGGGAGTGTGAAGCCACACCGAAACACCTTGATCTTTGTTTCCTTATGATACATGGGCTGAACTTGTTTTGTTTTCAAACACGTTGTAAGATATCAATGTTTAAAAATCAATAAAAATTAAAATCAAATAAGAATATAAGACACACAAACGCTACTAGTATGACAAGAGGATATATTTTGCAATTCATATAATTTTACGTGAAGATCTTACCTCTTCATGGGGTTAAATTTGACCTGCTAGGAACGTAAGCAGAGATGACGAAGTTAACCCATTTTCTGGGGTAACTTCGTCACGAAAATGCTGACCTATTTGCCCCCCTTATATTTTGGAATTTCTTTGGTATTCCTTCAGTACATTTATAAAGGACAAAGTGTTGCTTGCGTATAATTTTCGTGTTGTCACTCGCTACGGATTTTGCAGGGCACATTATAATATGCCAAAATCTGTAAGAAGATACCCCGTTTGACGGTATGTCTAGGCTTGTTGACAAATATAAAATTTTGTTTAAATTAGTTAGCAAGTGTTGATTTTCATTGATGAGGATGAATTTCCTCTTATCGCTGGCGAACCCAGAACAAAAGGCCATCCCTTTCCAGGTGGTTGGCAGCTTCCGGCTTCACGGTCGTAATTAAAATTTTTATTCTAGGGGTCGAAATTTTTTCAGCAACGTTTCTGTCTGAGGTTCGCCCAGTTCATAATAAATGGGTGCCTGGGGAGATAAATGCGACCGGAGCGTGGTTCTGATCACATCACCACCATAAATCGCCGAAATTGTGAATGTGTGGGGTGCCCTACCTCCACAATCCTCCCATACGCTTTCAAGGGATGTTGGAATCACACTAATTATTCAGTTTTGGAGAACACGGTGTAATGGACATGGACTGTACTTAGCAAAAGTGTGAAAAAAGAAGCCAATGAAGGAAGTATGCCAATCTATTGAAAGCAGCCATTCGTTTCCTGTTCTCTCTATCCTCCTTGTCACCATAAGAGACACTCCTTAATGAGATTTTTGTTTCCGTCCTTAAAATGATTGTCTCCTTGGTGACGAACTTCGTGACGTCAGCGTATGTTGCGGTCAAAATATATGTTTATTCTCGTAGCTTCTTGGATACGATGATGGTCTGAATAAATACTATTGACAGTTCTTTATTTATTTTCTTTGGGCACTACAATTTTATTTTTCCTCTCCATTTTCGTTGTAATTTCTTGCAGAGAAAATGTGCAAAACGTACATTATAATAATGACTACACTGTAAATAGAAAGAAAAATAAATGAAAGTAGAATTTTAGGATTTAGCTTTATGCACCTCTCGTTTAAATTCTTCTCATTTAACATTTGAATGTTTGTGTTTATAGTTAAGTAGAGCGTCGATTATCCGAAGTAATTGGGGGACATGGGTGTTCGGAAAACTGGTTTGTTCGGATAATCGAACTGTACATGTTTATTTGCCAAAAAGAAGTACTGTACAGTAAATTTATTCATAAAAACAGGCATCTCTTTAAGTATTACAAAGTAACGTACAAAGGCAACTTTAGTAGGAATATATAGTATGTGGTACAGTTTATTAAACAAAAATATGTACATATTACATACGCATTTTGCATGAACAATACATACACCGACAGAAGTGTGCTGATTGTTGAAACACAGCGACTGGCGGCTTGGCCGGTCAGCAGCGCCTTATGAAGGCCCCATTAGAAGCAATGTTCCGCCAGCGGTGGCTCAGTGCGGCGACTACTGTGGGAAACTTGGTTTGGGAGTGAGGAGGATGATGGACGGTAGGGTGGGAGAGTAACAGGTGCGAGCGAGTACACAGTTCGGTTAAGCGGTCGTTCGGTTGACCGACGTTCGGATAATCGACGCTCTACTGTATTTGATATTGCCTTCCTACTGTTCAGGTTAATCTAGTTTTTTTTGTTTTTAAAACCACTTAATGCTCAGAAAGAATAATTGGCACTGGACCTATAGTTTAAAGTGCTACTATATGATTCTACCAGGTATCGAACCCGGGACGCTTTGATTGCAAGGTGAATACTTTTCTACAGCGCAATTGGGAAGTTCTTCAGGTTAATCGCGACGATGATGGTGTGAACAAACACAATGAATGTCCGGGATTCGAACCTGAAACTCCTAGTTTAGTAGTATCCTACATTCACCGCGTTGTCATTTATAGCTCTTTTCAGTTCTTACGGCTGGCGCTCTAGAAGCTGGCAGGGGAAGTGGGAAGCGGGGATTACGCAACAGACCAACCAGACAACAGCAGTGGCGCCGAGAGACACGACGCGGCCGGAAAAAGTACTACGTGAAACTCGTTCTACTGGCCGCTACGTTTCTTATCGTGCTGGATTGGTCGCTTCCCCGCTCCCCACTTCCGCTGCCAGTTTCTAGAGCGCCCGCCGTAAGAACTGAAAAGAGCTATAACTGTTGAAGAAGTAATTGTAAAATTAACCATTAACTCTAACAGCGATATCACAGAGGGTAACTGAGTTACAAGTAGTCATTTCGTAAAAGTAACTTCGCTTTGGTGGCCATAAGTATTTTCTGCTAAATTCACGAGGGTCTCGTATTCGAGTGCACGGGTGTTTCTTTGTGAATGGCCTTTCACGAGTTTCATCTGGTCACCATTCATCAACATCGTCGCGATTAGCTAAAAGTGGCAGAAAATCAACACAAAAGAAAAATACAAATACAGGGTTGTCTGTAAGTCAGCTGACACTATAATACATACATTTGGACCCCTAAAATGGCACCACCTTAACTTTTACTGATAAGTCGTTAGGTAAAACGGGACTACGCGGCTAAGATGCGGTAACTCAAAACGCAATGCGTCATCCCCTCCCTCCAAAAAATTGACATGAAACTATTTCCATGGTCATTCTCACCTCGTGACGCTCGTGCTGCTTCCTGGCGGTAGTCGCCTCAGATGACGTCACAGCACTCGCCTATCCCTAATTGACGGTTCGCCAGACTCAAAATGCAAGATTCCTGCGAGCCAGGTTCCAATTCGGGAAGGCAAATTGAGTTTCCATTCGCAAAGGGAAGAGCCCTTTCACTTTGGAGAGTGGCGGAAGCAACGTAACTCATCTATCTTTTACAGTTCTTCGCTCTTGCGAGACTCGGGAGAGAAAGGATACGGGGAAGAAAAGGAATTGCATGTTCTCCGAGGCGGTTGTCACAACATGTCCTCTCCGAATGCAAAGTGTAATGGAAAGCAATGTGGAAATTTTCTCTCTTTTCTCGTATCGTGCTTTTGTATTAAGAAATAGAACTTCACCATTACAGGAAATGAAGTTTGAAGAATATCAGTATAGATGGTGTTCCCGTCCAGCACCAACATAGTTTCATTGCATATAGAGAACAAGACGAACAATTGTCCAAAATACTGTTTTTCTTTATCAGGTCTTCTTTCGATGGCATAAACTTTAAAAAAGTTTTGTAATCGCGGATAAATGTAGTAGTAATGCTGTACACGTACATGTTTACCACAGACATTTGGTCCCATCTGCTGGGAAATATAACTTAAAAGTTTCAGTACACGACAGACAGAGATTGGGAGTTTTTTTTAAAGAAAACAAGCCTTGCAATTGCCTTGGGGGGGGGGGGGGATGGGGGTAGCAGGAATGGATGAAGTGCTTTCACACTTTCATTCTCATCGGAAGCGTCGACAGGTACGTACAGTCACCGACAAAATAAAGGCACATAAATAAAGAGCTGACTGACTGTACCTGGGCTTGCTTAGTGTTGAAGGCTTCCCGGTGAATGAGTCCTGGTAAAAATAATTAATAAGTAAGTAAAACCAATTATGATAAGAGCCACATTCTGAAGTGTAAAAGCTTCCAATAGATACGGATTCTATATTCGCTGAGAGATAGGCAGTGGCAGAGCTAGAGTGCGCGTCAAATCTCCTGCATATGACCTTGAAAGGCTGAACAGCACCAGCGAATCACAGACGTGCAGCGTTGCCTAGTTCCGTGCTCTCCGTGACAACGCATTTCGCTCAAACACGCTGTATCTTTTCCGTGTAAGACATGGCACCGCTGCAGTGCGCTGCTATTGGCTATCGCCATATGCAGGAGATTTGACGCGCACTCTTGAGAGGCGACACACATACATAAGAGTAAGCTTTGAGGTAAAATTTTTTGCAGTTATATTTAAAATCACTTTATGCACAGACAAGTTAATCGGATTTGGAGATACGTTTAAAGCGTACCCTACTTGGTTTTGATATATTGAATGAGTTAGATATTCTACTTCTTTTTTCTGCCACTTTTACCTAATCGCGAAGATGAGGATGAGTGATGATATGATGAAAGTGATGACTACACACTCACAAAGAACACCCATACACAGATCGGGATTCGAACCCGGGCACAATCAAACACGTGACCCCTTTATTATAAAGCCACGAAACTCGGAAGTATGCTGTCAGCTGCTGTGGGAAGTGTACGGAAGAGTATTGAATAAGTATTAGATTTTATGTCTCAAGTAAAGAAAATTAAACGCATTAGTTAAGCATTATATATTTCGCAGAAATGTTCCCAATTTTTTAAAAACACCCTGTGTTTAGGTACAGTTCAAGCGTTTGCCGTTTGATTCGTCCAAATGTTACGCGGTGCAAGTTGTAATGGGTGTTACAGTGCTCAACAACATGTTTGTTATTAGGAAAGGTGTTGTTTTCAACAGAGGGAAACCGTGGAAATCGACCCTGCGAGAATTTCCTTCCCGTAATGCTTCCCGCTGTTCTCGATTCGTCGCTGCTTTTGTGGCCCTGCTGGGAGCCCTTTGTCCGCCATTACGAGCGACGGGTTTCCTCCGCACAGACGCCATCTACAGGTCAGTGATCCTCAGAAGAGAATTTCAAAGAAACAAAATTTTCCTCCCTGACAAGTGTGTCAAGCCAATTCGCCCAGAGAAACTCTAGATTTTGTCAAGAAAAACACCATATATATTTCCGGTGCAACATGCTGAGTCCAAGAATATAGCTGTATCACCATAAGAAAACGTCCGTTAGATGGCGTCCTCATTCAGGTTGTGGAATTTTTAATTACATCGAAATCTCATAAATAAAACAACAATAGTAAGCAATGGACATGAACTAATTCAGATTTGTTTTTAAAAACTAGCAGCGTATTATATAATCAATTACCGTTACAGTTTGTTACGACCTTACTTATTTTGTAACTTTGCAATGCCGTGTTAAAAAGAAAAATTGATATAGTGTTACCTCAAGTCATTGTTAATGTCCGTGATACTACATGTTGTGACGCAAATATGAACGCGCCAATCAAGGCTTTGTTGAACTAATGTATTCACCTTTCTGTAACTATCAAATGAAGACAGCTCGCTTAAGACAACGCGCATTTATTATGATGTAAATATAGATTTGCCAATCAAAGATTATCAATGTTTGATGAACTAACCTAATTGTAATTAAATAATGGCGGAACATTTAAATTTGTATATTTCCAAAATGTAAGATTTTATCAGCGTTAAAGAAATAATTGTTAACTCAAATGAATATGTAAACTTTCTTTGTAAATTATTAATTGCCAAACTATGTATTTTTCAAATATCTTTCTGTTGTAATTTAGAGTATTGTAATAAGAAATTACCTAAAGACAGGTGTTCGAGGCTGGAACTTCGGGTATAAATACGAAGGAGTTCGGTCCGTAAGGAGGTCTGTTCTGGTGTCAGTCTAGGTAGAAGTGAATAGGTGCAAGCCGCTCTTCTTTAAAGACCTAGACTGGCCAAATAGGAACGGTCTAATCTAGGAAGAAGTGAATAGGTGTATGCCGCTCTTCTGTAAAACCTAGGTTAGCCGAATGGGATATAAGTTCCAATTTAGGAAGAAGTGAATAGGTGCAAGCCGCTCTTCTGTAAAAACCTAAATTGGCAATCTCGGGTGATAACTCCAAGTCTAGGAAGAAGTGAATAGGTGTATGCCGCTCTTCTGTAAAACCTAGGTTTGGGCCACCCTAGTTTGACCTTTCTAGAAAGTTCGAAATTATCTATTAACCATTAATCTCCAAGTTCCAGTTGCGAGTTAACTAACCACTGGCTGTAAACACTGAAGCAGTAAATAAACTTTTCATTAAAACTTCACGACGTTGGTTGGATTTGTTCTGCACCTACCCTGAAGATAGGTTTCAGTGTAGACCCTTAGAGACTCCATGCTCCCGACTATAGGAGTAAAGGGTGAGGAAAGTTGCTAGGAACGTAACAAGTTACTATATACAAATCAATTACAGCCTATTACATATACATCAATTAATCAATACTGTATTATGTAGAAGTCAATTGCTTTCGACAATTTGTATGTTTCTTGGTCATGTATGTTATTTTCCTCAACTTACATAGTCAAATTGCTCAGCCTGGCTTGTCCTTGTGAGTCTTTAGAGCAGAGAAACTGCTTTCAACAGTTGCAATTGTAGATGGAAATGCCAATTTCCGCTATTTCGGGCACTTCACTCACACTACATACAAATTATTGAGCTTCATAATTTGTAATCTATTGTAATCTCATTCACTGATATATTCTTGTACTCATCTAGAATATAATGCACACTTCTTCTTTTTTGAAGCGGACTCTATCAAAATTTGAAGCATACACTTCTTTAAATTCCGCCAAAAGTTTTTGAGGAAACGTTTCACACAATATATTCTGATAAGGAGAGTGTGGTATCTACCACGAGTTCATGGATTGTATCCATTTGTTCTTACTTTATAAGTAAGATGAGTGATGATATGATGAAACTGATGAATGAATGCTCACAAAGAACATACTTACCCAGACCGTGATTCGAACCCGGGACCGCTGTGCTAACGACTGCTCCACGGAGGTCAGCTGAGAAGTGACATGCGACACGTGGTTTTTACACTAAAAAGACAAGTAGAAAAGCATCCACTACACATGCGCTACCAATAGACCTAGAAGACACGATGTACGATATTGAAAAATATATCCAGTCCAAGCGACGAGCGACACATGCAGCTTGTCGCGTCACTTCGGTAAGATAAGTTTCATTTATTTTTGAACGTTGGTTTTCAAAAGGGATGACGGGACAGGTGAGTGGAGAAGGTTACATAATTTAGAACTGCATAATATGCATTCATATCCAGATATTATTAGAATAATTAAATGAAGATGACTTAGGTGGGCAGGCCATGGGCCACGAATGGGAGAGGAAGAAGAGTTCACAGGATTCTTGTTGGGAAACCTGATGGTAAGAGACCTGTAGGAAGGCCAAGACGAAGATGGAGGGATAATGCTGAGGCGGACCAAAAGGAAATCGGTAAGGATGGAAAAAATTGGATTGATCTTGCCCAGGATAGGGACAGATGGAAGGCTTGTGTTGCTGCAGCCATAAACCTTCGGATTTAAGAATGCTAGAGAGTTAGTTTCGTTTCCAAGTGACATGTGCCATGTGTCGCTTTGGTCTGAAAGTTCCCGTACGGGATTTCTAGGCATTCCACTTTGAATGATAGACCTACGTTGCATCCTGCGGTGAGCTTGTTTCAAAAATACTTTACTTTCTATCCACGCAAAGGTGCAAATATAACATTTATTCAACACTTTACCAATTGAATAGGGAGAACCGACTATCATCTATAGCACGCCTTGTAATCTTGTTTGAAGCATGCAGGGATTCCACTCGTTGCCATGGATATAAAGAGATCTCCACGTCTGTATACTAGCATAGATTGAACTTTCCTTTTTGAAGATTCATCCTTCTGCGATTCACAGCTTTATGCGCTCCGTGAGGACTTTGAAAGCATCGTTCACTGGCACATAATTCCCCACCAATAACCTCATGACGTAAACAGATATTCAGGACGTTGTCATGACAACAGAGGCGGACGTCTGTGCTCAAGTCGTCCCTCCCTCTTTTCCCTTTCCAAGATTAATGCAAGAAGTAAGTATGCTTTGCTTCTGCTGTTTGAATTTCAAAGCAAAGTTGGTGGATTATAGCAGAGAAAACGAGAAAAGGACATGCTCCTCCTCAAGATTGAAGTCAAACTTCACTAACTTTGTAGATAGAAACTAACGTGAAACTTAAGTGATATAATTGAAATGGTACTCTTCCCAACAGTTATTCAGGATATCTGGAGAGGTTGTGACAGGCTTGGTTTACTTGAAAACAACAAGAACAAAATAAAACCCTGCATTTTGCGAACACTTACCTGACAACGAATATTTCAAATTGTGTATAAGGGCAATTTTCTGAAAAGTGAAACCATGATATCAAATAACGAAGTTTTAATATTAATTTTTTATTCAAGATATTTAGTTCCTACAATACAAATCATCATGAAAAACAAATAAAAAACAAGTAAATATTTTGAAAATATATATTTAAAAAAAATGTAAAGTTGAAAATCATTTTACAATTGAAAAATTCAGAAACTTTATGTCAGGCGCGGATACATTTTTATAGATATATTTATAATTAACATATTTGAATTAGTTCTATTTATCAAATATTGGGTTACTTAGCTGCATATTGAATAGGGAAATACGGGAATTAGTGTTATTATAAACTGCAAAACCGGCATTTTTAAAGTACTCTGCAGCCTTGTCGCGTGCATCACGCAAAATATTAACTTTTTCTTGTGAAACAAGATTTTTCATAGAAAAACATTTCCAAACTGAAATATACTTTCATATATATACTGGAAATGTAATTATTACAATTTCATACAAGCCACTAAAACACCAGCGCAAATAGTTTGTGTCCCGTGAATCACACCAGGGTGCGAAATCTTTGTAGATTGGTGGGGGGAGGGGAATGAACAGACAGAAAGACAGACAGACAGACACACACACACACACACTATATATATATATATAATGTTATGAAATATGTGTCAATTATTAAATAATTATATTACAAAATATACAACATATTATATCGACTGTCCTTCATTCAAAGTGTAATTGCAAATTGAAGATTTTAATGTACTACTGATGCTATTGTCACGAGCCGGAAATAAAATGCTATGTAATCAGAAACGCCAGCAGTCCCCGGGTGACGAGAGGTCGCCAAGGGGAGCCTTGATCGAGAGAGCGAAGCGCAGCCGGCGAACGGCCAAAACGTAACACTATGAACAGTGATTTGCCTAAGGGGGGACACAAAAATTAAGAGACCTTAAGAAGATAATAGTTTCCTGTATAAAATCCACATATAAATGCTATTATGTGATTTATTAATATATTTATTACTTCGCGGTTGCTAACGAAAGGCGATGAGAGAAGAAATAACAAGTCGGTCTAATTTCTGTGTTCTGGGGATTGCTGTGTTCAGTGTCCTTACTCTTTAGAGATGAGGCTCTTTGTTGTCCGTACTGTTTGTATGTTTACAATATTATTCCAGTCAGGTATATTCGAATCCCAAACTAATAGTTTATGTTTGTTGTTAAAACAAAAACTCTCCGCCTCCCGGAAGAGTTTGGTGGGGGGATTTCATGACAAGATCGTTGGGGGAATCCCCCCCTGTCCTCTCCGGGATTTCGCACCCTGCATCACACTTCAAAGCATAACATCTTGAAACTTGAACTGTCCTCTGGAATTGACTAGGAGAGGAGGTGTATTTTTTATATATTTGTATATATATGTGTGTATATATATATATATATATATATATATATATATATACACACATACACACACCTAGCTATATATAATTTGCCTGTTTGGGTACCATAACTTATCAGTTATCAAAGGCCACATCCAATGGTTGGTATTACCAGCTTTCACCATTACGGATATCTCATATTCATCACCAACCTTTCTCGTAACTTCGCCGGGATAGAGTTGATGACTCACTCATCCATACTATAGCCTAAACTTGAATTCCCATGAATTTCTAATTCAGGAGTTAGAGCATTCTCAAGGGATATAAACCTCCACCTGGAATAGCTTTTATGTTACATACTGATTTTCATGGCTGAAATTGCCTGAGCATCATCCCAACTCCTCTCTCGTGAAATTGTTTCTTTATTTATCAAAATGACTTTAGTTTTGTTCATGAGATTTGTAATTAGTTCTGAAAAATCTGAAGCAGTCTGTACAATTGGCGCAGATTTACTTTTACTCATTACATGAGTACGAACAAGTGATTTTGCTTGTCCCCCAATTCCATCCACTACTGGCTTCTCATGTGAAGTTGCAAGACATTCCAGTTGAATGTTTTTCTGCATTTACAACAAAGTTCTTGCAAAAACAAGGCCATATGTCTATTTTTGAATTCATCAATATCGGGCATGATCTCTGATTTTGAAACAATTGCTTCATACACCAACAAGGCAAGCAACAGTAGGTACTGTTCAAGCATATCGCAGTAAATTTTTCCTGCAATCAGTCCTCCATTAAGAAGAACGCGCCTAGAACACAATGACAACTATATATATATATATATATATATACACACACACATATATATAAAACGCCCTGCTCTATTCCATGTGCTTTCAGAGTATTGTTTGATTATAATGGTAAAGGGACTTTTGGAACATCCTGTATTATAAAGTTACCTTTTTCATAGGTTAAAAATACCAAATCGTTTGTCCTTGAGATGTTTTTAATGAAGTGTTGCCACCTTTTGGGAGAGTTTATGGAGCCAGACATTACCTGCAGTGGAGTTACAAGATAAGGGAGAGATATGTACCGTGCAGTGGCGGCGATTGGGTTTCAAAACCGGGGTCGGGGGGGGGCAAAGGCATTATATTTCCCTTTGTAGATAAGGTTTAGCAGAGTGCGGGGGCAAAAGTGGCGAAAAGTGGGGGGCAACTGCCCCCCTATCGCCGCCACTGGTTCCGTGAATCATATATTAAATGTCCCGTGCATCACACAAGAAAAAAAAAATTGAAGAATGTTTTTATAAATATAAAAATGCTGTTCATTGCATATTGTAGTACAAAGTCTATAGCAAACTGTGTCTAAATATGGTACCATGGAACTTCATATCACAGAGATAATCATTTAATAAAAACTATGTGTTTTTCACATGTTTTTCTCAGTCCCGTGATTCACACAGTTTTATAATTCAATTTTGAATTAATTTGAGAAAGGATTTTACTTCCTGGTATATGATAAGCAACCACCCAGTAGTAAAACACTGAATCTGATAGATCAGTGCAATATCAATTAACCAACACACCATATCATTTAACCATATACGTATGACCCGTGCATCACAGAGAATCGCCCATAAGTTTTGGAAGGCGAGTATGTACACGTGCGCGTGTTAGTATTTTTCATTTGTGTCAAATTCATTCATGTTATGTATATATATATATATATATATATATATATATATAAATATATTTGACTTTTGTGTTATAAATATAAGTATTGTAACTTTTAATTACCAGTGTTAGGTGGTAGAGCAGCCTAAGGCTGAACCTCGCTCTAGTAAAAAAAAATATACTTTTCTATTCTATTCTATTCTAATGCTACTCTGTTCGAAGCGGTAGGGTGCAATGTGTTTAGTGAAATTACTGAGTTCAGTAATGACTGGTAAAGAAATGAAAACCTTATCTAACTGAACCACCACTACGGGGTGTGGGGGGAATCACCGGAGCCCACATAAAATTAATTGAATATTAAACGAATTTTAATATTTCATTATTTGCCTCAATTGTTATGAAAGTAAGAAAACGACGCCATCTTGAAATCACCTGATTGCTCGCAGTCAAGTGATCTTGTCAACGCTCAATGTTGCCAGGTAAAACTTTAAAGAATGCAGTACAAACTTTATTCCACTGAAATATCTCTTTTTGTTACAAAGTTATAGTGAATTTAAATGTGGGAAGGAATTTAGGGAAACCCTGCACCGGAACATGCATTTTCGTCGACTGGTTGAGTTTTTGAGACTTGTATTTGAGAAGTCGTATGAAATCCTGTGACCATGGCGACTTAGTAGTTTCCCACCGATTACTCCAGATGGATGATGGGATGTAAAGTGCTTTGACACCCCTAACGTACGCAGTATTTTTTTTTTTTTAAAGGAGATATCCCATACCTGCATTCTAGGTAGGAAGAGGTAAATTATAAAATACTTTCAAATTACCATTTTTAACATTTGTTTTAAAAGTTGTTCCAAGGTGAAAATAATCGGGGTTATTTTGAGGTTTCCCGAGTTTTATACTCTGTTCATTTTAACATTTTGATTTTCTCGAAATTTCTGGAGGAGCTGTAGCCCCATTAGCTCTCTCTGTGTACGCCATTGCCTGACACCTCATATCCTTACCGTGCTTGAAATTAATCAATATTTGCCTACAAATCACACCAGGCGTCTGTAATGTCAAAGGAAAGTTGATTCGATTTTCATTCAACGTAACTTAATACTGATAGTCACTGCAATATCTTAACATTCAATGTCCACTGGAAAAGGTTTAGAATATCTTGTGCACGCTTAGCATATCCTGTTGGTGTCTCTGGTGCTTTGGAATTTGTACTGTCCAAGAGAGTATGTAATATTAATTACAAATTTGCTAACAGGGTGTCTTTCAGTCAAGAGAAAGTCAAGACAAAGTTAAGAAATGATGCCTGTTGTCAATAATTTTTGCTATTTTTTTTACAGTTTAGTGAATTTACATTTGTATATGCCTACACTGGGATTTGATAAAATTTTATGGAGTTGTGGTTAAGATTTCTTCACTTTGTTTCTTACAAATTACATTCTTGTGTGAGTGAAGTTTTGTATCCCCATCCAGGATGAAGTCTAAAGCATTAATTTTAATGCCTAAATCTAGTGTTAAAGTACAGCTTCAGTTTTCATCTTAACCGGTCTTGTGGTACGGGTTTTTTCATTGAATAAAAATATGTATCTCTTGTCTTAATTTCCAACTATACCCAAGTAGGGACCGATTAAATGTTTGTTAATAAAAAGGAAAAAAGTCATGAAAAAATTAAGAATTTTGGATTTGTTATTTTGGCAGACACCCTGTAATTACTAATTTCTGCACATTAAAGCAATTGTCAAGAATTAATGAATTGTTTTCTTTTGTTTCAGGTTTGATCGAACGTGGTCCTCGCAGCGAACCAGAATGGGCAAAAGGTAAGGAAAAAATATTTTCGTACGGAACATTTCGAGTGGATGCATCTTTGTTAACGTTCAATCAGTGATCCAATGCAATTATTAACTGCACAATATGAATTAATCAAGAATGAAAATAAGAGCCACCTTGTATAAAGCGAGAACAACTATGTTCGAACCATAACTAAGCTATCCAAAGGATAATAATTTGAGCAAAATTATATTATTGATGAAATGCATATTAGTCCACTCTTGTAGGGGTAGGATATAACATTAGCATCATCAATCTTTTCAACAGCTAAACCTAATTTGGTATATAGTTAAGCCGACATCCGTGGCGGAGTGGTTAGCACAGCGCGCTACAACGTCAGGTATCCTGAGTTTGAATCCTGGCCTGGGAATGCGATCTAAATTAACATAGTTCATTAATCAATTAATCAATCATTGGTATACAGTTAACTGAAGAATGAGTTTTCATTACAAGTTTATTATACTTGTAAAGATAAATGTTTCACATAACTTGCACAATATTCGGACGAATATTCGCCTATCTTACAATAGCCTTTGTTTTGCGCAAGTCGGGATTCGATAGGGCCTTGATAGTGTGTTATTTTAACACAGATAAATTGTTACAATGAAAAAAATTGTAACACCAGTGAGGTTGAACGTTGACCATAATGTGGCGTAAACCTCTTGTCGCTTTAACACCAGTGTTTCTCCAGTGTAATTTACTGGCCGCCATTTTAAATCCGCCATATTAGTTCCACGCAGACAGAGTATTTTGGGGTATGTATGTTTCAGTGAGATGTAAATTAACAGTCAGCCTTTATAGTTCTTTTTTGGTTGAAGTTGATATGTTGTGTACGTACAGTGGGACCTGTAAGTATTACCCAGCAAATTGTCCAACTCCAAATAATCTCCTTACAACCTCTGAACCATTATACGTAAAAATGCAGTCCTTAAAAATACGTATGATCAACATAGAAGCCAACGATAATAGTCATGGGCAATTTCTGAGCAATACTTATGGATCCCACTGTACAATAGAATGTATACGCTGTCCCAGGAGTTTGTGGAGCTAGCGAACGAAGCTAAATCTGCGCAAGTCGTGACTCGAGAGGGCTCGACCAATGAAAAGGATTGCATGGAGGGATCCATGTGGCTGCAGCTACCAGCGTGCACTGCCTACTCGCTTTCTCCCCTTCTCTTCCGTTATGCTTGGCGTTGCCCCAGAGACTCCTGGGACGTAGTCTAGTGAGATTCGCTTGAAATTTCAGATCGTGAACAAATAAATTTGTGTAAATAAAGATGAAGCAATTTAAAACGAAGGAAATTTAAAACTTGCGATCAGTTGCAGCTCAAATTCATCGCACACCACACACAGAAACTGGAAATGCGATATTCGAAACTCAAAGTTTGCAAAATCGAGTCACGCACTGCATTTTGACACTCATTCATCATTTTAATCGCTTTCGGGGGCGGAAACTTTCTTCCCACTCCCTCTTTTCCTTCAAGCCAAGAAACGTAGGCGTTCGCTTATGTATCAGTTTCCTCGGAGCTGAAGCTTGTCACCGCCGTGTCACATTACAGAGGCTTCCGGGATTCGGATAACGTCTCCTGCTTGGTCGTTGAGCCTCCTCGGGCTGCTTTGCGTTGACAAAGTTTTCAGCAACCGCAAGCTTCTGAGAGAATACAAAGTTTGCTTGTAGGGGAAACTAAGCCTTTCTGCGTGATAATTAAATTCTGTATGAATCCATGTTTTGCTTCTGTTACGTGGAGGGTGTAAACAGTAAGGGCCTTCCTCTCCGCACAACAGTTTTGCTACCTTGTGTTCTGACGTCAGACGAGGAATTCCTACGAGGTTAGGTTAGGTTCCATTATTAGGTTCCATTAGCATAAATACAATGAAAAATTATTATTTAGGCTAAGAGAACTAAACATAGCTGTTTAGTTCAGTTTAGTTTAGAACAACGTAGGCATTTAGCCTATAATTGAAAAGCCTTCTCCCACGACGTCAGAACATAAGGTTGCTCAAGTGTTGTGCGATAAGTGAGACCCGTAAAGTAAAGGACCGATGGCGATGTTCTCTAGTCAATAATAATAATAATAATAATAATAATAATAATAATAATAATAATAAAATCGCCTTTATTGGAGCGGGCATGTTTCGGCCTCTAGGGCCGTTCTTATAACATACCCTTGTCTGGGAGATTAATACAATGGAATGAAGAGTATGCATTGAGAAATATAAAAAAATAAAAACATGAAAAGGATTACATATCAATACAAATAAGAACAATTAAATATATAGGTATATACGCGTATATGTATAGATAATGAAAAAGAAAAACAGATTTACCTATAAATTGTTGAACATAGATATCTAATATTTGTTGATTTTGTTTTAGTACATATACATATATATCCAATAATCTGAAACAATGAAAAATATAATAATAATAATGAAGTGAAATTAAATAATGAAATTATAAGATTTATATGCACATAGTTGCCAAATGTTACAGTGAGTATTTTTATGGATGAAAAGTTGCTCGTGATTAAGTATTTCGCTTCCTTGCCAGTAGATACTGTTTGAGCAAGGAGGCAGCACCCCCTTGCCCCCTCAAAAATGGAATCCCAGACATAATAGTCACATTTGTGACGCAAATATTGCCTCCCTGATGGCGTAGTGATTACGTCATCACCTTGTAATCGAAGGGTCCCGGGTTCGATACCCGGTGGACTCTAGTTCGCTTTTTGACACTAGGTGTAGTCTAGGTGTATCCCGGTGTGAATCTGGTGCAAAGAAATTACGTTCAACCGAGTAGACGAATAGCGCGGTTCAAGTGCTGCTTTAAATGTCTATTTGATTAGTTACCACGCACCCAATGACCACACACCACACTGTGCACCGCTCAGGAACGTAGTGCAAACGGTGCAGAACCAAATCACACCAAATCAAAGAAGTAAACTAGCCAGTGTTACACTTTGTAAGGAACTAGACACGTGAGTGCATAGAGAGTCAAACGGTGTAACGAACTAGATGGGACTAATGGTTCGGACCCCACTTTAAACTATATATCCAATCCCGATTAGCCTATTTATGCATAAAGTGGACTTCAAACAGAAACTGAAATACATTGACACAAATATTTCCCAAATGTAAACTTATTCACGATGCAAATAACTTATTTATTTATTTATTCCTTGTTTTGGATGGCGAGGTTAAGGCACAAGCCTTTTCTTCCACTTAACCATCTCTATTTTACATTTTATAAATTGATTTTTATAGCTAACTGTTTGTGAAATATATAAGAACCAAAAACCTTAAGATACCAAATAATGAAATATATAAAAACTAAGAACATTAAGATACCAAAAAAAAAACACACACAAGAAAAATAAGAGAAAAACACGCAAGAAAACAGAAAAAAATACGTACACACTAAGAAAAGTAAAAAATGCACGTAAAACACACACAAGAAACATATTCAAATTACAGAAAAAGTCGCTGCGTGTTGGTCCTACAAGTTTACACGAAGGTTTAGTTTTATTTCCCTGTTTTCAGTACTGGTAAATAGACTCCAGAAGATGATTTTTTAATTTTGAATTGAATTGGCCGAGGCTTGAGTTGAGTTGGTGTTTTAAGTCCATTTTATACACAGTAAGGTTAATCGGGACTGGGCCTACAGTTCAAAGTGGGATCCGAACTAGTATGTGCCTCTACCGGCTATCGAACTCGCAACCCCTTGATTACAAGGTGATGACGTAATCACTACGCCATCGGGGAGGCCCCAGACATCCAGAGGTAAACAATCGCCGGTATTTCATCGAAGTACTCAAAACTGCAAGATGTCCCGTACTCAAGTTGTGCAATATAAGTAAAGGGTATGGAGTAAGCTAGGAAACGGCTTCTCGTTATTCACACATTAAAACCTTGCACCAGATGAAGGAGTTGATGAACTCTTTTCAGATGTTCCAAAACACCAGGAAATATGAAATGAATTTAAATATTAGTTCCATAAAAGCTAATAACTTACTGTATAGCGAGACAGTGGCGGGCCAGGCTTTCTGGTATGGCTGGGCCACTCGAAGGCTGTCAAAGATTTGGATGGGCATGGAGGATAACAAAGTACATTTGAAAGGTTTTGTAAAAATTTGGGCTGTTTTCTCTAATCTATGAACTAAGAACTGGTGGCGAAGCCCCTTGGCCAAGAAACACTTTTTATGTAGTTTTGTATTATTTTAATTTTACTTTTTATTTATTATTAACAATAACGGGAAGAGGATATTAAAATAATTAAACTATGCAATAAATCTTTCATTTTCATTTTTAAATATTTTCCCCAAAAAGGGGTAGGGATTTTGTTGAGCGTATACGACGGCTCACCCCGTATACTCTGGTTAACCTTACTGAATAGCGTATAGCTTCAATGCGTATACTGCAATCATTAAAATACTTGTTTCATATTTTTTTTATTTTAAGAATATCTTAGCTAAACCTATTTTTATTCTAAGTATGGATATATCGTCATCATCATCACTATTCTACAATCAATGACATGTTAAGTGATTTTAGTCATATATTTAAAGGGAACATAATCCAAAGTTAATGAAAATATGGTTCCTATCTAAAGTTTCACGAAACGTAGCGTATACCCTCTGAAAATATTCGGGACTACGGCACTGAAAAGGGTGTGGGATTTCTTGAAAACATATAAATACGAAGAGATAGGAAACAAGAAACAAAGTAGGAACAGAAGGAATGGTCAGGGAAAATCGCGGAGCGTGTGTGATTTTCCGAACGAGAAAAAAAGTTTGAACCCATCAATATTCAAAGTGACCCGTCACTTTTCTGGTCGTACATAAATCGCAACAGGCAAAACAAACAGTTTCCAGTTTCTTCAAACAATGAACCCATATTAAACCTGAATACCGTCGTTGATGAATTTGCGAAATACTTTCAATCTGTGTACGCAAACAATACGGCAAAGTATAATCTCGAGATCATGGCGGGGCACACAGAGTGCAAAACGCTAGATTCACTCAACATTCAGATGATCAGTATGTCTGAAATTGAAGCAGCTGTAAAAAAATTAAAGCCAAAGAAGTCGGCGGGGCCAGACAAAATCCAACCCTACATCTTCAAAGCATGTGTAGACATTTTAAAAATTCCACTCTTTGTTATCTACAATGCGATATTATCTTCCACGCAGTTTCCCGAACGGTGGAAAGTTACTGCTGTATGTCCAGTACCGAAATCCTCGGAGAACAGAAACATAAAAACCATCGTCCTATAGCTCTTTTATCTGTCCCTGCTAAAATATTTGAGCAAATCTTATATTGCCACATATATAACCATGTCAAAGAAACTTTATCTGAATTCCAGCATGGCTTTCTGCCCAACTGCTCAATAGAAACAAACCTTGGCGAGAAACTGCATTATATAAGCAGGGTGTTAGATGATGGGGGGCAGGTGGATGTAATATACACTGATTTTTCCAAAGCCTTTGACACCGTAAATCATGATGTACTACTAAGTAAATTGGGCACTTTCAACTTTTCCCTTCCCCTCAGGAAACTTATGGCGTCATATTTAATGAATAGAAAACAATATGTCTCGTATAAAGGCCACGCATCCAGCGAATTTCTAGTACGTTCCGGAGTACCTCAAGGGTCCAACATAGGACCTCTTCTCTTTCTTCTATTAATCAACGACTTACCGGAACATTTGATTAATTCTAGAAAACTGTTATTTGCAGACGACCTGAAATTCTTTCAAAGAATAAAAAATATTGAAGACTGTGTGTGTCTACAACAAGACATAAATAGGTTGAGTGCGTGGTGCTTGCGCGACGGTCTTTCTCTTAATGCAGCAAAATGCTATTCCGTTACTTATTCTAAACAAAGAACGATCTTAAATTTTCAATATAAACTTAATAATACCAATCTAAAAAAAATTGAAACAGCAAAGGACCTAGGAATATATTTTGACTCTAAGCTTTCACTCACCATATTAACAAAGTAATAGGCAACGCTTACAAACTTATCGGGTTCATTATTAGAATGGGCAGAGACTTTCGAGACACCCAAACACTTAAGGTATTATATTACTCATTAGTGCGTTCAAAACTTGAATTCGGGTCTGTTGTATGGAACACTGACAGTATAGTACACACTACAAAAATAGAGCGAGTACAATCAAAGATGTTACGTTATATGAAGTATAAACTTGAAGGTATTTATCCCAAATTTGATTCGTACAGTAATCTAATAGAGGAGCTCCGAATGCACAGGCTTGACGATCGAAGGACAGTGCGCGACCTGCTGCTGCTCTGGAAAATATATAATGGAAAACTTCGCTCTCCTCATTGGATCTCACAATTTAAATTACGCGTTCCTAACAATAAGACGCGACCCAATCATCAAACCTTTTTTGTGAATAGAGCGCGAACAAACATTGTCAAGAAATCCCCTATCTGGAGAATGAGTATTCTCTACAATGCCTTAGAAAAGCGTAACAAAAAAATTGATTTGTTCTCTATGCCATATATTTAATTTAAAAACTGTGTAATGAATACAATATCAAATAACAGTCACTGAAGCATGTATGAAAACCTGTATCTCTGAACTCTCTAACTGGGCGCCAGCCTGTTGAGTTCATTATTGAAAATAAAATAAAAAATAAAAAATAAAATAAAAGGGTTGTTCACTTAAGAAGGAAAAAGGAACGGCTGTCCAATAGGCTGTCCAACTCCGCCTATTGAACTGAACTCAGTTTTTCATAGTAAACTTCTCGCCCAGTTCTCCACGGAATGCATTCAGCTGGTTTGACTAATACAAGATGCGCGATCTGGTGACCTCGGATGCAGGGCCCATTCAGTCATGCTGGCCTTAATATCTTGGTGGGGGATAACTGGAGTCACATTACAAGAGAAGTTGTATCGCATACTTTGTTTCACCCGTCTCTTAGCGAGCAAGCTTTGAGAAAATGTACCGAAACAAGCACAACGAGGATTGAGAACTTGGATAGATAAGAAGATGATGCAGAAAGAGAACAAAACGACTATGATAAGGAGAATGGAATGGAGAACTTGGGAAGATAAGCAAAGAGCAGTAAGTAGTCTGTACAGAGGCGAACATTATTTGTGGTCCAGAGTAATGCACGGAGATCATGTTTTAACATCATACTGTGCTTGCTCGTCGTACGGTTAGCAACAAGAAAATGGGACACACATATCCCGATTCCAGTGAGTATTTCTGTACTTTAATACATCAATTTATGAGTTTTTGATGCACTTTCCTGCATCTCCTCGACGATGCACTTACACATATTTGCTCTGTGGGACAGACTTTGTGCATTTTTGTTTCAACGGACGGATTTACGCCATTGAGGCGACACATGTTTCAAAAGCTTGAAAACTATGAGTAAGATGTTAAATTAAACCACACCACCACCACCATTGTTGTTTTAGATTGAAGATAATACTTACAAATCAGTATCAAAATGAACATTATTGAAAGTTTAATAGAAGAATTCCGCACTCACAGACTAGATGATAGGATGGTGATCTGTGATGTGATGATAAATTGGAAAATACATATTTAATGGGAAGTTCCAATTTCCTTTATGGACCATACGTTTAAAATTGGAATAAGGCTAAACTATCGAAATTTATATCTGCCTTGCAGTATTTCAAACAGAACGTAAACATGTGAATTTGTATGATAAAATTACGTACTTACTATACAATTAATGCATGACTCACGCTTCTAAAGCACGTGTTTTAATATTACAAGTGCAGTAAATAACAATATTTGATTTGATTATTTTTATTTATCATTGCTTTTCTGTCGCTTTTGGCTATACTGAACGCAACTCCAATTGGCGGGTAACCTTGACGGATATTTCTGGCCCTTTCTGTCCCCCAATCGTCTTCGGGGGTGTGTGGCTCGATGCGCGTCAACAAACTCAGTTGGGAAGGAAAAGCTAAAGGGCTCGCATCGCTCTCCCGAAGCAACGTTGCCAAGCGTAGTTCTGCTTTTGCCAATTGTCTATTTGCGTGTTTGTAGAGTGTTTGCGTGTGAAACTCCCTCGTGTATGACCACGGGTACAGTTGTACAATTAACACTCCTCTGATTTCTGGTGCTGGCAATATCGTTGCCCGAGAAGACTTTCTTGCGCCTTACAGTACGTTTCGCAACATGTGGTAGACCCAGCGTTCATTTGTTTCGTCCCGCGAACAACGTTCGGTACGTTGTGAGTCGAAAATGCCCGATTTCAGTCGAAGAAAATTCAACAGATCGCTGTTTTCAGCCGCCAATTGGAGTTGCGGTCAGTATAGGTGCGACGATGAGGATGATATGATCATGATGAAATTAATTAGAGTTCACTCGCAAAGAATATCCATGACCATGCTAGGATTCGAACCTGTGACTCCTAATAAATAATAATTGCTTCAAACTAGTTTCAGAATCAGACTGAAATAGTTGCTCCTACAGATTGTACAGGGATATTGACACCTAGTAGAGGGAAAACCGATTTTCGAAAAACAATGTACCACTTACATTATTATTGATTGTAATAGTGTGTTTATACGAACTTGTATGTTCGTTTTTCTTTAGTTTTTTTTTGTTTTAGTTGTTTATTTTTTCTACATTTCTGTCATTATTGTCTGTGTATAATTGTATCTCTGTAGACACCGGCAAGATTAGTTTACAGACCGGCTTATACTTGAGTCCGCTAAATATATTATTATTATTATTATTATTATTATTATTATTAAATATCCGTTTCTGTCTACTTTGCAAAAACTAAAACTATATATTTACTATTATAATTCGTAGGAAAATATGCCATAATAAACAGGCATGAAGCCTAATAATTTAGACACGTCTCGATATAATCTGGCCATGTGATAAGCATACCGACATCCCATGCTTATAATTTTCCATCCAGACGCATGGGTTCATTCTCCAAAGGTCAAGGAAATTGCGCCAAATGCAGAAGGGGCTTAATGAAGACGTGTAATAAAAGCTCTGTCCTTGAGGGATGAAACTGCTTAGTTTATAATCAGAATGTCCTTGGCGGAAAGTCATAGTCGCCATGCTGGTGCGAGCTTAGAATTCCAATTATATTTCTCTAAGTCCGTTGATTCCAGTTTATGGTCGCTTTGTACCGTCTCGATGCAGTAATGAAAGTTCTCTGTAGACATTCCCTATTTCAGTTTCTAGACTTGATACACTCGTAATCCAAAGTATGACGTAGCAGAAACTCCTGGATGGCGACAACAAGATTGACACACAAGCATGCAACATTGCCTATCTTGCAGGGATAAACCTTTTCAAGGGTAGCTGAACAGTAGAATCAAGGGTAGATCTCGGATCGTCTTGGAGTTACGTCAACACTTAGTGCTATATCAGTTGGGTCCATCCCGAATACTGTTTTTATTAATTAATGAGGGAGGTTTTAACCTTTTCTTTAAAATTAGCATTGATTTGTCACCTTAATGCTGTCATCATGATTCAAACACTTGGAACTGCATATAGGTGACGACGATATCATGAAGAATTTTGGCAACACAGAAGCGGGCTTACATGGAAAGCAGCTGATTGCACAGATGGTTTCCTCTTCTTGGTGATTAGGTATATTCCAGGCTTACTTGAAGTGACAACATGAGGAAATTCCTTGCAGAAACAAAAGACAAACAAAGTCGTGCTTATCTCGGACAGTGCACATGCTCTATCGATGCAAAAAGATGTTACAGGATCTTTGGAAACAATATATATTTTAAGATAAATAGAGTTGATGAAACATAATTGAGATTATTTTTAAAATATTTTAACCAATCTACCTAGGTATATACTAGGATCCTGGAAGCAAACTTTGTTTATGAAAATATTTTTATTACATTTTCTAGTACAATTTTATTCCTAGTTAAATACAACCTTTTGGTGCAACAGCCTGAACGTTAACCAATTTTTAGTTATCCAATGTTTAGAACAGAATATCGTCACAGTTAATTACATTATCGAATCATATCGTTATATTTATATCATTTTGTTCAGTGTTTGGCCAAAAACAAAAAAAATCGCTAACTATACCAAAGAGGGGAAACATTGTGTCAATCCTTCCGACAATGGAAATTATTCCTTCAAGCGGGAGAAACATGCCCGTAACAAGAATTTAATTTCCTGGGGGGAGGATCATCACTTATCAGCAACTGCCATCTAAAGACGAAAAGGTGGTGGGGCGGAAGCTCTAAAGATGAATTTGTCAGTATATTTCAACTTATCATGCAAGATGTTTAATCCTGTTAAGGAAGTAAAATTAATTACCACTATACGCTATTTAAATTAAATATTTGTAGGATTTCGGGGTAGGGGGACTTCAGTCCCCAGAGTCCATCCCCTGGCTACGTGTCTGGGGAGAAACAAATACCCAAGTCTAGCGAAGAATTGTGCTTACAAACACTCCAATGCTGTAAATCATTACATGTCCACAATATTTTTTCAGGGCGTATTCAAAGTTAAGTCTAAGTCCACTATATGCACAGATAGACTAATCGGTACTGGGACTACTGTTTAAAATGCGATCCGGACCACTATGTGCCTCCGCTGGATATAGAACCCTGGACTATTGATTACAAGTCGACGACTGTATCACTGCGCCATCTGGGAGACCCTTTAGATTGTATTTTTGATTAGGCAACTTCTAATTCAATATTGCTGTTATTCCTACAGTCTCTCTCTGTTGTGCTCCCAGATTGTTCTTATTACATTTTGGGGGATCTTTCCATGCTTAGGCATCTCTTTGACATTATCTGGAGGTCTTCCGGAAGCTATTAACAACCGCTTCCTGTTCCTTAAAATGTAGTTAAAGTTTTGAAAGAGCGTTCGATAACCAAGACCACTTGCCATGAATTAGAAAACTGAGAAGTTGCTTGCTATCAGCGTCCCTGGTGTAGAAGATACCAAGAGGGCTCGTGGAGTGATTTGTTGTTTGTGATTTAGATTTTTGTTCTTTGGAAAAGATTCGAGTTTTTTGATAAATGGAATTGGTAAATGAAGTTTGCATTGTTTCGTCTCGCACTTCAGTTGAAATTAAGTTGCTGATTGCTTAATTAACTATTCAACATATGTTTACCTCAGTTATTGGCCAGTTACTCAGTAGCCAAGCGTAGGATCACCAGTTCCCTTCCGATTTTTTGACCAATAACATTAGTCTGCAATGATGGTTTTAGGTTTTTACATAAAGAAAGGTGTTGTTCACTATTCGGGTGCTGAATTCGAAAATCACATTCAGTTTGTTGATTCGTTCTTGTTTTCATGTTATGCAAGGAAATGCAACTGAAAACACCGGTATTCATCATCGCAGAGTCTCTGGATTGGATTGATTTGGTGTTTTAAGTCCACTTTATGCACAGTAAGGCTAGTCGGGACTGGACCTACAGTTTAAATTGGGATCCAAACCACTATGTACCTCCAACGGGAATCGAACCCGAGACCCCTTGATTACAAGGCGACGACGCGAACGAAAACAAGTCGTCTGCGCAAGTAGTGATTCGAGAGGGCCTCACCAGTGAACGAGTCAGAGGAAAAGATTTTGCAAGGAGGGGGCAACGCGATTGCAGCTACCAGCCGTTTGCAGCAACGCGCACTGCTTTACTCCGCCCACTCGGTTTCTCCCCTTCTCTACCGCTATGCTCGACCTTGCTCCTCAGACTCCTAGGACGTAGTATAGACACTATACTTTTCTAGATACACCTCAGATTTCAAAATTCCCCACATGACAAAGTCCATGGTGTTGAAGTCAGGTGACCGTGGAGTCCATTTCACAGAGTCTCTTATCCCATTCCATAGTCCCGAAAACATATAATGAGAAAACCACGATATCGCCATTGGTCCGGATTTTAAGGACACTCCACAATATTCCTACCCTAGTTTCACTGCTGTATGAAACTTTCTATTCATATTTTCCACTCGTTCTCTTGAAACCAAGATGGAAAATCAAATCTCTACCCAGGGCTATTTCTGGAGCTTACATCGTCTTCACAAGAGAGGAGGATATGTCTTTGTGATTTACGAAATCCAATTTTATGAAAAGTGGCAGTTGGAAGCACACTCAATATGCAGAACAGAGTAGGGTAGCATCTTGAAGAGGTTTTCACAAGCACCTGCGCAAACGTATATGGTGCTCCAGGGCAGAACATATACCCTTTATGTAACTTTCGTAGCGCTTTGCTGTCTCGAATTCTAACAATAAGCAGGAAATTGGATAAAAAATACCTGTTGGGAAGTTTTCGTCAATTTCTTTTGTCTTCTCTGCCGTCGCTTCTGCTCTCATTATGGTTGTCATGGAAACACAACGAGGACCTTTTTTGATCTGTTTATTTGTCTGCAAACAACGCTACCTCAATTTGCGAAATACTAGTTTGATTAAAGGGATTTAAATAAGGATAATCAACTCAGATGTAACAAGATTAGTAACCAGAGAGAGTTTGATATTATTTGGTTGTTCAATTACGAACCAGGAAAAATTTCGATGGTGTAATTTCTTTCTGAAGACCTACAACACGTCGGGTCGTGATGTGATTTACAAAGTGAGAGGATGTTTTTAAAATGCAGAAATTGTATACACAAATAAGTAAAAACCTGAAAGCATAACTCCTGCACATTGCACCATGTCATGAAGGCATGGAGGTATACTATTGGAGTTGTGATCAGTATCATGCTCCGGCGCCTTTACTTCCTTTCTCTCCGGATTGTCCCCAGGTATCCACTGATTAGAGAATTAGCCGCTGTGGTGTGACCATGACGAATTAAATTAGGAAGAAAAGGTGATTATACGAATGGACTTGATATTGTAGCACAATTATGGGTAAACAAGTGACATTGATAATGAAAAATGATAGCAAATGAAAGAGCAATGGTGTGACTTGATGCTCTGAATACACCTCACCCAACGATAAAGCCAATTGGCAGGTTCTAGCTATTTTTCTCAGGTCAGAAAATTTAAACTGATGGTCAAAATAGAACATATCTGTAGGTTGTTCTGCCTGTTGGACAGTGTGCGAATTAACGGGGGAGTTGTCGGGGATTTCCCCTCCAAATTTTTTTATCCCTGACAGAAGAAAAAATTGAATCACTGTCAGGGATGTTTTTACCCCCTCCCCAAAGAAAATTGAATTGAAGCATACAATATATAATTTCTTTACTATTGAACAAACACCACTGAAAAACCTTTACGACAATTGCATCCTACTTCTCATCAAAAAGCTCCCAGACTAGCTACGTTGCTCTGTCCATTGCCTCACCGCTATGGCAAGTAGAGTTGATTTCGTCAGCTTGATTCGTTGGAGGTAGATCACATTTCTCTCCGCGCGCCGTCAATGAGTACAACGGGCAATAGAAATGTAGTCAAATATATCAGTGTTACTAGTTCATAGATCTTCTTGTAAATGAGTTTTGTCCTAGGTTAGAACCACTGTTCTAAGGTACTTACAGCAGCAAGGCAGTAGTTGGTAACATCGTCTCATACCCTTAGGTATGGAGGATCTTTTGGGAATGTAGCTCACTAATCATCATTCATCCTTGATGATAAAGGACTCTCTGCTCGTGGTGAGCTTGGTGGCAAGGCGCTAGAGGTACTAAATTTACACACTTGAATGGCAACACATGACACTTGAGTTTCACACCCCTAAAGACTGGATCAGCATGGCTAATGTAAGGATATACCTGGGAGAGGTTATGCTTGTGACTGTACGTAGAGTCTGACTTGCGACTCGCGTTAACACACACTCCCTAGAACCTCCTCCTCTCTCTCTATTCAATCGTAACTTGCTCCTCAATAACTGAATTAGAACTGACCCCGAACTCTCTGCCTCCAAGACATTTATTGCAATTCAATTTACTAAACAAATGCACAGTCAGGACTGTAGCCTCTTCCTGGATTTTGTCCGTTTACATGTTTATACCGCTGATGACCAGGAAGAGCTTCAGTGCTGTCTGACACTGCATTCCTGTGATGTTTCTGAATATTTCCTGATTGGAAAACGATGGTTGAATGACTGGAAGTTGGAGTTCGTTGTCCATAATAATTAAACAATACTACGGATCGTTACGACATATACAAATTTGCATAACCAAAAAAACCTTACCCCCCGAAATGAAATAAATACGCCACTGACTGTACACCTCCCCCCCAAAAGCAAGACGTTTAATTCGCGCACTGCTGTTGGAAAAGAAAATGTAAAAGTAGGGAAACAACGTAGCTAAGGAAGGAAACTCCCCAAGGGAATTGTATTCCAATCAGTGAAACCCTCTAGATCACAAGAGGTCGTCAGCCTGTGCATGCGAAATTCCCATTGGCCTTCCATTCGACGGAGTGACGTGATGTACCGTTCCCTGCAACGAAATGAAGTAATATATTTACATGACACACTTGTTAACGAATCGCCCAGCGAAGCGACCAAGGCACGCCATTACCGTTTCTGGTTCGGTGTCGGAAGGGTGCACGCCAGCAGATATGGCCACTTACAGATTTCGAAGCAGAATTCGTGACTCTTAACACTCGGCACAACACAGGATTTACGTTTCTGTCCGGCGGGAACTGCCGATAACAAGTTGAAACTTGTCGTGCTCCTTGCCCGGTCGAGCGTGTCTACGTAACGTTTCGTGGGAACGTCCGTTCTTTGCAATCTTCGAATAACTCGCATTTTTTTCTTACGAAATGCAAGCTTCGAATACATGCGAGAAAGCGATTCTGCACCTTTCAAATTTCCAGGGCTGCTTTCAGGTAGATTGTTCAGGGTATCTACCAGTCTGGAAATTCTGGAAGTGTCAGGGAATTGACTTTTTCTAGAAAAGTCCTGGAAATGTCACGGAAATTTGCTGTGTTTCTCGGAAAATCAATATTTTTTTGTAGAAACGTTTTTGAACAAAGAAGAGGAGTACAAGCAAGATATTCTAAATTTGCTGTGAACAAACTGCAATATAGTTTGATATACTGAGTATGACTTCTAGTTACATAGAAATTGCATGTTAAATACTCTAGATCAGTGGTTTTCAAGACTTTTCAGTCCAGGACCGACCTTGTCTTGAAGGATATTACATTACACTTCATGAAGCCCATAAGCATGGACGTCGCCAGAATTACTTGTAGGGGTGTGTACCAAGTTTATAATCATATTTTTGCTGACATCGAGTACTTTAAGGACCCCTCTTTTACGTTTGCTTAAACAAATTACAAATACTTCATCCTAGAAAAGCAAATATGTAATTTGAAAGACTAATTCACTCTAGTCTAACATCTAACTAAACACACATGCTGAAATTAAAAAAAATATAATAATAATAATAATAATCGCCGAACTAATGTCCAATGGTAGAGCGCGAATATCATAAATGTAGAGTTTAGACTACATACAACACGGGTTGAATTTAAATGGTTAAAACAATATATCTTAGTAATATAAATGTAATAGGTTTTTAAGGCACGTTAAATAAATTTTGAAGCCCGACTTCGGGACCCATCAAACGTCCCTCAGAATCCAGCTGTGGGTTGCGCCCCATAGGTTGAGAACCGATGCCCTAGAAGCAGAGGAGGTCATGTTTTGAACTATTTTCAAGTAGAAATCTTCTGCGGTAAGTGGCTATTGACTTTTACTACTTTCTTTTTGCAATTTGTTTGGGTTGTGTTTGGTTTATACTAGTATGAATGTACATATATAACAGGTGCGGCAGTGAAACGGGCGATTTGGCAACCCTGGAAATAGCAAGTTACCTAAGGAATCAGATAACGGGAGTGGTGCCATCTGGACAACAAACCTTTGCCATTGACACTGATATCGGTGTTCAGTCGAGATGGAGTCGTGGACCGGTGAACAACGCGCTTTTGCCGTAAAGGCGTTTCACAAAAAGAACGACAGCTACGTGGCCGCGCAGCGTTTTTGTGAAACGCCTTTACGGCAAAAGCGCGTTGTTCACCGGTCCACGACTCCATCTCGACTGAACACCGATATCAGTGTCAATGGCAAAGGTTTGTTGTCCAGATGGCACCACTCCCGTTATCTGATTCCTTAGGTAACTTGCTATTTCCAGGGTTGCCAAATCGCCCGTTTCACTGCCGCACCTGTTATTATGAATTTTCAGTGTAATTGTACATTGTTTATGCTGTAATTGCTATGAATTTTTATAAAAAGTAATTCTTTGTTTACCATCAGGCAAGGGTTTTGTAAAAGCCCACCCATAATGCCCCTATACGGCAATCAATTTTCTGTTCCGTTTTTCTTCTCGTTATTACTGTTAACTCGATTAAGTGCAATTCTAAGTGTGGTGTTTAAGTAAAATGCAGTGACGTAAATTCATGTGTAAATATTGAATTGCCATAATGACTTGTTCTGGAAATTTTTGGTTCTTGTTCTGGGAAACCTGGAAAAGTCAGGGATTTTTTTTTCACGAAATTGTAGACACCCTGGATTATGTCCATAAAATCTCTGGCCGTTTTGCATTTGCAACTTGGAAGCGAGTCACAACTCTCGAAGCTACCAATCAACAAGTGTTCCGATGACGTCGTCTCAATGCTGCACCTATCGCTAACCATCCTGCTGACGCTCTACACTGTTGTAGGCTCGCTAGCTAAACTCACACAATCAACCGGAGATGTTTCGAACTCTACCCATTGTTTTAAAGGTTAGATAAACCCCAGAGCGGCTATGTGCTGAGATGTGTTAAAGAAAAGTCTCACCTTAGATCACCTACACCAGAAATCGACCGATAGATTTGTTTTATTTTACTTATCTTTTCTGCCAATTGTGGCCCAAATGTGAATGTCACGGTCACGCCATCAAAGCTAATGACGTCACACTACCTCGACACGTTCAGTAAAGTCTGTATTTTGCGATGATTTACTTCGTTTGCGTGTTGATGGATTCTGATTTTTGATAAACTGTTGCTCATTACTTTCAGTATGCCCCTAGTATAAAGAGACAATCGCAAACACAGAAGTCAACTGGCTGTGGATCCAGACATCATAGCCTCGTTAGCCTGCAAAATGCAGTCTAGGGTGTATTATGTAGAATAAGATTTACTGCATGACCATAGTGCTGTATTTTGGCTTATGCTGTTATCAGCACTAATAATGAATTAACTAATTTATTAACATTTTTGAAACCCGCGGCAGCTTAGTTGTTAGGGCGTCTGATTACCAAGCGAAAGACTCGGGTTCGATCCCGGCGGGGGAGAACCGGGACTTTGTCAACCTGTTCAAGCGGCTCTGGCGCCCACCCAGCGTCGTATAAAGTGGCTACCTGGAGGAAACTCTGGGGGAGTAAAGGGCGTGGTGCTGATCACATCACCCTCATCTCGGCCGATATCAAGAAAGTGTGGAGCCCTAACACTTGGTGCAAAGCACAGGGTAGCACTTTACTTTTGACTTTTATTAACATTTTTGGGTGTTGCGGCAAATATGGCCATATTTTACCCTTCCATTTATACGTAGAAAAATATCCTTTCCTCAAATCCCTACCTGAAAGTTTACAACGAGATGTAAATAGCCCTTTGAGAAGGGTTAAAGTGCGAGATTGTAAAGGGATCTGCACAAGGCAAACACAACACATTAAGAAGGTAAAGATACATTAAACTTTTCCTCGGGGACAGTGTAAAAAACCTGTGTTTCTCAGTAAGCTAAAAACATTATTTAAGACACTGTCGTCATCTTCCAACTTGGATAACAAGGAGTCTGGAAGATGAGAAGTTTGTCTAAGGATATTGAAATCGACACATTCAATAACGATGTGCCGAAAACTTAAAACAACAGTACATATCGCATAAAAACTCCTCCAACCCTAGGCTATGCCAGCCTAAGGCTACTCGCTTGCGGGAGAGGTACGTTATGGCTTGGGGTAACACCCCCTGAGAAACGAAAGTAACACGTAAACAAGTAAAGGGGGCTCGCCCCCTGTGAAATAAGGAGAACACTGAAACATTCGGTTTTAACACTTCGGTTGACTGGCCTGGCAGGGTCGTGAGAATGATAGAAAGGGGATAAAGGAATGTTCGTTTACCTGTAGATCTAGATGTGAAGACCGTCTCCTCTGATTGTAGATAAAGCACTCCTGAAATGAAACTAAGACAGCGCACTACTCCTCTCTGTAACTTCTATCGTATCAATTAGTAACCCGACTATAAATCGGAGTCAACAACTGTGTGCTCGATAACTTTCATATTACAACTGGGGCTGAGAAATGGTTTCTCGAACTAAAGGGTATTCAAATTTCCGATCGCTAAAGCCGTTGAGGCAGTTCCATTCTGTCGTTAACGGTGCTTCTTGCCTAAGGCTGACGTTGGGTGATTTGAACCCATTTCAGGTAGATTCGCGTGTCAGCGGAGTTTTCAAGATCCGCTGAAAATTGCCGGTGTTATGTGCTTGTAAGATGCTACTTCCAGCGCTTCAGCCTGACCGCTTGGCGAAGAGATTAGTCTATCGAGTTATGATGCCAGGGTTCCCGGGTTCGAGTCAGGCCTTGGACGTGATACGATATACGGCACAGCGGAGGGCCCAGCTCTTGCAGAAAATGACGTGATACGACTGTATCCAATAACATGAACAAACATGCGAGTGCATCATCTTTAACCTTGACTTCATTATTTATCCATTTTGTAAATGATTGCATTGGATATCAAAAACGGCTTCAGTGTTTTCTCCAAGAATAGCTCCGCATCATAAGGAAAGGTGCTTAGGCCTTCTTGACGTTAGATGATTGCCGTCGATGGCATCTCATCCCCAAAGGATGTTTCCATAGCAACGCCCGAGGACCTGTCACTTGGGATCAATTTCCAAAATGCCACATTCTCTGTCATGACACCTAGCCTATACTTCATCTTAGCTCAGAAGAGCTTGGAATAGCATATCAGTCAAGTCTAGTTTTGTCCCTTAAGGTGAGCAAGGAGTCTATGCATATTCAGTTTTAATTTATTTCAATTCGTACACGCAAAAAGCGGATGCATCAGATGTACTTTATGCATTGCAAATACATAAATTTATATAACAGTATGTTAGTTTCTTGGTTGATCGAATCTTCTGACTCGATGCATTTCAATGCAATAGAATAATATGAAAAGTTAAGATGATTCCAAAGTCACATCGGAATGCATTTTCTGTACTTGAATCAAAATTTTAATGGATCTTGTTGCATCATTATTTCCCATGAGTAGTTTACTTTTCATGTATTTTCCTTTGAATGCTTATTAATGTTACTCTTGTGAATTTGTTTCTTGCATTTCATTCCAAAAAATAAACATTTTTATAAACAACAGCAGGGACTAATTATATTTAGTATAATTATATAATTAAATTAAATGAATAAGTTGAATTAAAACAGTTAATTAAATGAATGTTTAATTACCTTTAATATTGAAAGTATTTACTATTAAAGGTGGCGGAAGCGTGGTGTTGATCACATCACTTTCACAAGTGGCCGAGAATGTGAATGTGTGAGGCCCTACTTCGATATCCCCTAATGCCTTCACGATATGTCTTTACGCCCATCTTTTTTCATCGCCAGTAATAATAATAATAATAATAGCAACAATATTTATTGTTATTATTACATGTGGAGGTACATTGCACACGCCATTCTGCTCCACCTTGTATGTTTCTAAGGTATCTCTTCGTTTCTTCATTCTGCTTTATTACACCAACTTAACACATGAAAAAAATGTATTCATTGTATCTTTCGAAACAATACTCTCGACTTTCTAACCGATAGTGTAAACATAATAATACAATTACAACACCATAATATCTGTACATTAGCGTACACAGGATTTTTTCAGAGAAGGCTGAAATTGTGAAGGTGGATATTGCATAGCTGCGTTCTAGAGGGTGGGATGCAGCCCCATCAACTCCCCCATGAGTGCGGCAGTGCTTCTGCATCGGCTGTTTTGTATCTGGAAGATCTGAATAGTGGGAGAGACAATCTGGGTGAAGTCTGCTTGTGAAGATTGTTCTGTCCAGCAAACGTTTGGAATGTTTCCTGCCCTGGCTCTGTTGCAAGCTTCCGAAATAGCAACATGTCCACAAAGACGGAACTAGACAACAATGCTCCTCCAATCCGTACGTACAAGGTGTCACGGCTGTCTTGGAAGCTTAAACGAGCGAACAATGGTGGCCTCAGCCAAAGAGCAGGCTTGCAAGACAAAACTGACAACTTCCTCTTGCCTTTGCGTTTTAGATCCAATTACATTCTGAATTCTTCCGTTTTTCCAGATGACAGGTGACGCTGACTGAAAACAATTACCGCTCGTAAACCAGCTTGTTTGTATTATAACTCACTGTTGAACATCAGATAGCGCTGAACTTTACTCGGCATGAGTTTACAATACCGGACCACTCTCCAATTTCTATAAAATTTCGCCTACTTACTAATTTCGGTGTCCTGATGACGTATCTGTAGTTCATATTTGGCGGTCACTTGTTAAAATTGTACATTTACGTGTAGAACTTGTAAAATAACCTTGCGATTTACCACGGTGATTGTCCATACACAGCAACTCGGAACCATCTTTCTTTCGCAATTCGTTAATGTTCTTCCTTTACGCACAACAATCTTGCTACCTTGAATATTGACGTCTGACGAGGAATGCCTACGAGGTTAGGTTAGGTTAGGCCTGTTAGGTTAGGTTCCATTAGCATAAATACAAAGAAAATTTAACATTTTGGCTAAGAGAACTATACCTTGTTGCCTAACATGAATAAGCTCTCTCCCATGACGTCAGAACACTATGTTGCTAAAGTGTTGTGCGATAAGTGACACCCATTCGGGGAAAATGGCGTCTTCCGTGGAGCTACTGTTCTTATGGTAGGGTTACGTTACGTTAAGAAAACATAGTTTATTTCGTTTTTTCTCGATTTCCATACTCGACCGCCAATTATAACATGCAGATTCGTGATTAGGAGTTCACAATTAGTGAGTAGGCGAAATTTCATAGAAATTGGAGAGTGGTCCGTTATTGTAAACTCATTCCCTTTCCTCTAATCAGTTTCCAGTAGTTTCATTTGAAGACATACCTGAAGTATGACAAGCTACCAATGATCAAAGAATTCTCTCGCATTAAGACAAGATGCTCCTCCTGTAAATCTCCACAAGGAATCTTTTGCAGAAATCATCCGCTTGACAACTCAAAGGTATCTTTTTGAGAATGAAAAGTAATAATACCGTTAGATTGATTTGTGTTTGTTTTTTAGGTTCATAAAAAGTTTAACAATATATTAATTCTCCCAATAAACTTTCGTGCACTTACATTTATTATATGTAGAGTGTAATTCCACATTTTTGCCGGTGAGGTAAAAATACATTTATATTTTCGTATCAAACGATACTCATATTCCCAAAAAGAAAACATTTGATAGGACATAGATATCCGCGAGTTATCAGAAACATTTAAAAAAATCTATGTAGCACTTACAGTCTGGCTTGGATGATTTTTCTTCTAATTTATCAGTATTTTAGGGGAGATGTTGTCCCCTTTACCTACAATCCACTTATGGAAAGTACATGTCATGTCTTCTAGATTATCTAGAACTCCTCGATAGCGTAGTGATTAACGCTGTAATCTTTTAATCAAGGGGTTGCTGGTTGGTTCAATGTTGGAGCGTGTGTTGGTTGGGATTACATTGAAACTATAGATAGAGTCCCGATTAGAATGTCGGATGGTTTATTTTAAGAAAAGCTGGAAAGTATAAGGAAAATAATAAATGTGGTACATACTTCAAAATGAAAAAGAAAATCCTGCATTTATACTTCTTAGGTTTTCGAATAAGTATGTGCTTGAAAACTGAACTTCTTGTTTACCGCTCATTCTAGTCACATAGGACATAAATGCACATTCTCTCACCGTTGTTTCCCGTTCTTGTAAATTAACAGGCAGATTGTTGAATTTGAACAGTAGATTATTGTAAATTTACATTAACTTCTACGGGACTTCGAATATCCCGTTAACTATTTAATTTGTTCATTATTTATCTTCATCGTTGCGATTAACCCAAAAGTTGGAATAAGCGACGTAATATAGCAGATGAGAGAAATGCATTGTCAATTTCCACTACCATCCAACAACCGTAAAAATTGCCGTGACCATTTTTAAAGTATTAACAACCGTTACATATTGATTGATTTTGATTGAGTTGGCGTTTTAATTCCACTTTATGCACAGTAAGGCTAATCGGGCCAGGACCTACGGTTTAAAGTGTGATCCGAACCAACATGTGCATCCACCGGGTATCGAACCGGGTCCCCTTGATTACAAGGCGGCGAAGCTACCACTACTACATATCTTTATGTACGATAAAATATTCGCCGCACTTCATGGCTCTACGAGGCAAAGGGTCCCCCATTCGATTCGAATCACAGCCTTGAGTGTTGTTTGCAAGTCACCTTTTCTCAATTCCATCGTATCATCATTTATTCTCATCCTCGCGATGAGTCTAAAGTAGCAGAAAAGCGAAGTAAAATAAACCAAATCAGTCAATCAGTGATATAATATTCAACTTGGAATAAAAAAGCCTGTTACATCTCGTCTTTCCAAATTAACGGACAGACTTTTAAATTTCAGCGGTAGAATGTTGCAAATTTTACGTCGAATTACTTATATCATTTTCTTTCAGAAGTCCTTGACCAAAGCAGACTAACTCTATTTCGATTAGGCCATAATGAGTTGCTACGTGTTTAACACTAACGAGATAAGACCAAAAATATCTCGACATCATTTTCTCAGCCTTACTACCCCTTCCATTCCTCTTGGAACTCTTGTCTTGTCGATAATCACAGTTCGTTTGCACAGGAGGACGCAACCTCCTCCGCTCCCATGGCAACGAGGAAATAATCTTTCCCTGATGAGGTCCAAGAGAAAAAAAATGGTACGTCAAAGCTAAAAGGAGTCTTTGAAGGATTTCTCCAGTGAGGAATTTTTCATTTGATAAAAAAAGAAGAAGACAAGAACGAAGCGGAAATTATACCAGCTATAATTGGAATCTTCAGAAGTGACAGTTACAAAACGCAGAAAACAAGCTGGGAAAATAATAAAACCCATTCATTAAGCAGTGTTTCCATCAGTCACAAAGTAACGCCAAGGTAGAGAAAGATTTTTTTTAAATTTCTTTTACGGGAGCAATCGCATTTAATCCTATTTCCTTGAAGGACAACCTGGAAATTGCATTACAGGCTACAGGCTAATGGCTTTCTGACGATCATAATTTTAGTCGGAATAATTAACCGAAACCTTTCTTCTTACGCAGGGGCGTAGCCACTTGGGAGGGGGGTAACTAGCCCACCGTGAAAGAATTTGAGTCCATGGTAAGAAAGTTTAACAATTATTTAAAGTAAAGGACCCACACACAAACGCACACACACACGCACGTAGAAGGATAAACTGAAAAAAAAAGTGACAAGAGAAACAGAAGGAGAGACAGAAAGATAGATTGGGAAACACGAGAAAGGAGGAAGAAACAAAGAAATATGTAGAGAAATAGGGAACGAAGAAAAAGAGAGAAACAGAAAAAAGACAAAGCAAGGATGAAAAACAGAGGGAGAGAAGGAAAGAGAGATACGGAAACACGAAGAAAAGAGCGAAAGAACGAGAAAAAGACAGAGCCAAAAAAATAGGTAGTGATAGAGTGGAGAAAAAAGAGATAAACAAAGATAGAAAAGAAGAAAGAGGAACAAGAGAGAAAGAATGAGAGATTGGGAAAGACACGAGAAAAGACAAAGAAGCGAAGAAATAGAGAAGGGGGAAGGAAGAGAAAAGATAAACATAAAGAAGGAGAGAGAAAAAGAAAATAGAATGAGAGAAAGAAAGACTTATATGGAACCACAAAGGAAAAGAGAAAGAGAATGAGAGAGAGAGAAACAAGGAAGGAAGATAAAGAGAGAAACAGAAAAAGAAAAGCTAATGAAAAGGAAGTAAAAGAAAGAAACATTGAGAAAAATAGGAAGAGAAAGAAAGAGATGGTAATCACGAAGAATAGAAAGAACGAAAGTAAGAGAGAAAGAGTGGAGAAAGAAAGCGAGAAACAAAGGTGAGAGAGATAGAAAAAGAAAGAAAAAGATTGAAAGTAAAATAGAGGAAATCAGAAGAAAAATGGACACTCCGTGCTTGGAGTAGAGTCTTAATGATACATTCACTGGAGCTACGATATTAAGCAATGCGTCATCATTTCTCCAGTTTAGAGGAGAACTCTATTAATTCTGAACAAGGTAATCTCTTCTGGTGTCAGTAAACAACCCAACTGGATCGACGGAATGGGCATCGAGCTACAAGAACGTGAGATTGTGGCCACGCAATTTCAGAGAAGGAAATGGATGCCTTAATTGCTTTCCAATTTCAGTCGGAAATTAAGTTCCTTGATATAAACGAAGCATACAAAACACAACTCATTCAGCAAAATTTGTTTTGTTAATTCTATTTGCAATAGGTCATATATTATTTCTTGTTAATCAATATAAATGCAAGTATGGTTTATTGGAACAGATGTTGAAATAGAAATGAGGAAAAATATAAAACCGCGACTCAGGCGCACCAAGTGTATTTTTCGAAATTTGATTACGATGCGCTTAAATCGGCCATCCTAAAACATATTAACCATTTTTTCTCAAATACAAATCAGACTACGTTTCCGTGGTATGTACCACTTTGATGATTTCATCTCAGACAAATTGTAAGGCAGTATGTCGTGGTCAAACATTGGCCAGAGTTCCCATTTACCCCCCTCCCCCATCAAAATCCTCCTTAACCACTCCACTACATTTATAAGTTTTTAATACTAAATTGTAGTTCATGTATTACTGTGAAAGGTGTGTGAATTTTGTTAATAATTAGACAGGGATATGAATTTATCAGGAGAATTTGGAACGCTCACAACATAGGAAAATCTGTTTTTGTCCACCATCTTGAAAGGCTTTGACAGATTTGCTCAAATGCAAAAACCAGGCCGGTCCACAAGAGGTATTTAATTGTTGAAAAATCTAAACACCTGATCAAAATACCTAAATTTATGGCAGTTATCGTATTCACAATTTGGTTACTTGTTCCTCCTTTTCCGCTATTACTCACTATACTTCAGAGATACGTGTATGTTTGTGTGTGTGTGTGTGTGTATGTGTGCACATACACAAATGTTGTCCATTTTTGACATTTTCAAACTTCTATATGCCACTTTTTCGTAGCTCAAGAAACGAAAGTCTCTTCAATTTGAGAATAAGTATTTAATGAAAACTTTTCAATATACAGAGTGTCCGAGAAGTATCGCTAGATTACATTACACAGTACATATTGCTCTAGATATATACATGACACATCTAAGAACATATTAAGAACTTTACATTACGTTGCAGTACAACGTTTGCTCCGTGCGTTGCCGTTCGTGCACCCACGTTCATCAGCACTGTAACTACGTCGCTCACAATCAGCCATGGTGTGATAACTAACGTACGAATTCGGGCGAGCGTTCTATGTGACCTTCAGAAGAGGGTTGCCAACCACGAAAACGAAATCGTTTCCAAGCAACCGAATACCAGCCAATTATCAACACTGTCGCAACATGATACATGCAAGTTGGATTCCAGGGACATCTCAAACACCCTGTAGGTCATATTTTCTGGAGTCACGTGGATCGAAATGAGGGCAAGTCACCAATACTGTGACCATTGTAACTGCAGCAACGTAGAGCTGTTGAGTTACGTTTCTTCTTACACTGATCTGGAAACGAGCTTGTTTTGGTTGAAATGCCTCAACAATTCCTTGAAACCACAATTGGCCGTGCGTATAGGAACCAGACATCTAATTAAGAGACCACAGCCACCGCATAGGTTGCATCGTAAACCTTCCCCCACCTCACTGGTAAAGATCAATAAGCTAAGCCTGCCAACAGATGTTGAAAGCGCAAGGGTGTGTTTTGCCTTCCACACCCATTGTGAAACTCAGCTCTCTGGTAAAATTGGGGATTATGCAACTTTGAAGCCAATGAAATGCTTGTTCCAATGGAAGAATTGCAAGGAGATTTGTGTTAACCAGGACACACCGTGAGCACGTTGTTAGGTCTCCGCATAATCGAGTGGTTGGACATTTAAAATGTTAGGTTTGAAGCAGACTACTCTTCACGTGTTATGACATCAAGTCTAAGAGATGACTCATTTGTGTAATCTCACAAAGTGGTTATTGACTTACTCGTAGATGTGCGGTTAGCAAGAGAGTTCGTTTTTGTGAATAGGTGGGTTTCATGTGACGTCAGGATGCGCAGCCGCCATGTTTGCGGCCAATTCTATTTGTTGCTTGCAAGGAAACATGCACCACGTAGCGTTCGTTACATCTGCACCAACTGCACATTTGTTTTAAATCACGAATGTCTTGTGTTAGTATCTCCCTCCCTCCTACTTGAATTCCATATGCTTACAAGAACTGGTCTCAATCATGGCTGCTAGAAGCCACAATGCAACAGTTTGTGACGTATTTGAAACACACCCATTCGGATCAAGTGTTGCTTATCCTGTGTGCGGAAGAAAAGGTGTTAGATACTAATATTATTGTTTCCTTTATATGTTTTTATTAATGTGTAATGTATGTAGAGCAAATATTAGTAGTATTAGAGTATAGTGCAAGACGAGAGAGACTATGAACTGCACTGTGGATACGTATGATATTGGGTCACATGGTCTTCATTTTGCCCCACGTCTCAGAACAGGCTGTTAAAAATCGTCGCACTGGACGACTTTCGATCTCGCCATTGAAGTTCCCGGGTCCGAATGCCAGCGATCACTAATCTACTATGTAGATAATATATTTTAGTCATTATAAAACTTTAACATTTAATTTTATTTATCCACGATGAGCCCTGTCACATGTAGCTCCCCATTTATGGAACTCTTTCTTTTTTCTATCCTGTTTTGCAAAGGTTGTGCTGTCTTGAAAATTACTACTCTATGTCCCCGAGAATCTCTGGAGCAAGGAAACGAAACAAGTAGAACTCGAGAGGGCTTGAGCCAGTGCTCGAAAAATTTTCTTCAAAGCTAGGCGCCAGCTCTGAAAATCAGGCGCCAGGAAACCACCTACTAACAATTGTGCATACTACAGAGTGGTTCAAAATTCGAGCAACCCAAACTTGAAAACCGTAAGAGATATTTACACCGGGTTTTCTGCACTAAACTGACCATGTAGGCTATCACTGGGTTAATATATTTATGTTAGCATTTATCCAAATAAAAGCAATTACTTTATTTAAAAAAAAAAACATTGTAAATTTGCTGAAAACATCTGAGAAATGATTTTCAACAATAAATAAGTGTAAGAATGAGTAGTAAAATACTCTTTAGCAATGCACACGCACCGGCACAGTAGCAGCGAAAGGGAGTGAAGAGAATTCAGGATAACCAGGGGCAGTCTAAGATTCTCTCAAGAGTTAAATTTCGGCACAAAATCTTGATTTATGATTTGTCATGTAAACGTATGGCCAATACTTAGGCACATGTTGCGTGCGCCTGTTGACAATATTTCAACCTAATAGTGTTGCCATCTACGGAGATATGTCCCAAAAATGTCACTTTTTCACTCAAACCATAAAATCGTCAAGTCAAAAATCCATCAAATGTTGCACATGACCAATATTGGTCGTAAATGACAGATTGGCATGGCATCAGATATCTAATTATGACCCTTCGGTAATTTCTTACGTATTTTTCTCTCAAAAGTGCATTTCTGGAAAAATTTTAACGCTGCCTTCCGCCAGTTATTAATTTATCTAATTTTCTGTATGGCTTAAACTGATATTTTTTTTGCATTGAAAAATATCTCAATGGATGAGGCTTTATAATGCATAAAACCCGGTGTAAATATCTCTTACTGTTTTCATGATATACATTTTGAATGTTTGGGTTGTGCGACTTTTGAAACATTCTGTACAAGAAGCTGAGCATCACGGTATTCAAAACATTGCTAAATCATTTGAGAAAGCAGGAAATGGGGGAAAAAGTGTAAGAAATTGTTACTGATTCTGGGGAATGTTCACAACATTGATAAAAAAAATGCTAACGTGCGCTGTACTGCAATTTGAACTTGGAATCTTCAAAATTTCGTACATATAACAGCAAAATATCACAGTCGCCATGGCGACTTGGCGACCGGGATTTTTCGAGCCCTGGGCTTGACCCATGAACGCGTGAGAGGAGGTGAGTGGGTGGAGGGGAAAACGCGCTGCTCCACTAACTCGCTTTCTTCCCTTCCTTACAGTTATGTGCGCTCTTGCTCCACAGTTTCCAGACACATGCTACAGAGAGTGCAATTTGCATTAGTTGTTATTTACCGTCATTTTTCAGCCACTCATGACGATGAGGATGAGTAATGATTAGGTGAAATGATGAAGGGACACTCACAAGGAACACGCATGACCAGGCCGGGAACTTCAACCACCTAAGGCTCGACTGGACTTTTGGCAGCTGTCAGGGCGATTTTTTGAATTTTTTCAAATGTTTCTCTCCTTCCCAAAAACCGCTGTTATATTCCAAAATATGAAAAATCACATCAGTTTAGAATTCCTTCTAGAGCATTGGAGTGAATTTTTGTGTAGTTTGCTTTCCCTGTTATAGCCTGACAAGTTAAGTCCCGATATGCGCAGATCGCCGCGGAGCACTTCCTATTACGCCATCGTTCCCACCACTTCTACGTACTGGTCTGGCCTTGAGACTACGAGTGGTGCCAACTCAGCAAAATTAAGCTTAAATAAATATGACAAACTATTTTTACTGTGTAGATTGTCGGTGCCGGCTCATATCAGTTTATCAGTGGTTCATTTGATTTAATCCGGTCTTTGAAACTGCGAGCGGTGCGCGGTATTACGCACGCGCGTTAAGGTTTATAACGAAGAGAAACTACTGGGCGAATGACTTCATTTTCTGAATGCGACATCGAGCAGTGGCCTGTTTTTTTTTGTTTTTGTTTTTAAAAGCTGAGTGGGGTGGGGGTTATTTTGTTTATCGTACAACAATCAGTACGAGAAGGCAATCTGATAACACGCTTGCCTGTGTTCTTTTTTAAAGCACTGAAATGTTCTTGCTCTTTACTCTTGGCTCCATATTTTTGAAATGCAAAAATCAAATAATGCCGGGTCCAACGAAATCCACAATCTGCTCTGGAAAGCCTCTTAGAGACAATGTTGCAACATATTTGCGAAATCATAAGGAGTTACATAAAGTTAAGTATAATGTTATCGAGTCCAGAAGCACCGCCACGGGAATATCTAAATGAATGGTTTCTGAAGTTTTAAAAGAATTGGATTGGATTGTTTTGTTGGTTTAAGTCCACTTTATGCACAGTAAGGCTAATCTGGACTGGACCTACAGTTTAAAGTGGGATCCGAACCGTGCCTCCACCGAGAATCGAACTCGGGATCCCTTGATTACAAGGCGACGACGCTACCACTGCGCCATCGGGGAGGCCAAGTTTTAAAAGAAGGAAAAGAGACGTTGGCGAAAGGTGAGCTGAAGTTCTGTACTCCGACAGGTAGAAAACAGCCCAGGAAATAGCGAATACAAATTTCGTTGAAAATCCTCAGACCATTCCCCTCCCTCCAGGTTGCAACACTGCGAACCAACGGCGCTCCGAAAAGTGGAGTGGGGAAATGTGGTGTGAGCTACGCAACAGCTATTTGCAGCGTCTTGTTTTTAAACTTGTCAAGTTATAGCTAGATATTCTCAATAGTTTCGCGTTTACGTAAGTCTATTAAACTATTGATAATATCAAGATAACACTGAAAGCAAACTACACAAAAATTCACTCCAATGCTCTAGAATGAATTATAAGCTGATGTAATTTTTCATATTTTGGAATGTCACAGCGGTTTTTCGAATGGAGAGAAACATTTGAAAAAAATTTAAAAAATCGCCCTGGCAGCTTCCAAACGTCCAGTCGATCATTAACAACGTGCTTTTATATACGCGCTGTATGTAAAAGAAAAACTCCTAAGCGGTAGTTTCCCCTGTCAATCTCTTTCCCGTATCAATTTTACTTAATGCTCTACTTTTTCATTCAGGATGGACAAACAAAACATTCAAGTCTGTTCCAGGATTCTCGTATTGCGATGAGCTGTTGACTCCTCCACGCGTGTCGACAATACACCGACTCGGCACAACTGCAGCTTGCGAGGGAAGTGGTACATATTAGGGAAGGCCACAACATCCGGATAATGGATATCCAGATTTCATATTATCCGATATCCGTTTCCGATGCAACGGATAATCCGGATAGAACTGATATCGTGAAGGGTTTGTAGAAAATCCGTGCATTGAAATCCGAAAATGGCGAATTTAAGAAGATGTTCATAGCCCGTAAAACGGATAAACTGTCCTGATAAAGCACACATTTCGATATCCGGATAATTATGACAGTTCCGATATAATGATACTTCAGACAGGAAAGAATTTTATCCGAATTTGGTCATCCCTATATCGCGTTTGTTAGAACCTGTCCAGTTTCCTGCGCTAGCGATCGCTCGACAGTATCGGTGCCAATGAGAAACGAGAAAAAAAGTCGTCTGCTGGGCAGCGAGGAGCCAATGGAAGCCAGACGAGAGGAGCTTACGTAGACGCTGTTGCCACGTTGCGTATTTTAATTTGCTGCCTGGCTTCATCTTTACGCTTCACGGAGTTCACGCGACCTGCAGCAGCAACGCCGCGTGATTTATGCTAGAAAAGCCAGCGATCAGCTAGCGCGGGAAGCGGCACAGGTTGTATCGCTTTATTCCCTGGCTTCATTAGTGGTTAGCACATCGCGCTACGACGCCAGGGATCCCGGGTTCGAATCCTGGCCTGGGCATGAATATTTGTGAGTGTCCCTTCATCAGTTTCATCATGTCATCACTCATCCCCATCTTCGCAAATTAGCCCGAAGTGGAACAAGAAGCGAAGTAAAATAAAGAAAATCAATCAATCCCTGGCTTCATTGTTTCCAACGCTGCTAACTTTCAATATTCCAACCTCTAACTCCTCCGCACCACACAGAGGATTGAGGCAGGATCACACGAAACCTTTGTTCACTCACTTGAACTAAGGCGGAACCTCGCACGATTGCAACTCTCTACTTCCCCAGCCACGCCAGGAGGCACCGTGCTCTCTCGTGCACAAGGAGCTTTCCTCTCCAGCTGTTCTTTGTTCCAGCCCCTAATTGGTTTTCCGCAAGATGCATACGTGTTTGTTAAAAGTTTGTCGCAAGACGTGAGATCCTGCAAAAGTCGAACAGTTCCAGAAATTTTCTCTTCATCTTTACATGAAAATGTAAGTTAAATAGTTAAGGAAAAATAATGCTCAAATCGACTGATTTCTTCTACTTTACTTCGCTCTTCATCCACTCTTTGGTCGAATTACGAGAATGAGGACGAAAGATGATAAGTAGTAATATTGGATAATTTTCTATTCGAATTATCCGAAATTTATTGATTAATTTATAGATTTATTGATTTTACTTCGCTTTTCTGCCAGTTTTAGCTAATTGCGAAGATGGGGATGAGTGATAATTAGGGCTGAGCCAATACCACAATTTGTCGATACCGTCCAGTTTAAAATAACAAATGCTAGTTACTGAGTCATAAAGCTGATCAAATCACATTCTATTAATGACATTTAAAAACTCCCAAATTATTCTCATGCCGCATTATAGCACTTTAAAATGTCTTGCGACATTTTATGTGAACTTCTTTCTATCCCCACAGGATGCAAAAAGAAGAAGAAGAATTTTCTGAAATATTGCAAGCATTTTTAAAGTGTTGCAGTTACAGAGAAAAATCTGTGGATTACTATAAGTGTCCCTGCTTCATTTCATTACCCCAATTTCATGTAAACAACCTTCATGTCGTTTGGATTAACCTGGAAGGGGAGGAAAACGACGTAAAACTATAAACAAATCCAGACATCTTTATTAATGCTAATTTGGCACGGCTCTGTATATTCTTTGCTGTCCGTTATTCTCTTGTCATTTGCAATAAAACCAAGTCACTGTAGTGTCGGTATCTACCAGCGGTCACACATAAGGGTAGAGCATAAGACGAACACAGCCCTCCCTCCCACAGCGACATTCATTTCTTTCGCAAGAACTCTGGAATGAGCCTAACATGATAATAATGCTGGTTTTAAAAACGTCCACGTTCCTACCCTCACGAATTTGCGAGCAAGAATTGCCAATGAATGGTTTCTTCTATTTCCACATAGTTTTGACCATCACGTTTTGGCACAGCGCGTTCACTTTAGTCCTGCCTTTAGTCTTGTCATCCGCTTCCCAGAAGGATGCAGCATATATCGGAAATGCACATGGAATTCCTATGAGGGACCCCAACGGAAGGGTGAACGAAATTTCTACACATCCTTCATCAAATCTGTACTATCAATATATTCGGATTATCTGTTGCAACCGAAACGGATATCGGATAATTTCAAATCAAGCTTTTGTAGCCATCCCTAGTGATAGGATGAAACTGGATCACAAACACACATGGATATGAGAACATGACACAACACGATTCCTTAGAATTGCCGTTAGCGCAGCGCGCTACGACATCAGTGGTCAATAGAGCCTCCCCGATTGGATTGCGCAGTGGTAGCGTCGTCGCCTTGTAATCAAGGGGTGTCGGGTTCGATACCCGGTGGAGGCACAGTGCACAGTGGTTCGGATCCCACTTTAAACTGTAGGTCCAGTCCCGATTAGCCTTTTTGTGCATAAAGTGGACTTAAAACATGAACTCGATCAAAACACCAGTGGTCCCGGGTTCGAACACGGCCTGGGCCGTGAGTTTCATCATATCCTTACTCATCCTCATCTTCCCGATTAGCCAAGAGTGGAAGAAAAGCGAAGTAAATTAAACCAACTAGCTTGGGTGTCTTCTAAAAAGTATGCCTTACACCGCCCACTAAATTAAGTTTGAATTTTTATATGTTAATAAAGGAAAAAACCTGCCATTTCAATACTGTAAATAATAAAAAAATAATTATTGATTCGGCTTACTTGACTTCGCTTTTCTACCAAGTTTGTCTTTTGAGGATGAAGATGAGTGATGTTGTGATGAAATTGATGAACACTCAATCAGAACACCAATTACGAGGCTGGGATTCGAACCCGGGCGGAGGTCGCCACTAACATACAGAAATTATGACGTCACCCTCAAGTCCACCCTTGCAAAATTTCCTATCAACGTCACTGGCGAGAAGTGAAGTACACTATCCATTAAATGGTGTTTTTTTGTTCTTTCAGACGACCGCTGAAACTTAATTAACATTTTAGTGGCGCCCTCTTGCCTCCATTCGGGAGAAAATTTCGTGGTCTAGTGGAAAACCACTTCGTATGTGAAGGATCGCGTCAATATTTGGTGAATGGCCAGTAAACGCTGCTATAATGGCGATCGCTGGGCCCAAGAGGGATTCAATTAGAACACCGTGCCGCCTTATGGCCAATTAACAGAGGGCTGTAAATGCAGCTAGATACACTGCGAGGAAAACTTGTTTTCGAAATACGATGTCCAAGGTAAGATTGCTCTGTGATGTATTTTATCATGGACTGGTACTAAACTTTGTATTACGATTGCAGACGCAAAAATAATACATAAATCTTAGTAATATTACTTTTTGATAAAGTGCAGTTACCTTTACTTTAAAAAGGGGGCAGCCCCGTGCTAGATGAGAATAATTGTTTGTGTACGGTTATTTCAACGTTAACGTTAGTGCTTCCAATTCAGTAACTAATCTGATATAACCTGCATTATTGGATTATTTTGACTACTTAAAGATATCTAAAATTACGGAAATCATATTATAAACAAAGTAGGCTATTACATGAAAATCATGTTCAAATATTTGTGTAAAAAATAGTTAATATGTATTGTTCGTTTACTTATAGAATGAAATCGTGATGTGAAAAATATTATTTTACATGAAACAATGTAAATTCACTACAGCGTCAAAATCCAATGAAGACGAAAGATAGAATTATGTCATTCATATGATTAAATATTGCCACTTTTATAGTTGAAGTAAGTTTGATATTGAATACGCCCAGTTTTGTAATTAAATATGATTAACTTCGCACCAGAAGTACTTCAGAGTTGAAAGGAAACAATAATTTTGAAACTTTTATTAGCCTCACATAATTCTGTTTTAATCTTCAACATGTTCTGATGTTACTCTTAGATAATAATACGAAATATACATAAATGAAATATAATAATATTTATATTATATTATATATGACATCTGTACTTGAGACTAAGGAACAAGAATCTGATAAATTTTTATTTTGGACCCCGCGAATATTGTTTGCCCCAGGCCTCGCCCCCCACCTAGGGCCGGCCCTCTTTACTCTTATAAAATGCAACCTATCCTACATGTTTCATGCATGAACTGCAAGCAGATTGTTCTTTTTTCAGTAATATCTACGTAATGTCAAAATCAACTTGCGTTGATCTTTAAAACTAACATGTTTAAATATGGAAATATGGATGTAACACAATTCAAAGTAGTCTCATACTTAAAGAAATTACGTAACGCAATACGTAATCACGGGTCTCGGTTCAATCCCGGTGGAGACACATAGTGGTTCGGATCCCACTTTAATCTACCTGTGCATAAAGTTGACATAAATCAAACTTTTGCTGCTTAGTGACGAGCCCAGCCTGACAGCACGTTCATGTCATTTATGCAAATTATATATTGAATCTAGTCAGTGCTGACAATATCGTGAGTTATTCGATTAGCGAACCCATGAATTTCTAGCAATCACAACAGATCTTGTTCAAGTTAACATTAATAAGTATTAATAACATTAGCAGAAAAAGAATCATGAGAAGTAAACCAGTCGTATATATTAATGGCGAACTTTCGATTTAGATACAGAGAAGTATTCCAGTATTTCGTTCTTCTTGACAGTTCGACAAAACAAGATAACAATTCAAGCAATGTGGATTGATTTAAATGAGATTTAAATCGTATAATTTATAGAATAATGTACGTAAGAATTTTGTAGTTACCAGAATCACTTTTGGTGAAGGTACGCTAATCTCGTAATCATTTAATGGTGATTATTAGGCTCTAAGAAAGGAAACAAAATATATGTACTGATGGGATGAAGCTCATACGATAAGAAATATAATATGTAAACTGTAAACACACAAAAATTTATCTTGATTTAAAATTCAATAATTTTTATAGGTAAAAATAGCAAACATTTTGTGTAGAATAATGTACAAAATACTAATCATCTTAAACCATAAATAGTGTCATTTTCATTAAACTGTAAATAAACATTGCAGCTGATATTTTGCAAACTAACATTTTAAATAATGCCAAAATTCAATACATAAATATTACGATTTCATAGTACATCCAGAATGCTTTATTTTCACTGGAAGAAAAGTTACTGAAATCATTATACTGTAATTTCATTAACACAATCAACAAACATTTTCAAAGTAGGTTCATATGTACAGTATCAGAAAGAGAAAAATGTATATTTACATATCTTTTTTTAATCAAACTAATCAAATATTTTACAGGGTATATCTATATGTATAATGCCAAAAACCATACAAGCGATTTTAAGCGTGTTTTTAAATTAAATAAATCATCAAAAATGTTTTTTATAAATAAAAATCATGATATTTATGCACCCTGAATTCAAGCATGGTTGAATAAATTGATGCTTTTGGATTGAATAAATTAAACTTGCATTTTCTTTTCACTGTGTGATATATGTCGATGAAAGAAGCTTCCACATTGTAGTTGCAGATGTCTGCGTATCATGTTCCTCCAGATATAGCACATTCCAGGGGTAACTGTTACTTCAACTGACTCTATTGATTGGGGTTAACAAAATACCAAACGACTTTCTTTAAGCGTTTGTCTGTGGACGCATCAGAGCCAGCAAGGCACTGGGGCTCCAACACAAGGATCTTTGGAGAGAACACTCGAAACTTGAGGACCGTCTTTTCCGAAGTTAATAGCCCATCCTGGGAGAAGCTAGGATGTCATTTCTGAAGAATATTACCCACTGAATTAAGTCTCCAGGGGTATGTGCCCTGTTTTATGCGTGGTGTGAGAGCTATGTGGTATTAATTGGTGGACTTAGAACGCTGTAACCTGTGACGCAAGGCAGTGGGGTGCAGGGACAGGGGGGTGCAGGGATGCGTTGTACCCCAAACTCTTAAAAGTTTGATCTTAGATAGGCATTACTGAAAGATAACAGTCTGCTTGCAGTTCACGTATGAAAGAAGTAGGGCGGAGTGGTTATCACAGTTCGCTACGACGCAAGGGTTTCCGGGTTTGAATCCCGGGATAGACAAGGTTGTTCTTTGTGATTGTCCCTTCATCAATTTTATTATATCATCACTCATCCTCATCGTCGCGATGAGTCGAAAGCGGGAGAAAAGCGACGCTAAATAACAAGAATCAAATCAAACAAGTATGATAAGCTGCATCTCATCCAGAATATAGTGATTATAAAAGTAGTTTAAGTTCCTTTTTGAAGCAAATATAACTGCGACTGAATTGCTTTTAAAAAGTAATTTTACGAGGATTTATATATTATTTTTTGCGGGTGCAATCATAATACAAATTTGGCGCCGTCCGATGAAAAATCATCACAAAGAAATGTTACCTCGGACATCGTACTTGGAAAATATACAAGAGATCCCGGTTCAAGCCCTGGCTGAGATATGGGTATATACGAGGGTTGGGGAGTAAGTCATGGCAACCCAGTAATAATTCGACAATCGAAGGATGTATTACAAATTTGTTATAGACAACTGAAAGAGTATCTATTATGGATATTTTGTTGGTAGGATCATGAAAGAAAACCCAAGCAACCCTGAAACATACACATGTGCACATGTTACAAAAACTTGTCTGATTATGACAAACCTTCGAAATAATCTCCCGCATTGTCCATTGCATTATCGTGGAGTATGATTGCATTATGCAGTAGATCTGGACGCTTCTCCCTAACGGCACGTCGTAGATCACAAACACTTCAGGCATGGTGAAGAGGATGGTGCTGCCGATGGTATTCGACGTCTTCCATGACAGCGTGCTGTGGACAATGCGGGAGATTATTTCGAAGGTTTATCATAATCAGACAAGTTTTTGTAACATGTGCACATGTGTATGTCACAGGGTCAGACAGGTTTTTGTAACTTGTACATTAATACATTTATTTGTATGTCACAGGGTTGCTTGGGTTGTCTTTCATGATTCCTACCAACAAAATATCCATAATGGATACTCTTTCAGTTGTATATAACAAATTTTTAAAACATCCATCGATTGTCGAATTATTACTGGGTTGTTATGACTTACTCCCCAACCCTCGTAATTATGCTTGTTCTATCATATTCTCATCCCTATTGTCGCGATTAAACACAGGGGCTACATGATAACGCAATGAAAGTATAAACCGTGATTGTACTTATGTACTATCTTGCCTTCTTTTGAAATTACTTACGTGATCAAGGGAATGATTTCTTTCTTTATTTGTCTCTGCTTCTTCTTCTCATTGCTTTAAATCTTGTACTTCTTACGAATATAAATACTTCATACCTTTCGTAACCAATCAACTAATTATTGTCCAAAATTTACAAGAACTTAATACTGTCTTGTTTTAGTATACAGCGCCACCTTTTATTGCTATTTTGTCCTGTGTGGTTGCCCTTTTCATGACTGTCATGTTTTTCCTAATGTGTTGCACAACAATATCGTAACAGACATAAATGTTATCACATGTGTTATTTAAAATGTCTGTTACGTTAACTTTTTATTTAAAAAAAAATACTTCAAATTATCTTCTGTATCCGAATCATTTTTTACATTGCTCTTCCAGATAAAACTATTCCCTGCGCATTGAAACATTTCATGGATTCATATGGGAGTGGGGGTGGGGAGGTAGGGCCGGAACAATACTTAAAGGCACAGAACAATGCTTAAAGACAAAGACAGGGAACAATACTTGAGGTCAAAGGCACAGAACAGTACTTGCAGTGAAAGGCACGGAACAATATATGAGGTCAAAGGCACAGAACAACACTTGCAGTGAAAGGCAGGGAACAATATTTGAGTTCAAAGGCAGAGAACAACACTTGCAGTGAAAGGCAGGGAACAATATTTGAGGTCAAAGGCAGAGAACAACACTTGCAGTGAAAGGCACGGAACAATATATGAGGTCAAAGGCACAGAACAACACTTGCAGTGAAAGGCAGGGAATAATATTTGAGTTCAAAGGCAGAGAACAACACTTGCAGTGAAAGGCAGGGAACAATATTTGAGGTCAAAGGCAGAGAACAACACCTGCAGTGAAAGGCACGGAACAATATTTGAGGTCAAAGGCAGAGAACAACACTTGCAGTGAAAGGCAGGGAACAATATTTGAGGTCAAAGGCAGAGAACAACACTTGCAGTGAAAGACAGGGAACAATATTTGAGGTCAAAGGCACAGAACAACACTTGAGTGAAAGGCAGGGAACAATATTTGAGGTCAAAGGCAGATAACAACACTTGCAGTGAAAGGCACGGAACAATATATGAGGTCAAAGGCACAGAACAACACTTGCAGTGAAAGGCAGGGAACAATAGTTGAGGTCAAAGGCAGAGAACAACACTTGCAGTGAGGCGGGGAACAATAGTTGAGTCAAAGGCACAAAACAATAATTAATATCAAGGAAAGGGAGCAAAACATAAAGTCAAAGGCATGGAACAACACTTGAAAGTCAAAGGCAGGGAACAACACTTAAAAGTCAAAGGCATAGAACCATACTTAAAGTGAAAGACACAGAATAGCACTAGCAGTGGCGTCTCGGACTTGCAAATAAAAGACACAAATGGTCGCGCATGCGTGAAATCACAACTGTTTTTCTGCATTTATACACTTTCTTTAGTTAGTAAAGCTCTCAAGCACGTCACTTGGAACGTTAAAGTTCTTCACAATCTCTAACTCGGATACTGAAATTTTAATTTTTTTACTCAACTCGCAAGGACACCACCTGGGGATGATATCGAGACGAGATGAGACGAGAGATGAAGTCTCCGAGAATGAACTAAAAGCGTTGGAAACTGGATTGAGAAAACTTGAGACCGAAAACGACGATAGTATTAAACCTTAGAGAGGAAGTTCTTTGGATGCTGAGCACGCTTTCCAATCGTGTCTCTTGCATCTTCGGGTCCTTACGTTCTTCCCACACGTATGCGCAGGTACTTCTTGTAAGGATTAGAGACATTGAACTGAGGCCGAGTATTAGGAATAACAAAGTCGAAGTCTTTGGAGTGTAGTGTGGATAGGGAAGTTGAAAGTTGAGGACAAGGGGGAGAAGGGATTTAGCCCATCATGAAATGAGGACTAAAAGTGGTAAACGTTGTAAGTGCCAAAAGCGAAAGTGTTGGGAAATCACATCGTTCCGCACATCAGCCCGTAAGAACGTGCACACTAGTGACCTCTTTACATGTTCTTTGAACTACTTAGAGGGCTACCAGCCACATTTCACGTTTACCATATTATAAAGCATGGCACATTTCATAGTTTAACGTGGAAAATGGTGTTTGAATTACTGTGGCACTTACAGCTTTTACCAATTTTAGTCTTTAAATACCATATTTGCCGGCGCATAAGACGCACCCCTTTATTGTATACATTTATGAGGAAAAAGCTTTATCACTGGATATTACAATTAATTTTCGTCTACTTTCAACAAATAAGTTAGGTAATCTAACTAGAAAAGAATTAATTATAATCTTCTTCAAAACCCAGACATTCATCTCCAGAACAAAATGGAGATTAACTTGAAACCTCTTCTAAATCATAATCTGAGTCCTCATACGACAACACAACTGTGATCGTCGTTGATAGGGATATGTCTCAATGCACAAAATTCAAACACCTTATTGGCCAAGCCCCGTCTTATACGTCGGTAAATACGGTAATATTACTTCACCCTTCACGCACACAGAAATAGTCTACACACAGAAAATTAAATGCATCAAATATACTATTTGATGCACCAGAAACACACTGAATAATGCACCAAAGTTGTTGTTTTTTTTTGTTGTTTTTTTTGAGCCTTTGCCAAGAATCAGGTATATAGTTTGATTCATTTTTGTATATAATTTGTAAAGGTAACGGCAAAGTGCATCATATGATGCAAGTGAACATTTCTTTTTATGTCGATTGTACGTACTTTAATGCATTCATTTACACTTTCCTGCATCTCTCTCGATTTGGTCTGAGCTACAGACTTTACAAGATTTTTTATTTCAACTGAGTCATTTACTTTTTTCGGTGTACATGGGGAAATTATTTATAATATTTTAGCTAGAAATATATTAAAACTTAAACATATTATATTATACAGGGTGTCATTAAAATGTTGCCCGCGAACCCCAGAGACGTGTAGTGGATATCAAAGCAAATAATTTGTCTCAGTACCATTTTCGTTGTTCGTACGTTATTTCGGCGGTACGAACGATCATAAAGGTCTTTGTAAAATTAAATGAACAATGTCAATTTTCGGGGTGGGGGACGACGATGGACCGGTTCGATCTCCCCCTCCTCTACGCCCATCCTTATATCTAGGGAAATAATTTAAAGGTGCAAAATCATGGTCGGAAAAGGTAAAAAAGGTTCTGAAAATGTTTTTAGAAAGGCGAAAAAAAGGTGCTGATAAAATGCCTCTTTTTCTGCGCCTTCTGTATATAATGCGCGCGGACCGCGTAGAGAACTGTGCTTCTGCCGAATAGATTTTGTTAAAGTTTGTGTTTTCTCTCGCGGGTTTTGCTACATTATCTTAGGAACTATTTGAGCTGCAATGATTATATTATACCATTTCATAGCTCTCGTTCTGCTCTACAAAATCAGACTATAGGATTTTATGTAGCTGCTCAAGTAGAGTGAAAATCATTTATTTTTCTGTCCAATTTTTGTTAACAAAGCACGAAAGAAAAGGAAGGAAAATGGTGCTGAAGCATCAAAGAGGGGGTAAAAAGGGATAAATGTGCTAATCTCACGAAAAGGTGCAAAAAGGTGCAACAAAGACTGTTCATTTTACTTGATTTCATGTCCTAAAATACTATCTCAAACGATCGGTGTGAAAACAGATATATTTTTGGAAAGTGCTGCACCTAAAAATCCTTAAAATCCGTTCCCTACTTAAAACAGTCTACAACAAGAGGTAGATCGTTAGTTGCCGGAAAAATCACTCTTATTGGCTATACATTCTCTTCATATGCTGACCAAGGCAGAATTTATTTTATTTTAAAGCATAAACTAAACGTTACGTTTCAACCTTCTAGCAAGGTCTTCTTCTTCAGAATCTGTACCAAATACAAATGAAATAAGGTACAAAACAGGAAGATATATATACACAAAAATAACTCCAGACACAAGATAATTAGAAAGTTGTTTATCTGGAACATTCCTTTCCAGGTGTTCCAGCAGGTGGCGTTGTCCTGTCAACTGTTGTTTCATCTGACAGGGGATTTTTATAAACATTTCCTTTCATCTGGAACGTGGTTGGACTCCTTATCTCATGCTCTTTTTCCTTATCCTTTCTTTCTTCATTCTTCTTCCTTCTTCTCTCCTCTTTCTCTCTTGTCCTTTCCACTCTTTCTAACATCTTCTTCCATTCTTTGTTTATCTTCAGTCCCTCATTCCAGTTCATTATGTCTTCTTCCCCTTTCTTCTCTATTTTCTTGGCCTCCTTCCATTTTCTCACTAGTACTCTCTTCTCCCTTCCTAGCTGCATTAGCCTCATCCCACTCTGTCATGTCCTGTTTCTCTCGGGTGCTTAAATATCGCATTTTTCTCTCTCTTAAATCGTACATCATCCCTTTGTTCTTTCAACCTGTCTTTCAGCCTCTTTTTTCTAAACATAACGTTTAGTTTATGTTTTAAAATAAAATAAATTCTGCCTTTGTCAGCATATTGAGTTTTTGGTTATTATGGAAACAAGGCTTAATTGTGTTACATTCTCTCTCGGGCGCGCCCACATTCGCTCTCACTTTCTTCCTCCACTCCCCCATCCCCCAGTGTGTCTGTTGTCAAAGCCGTGTGCAGGAAGACGACCCAAAAACTAATGAGGCTGCACAGAGCAATAGCCGTGCGTTATCGATCGCATGCTTATTGGAGATGAAACGCGGGAGTTGACTGCGTCCTGTGCGTACCTTGTCTGTGCGAAGGCAAGGTTCAAGATCCGGAAGATCATTCGGGTCCTCCACGCTTCAAGAACTCGGTCACCTTTCACTGTCAGAGGATTAGAACAGCTCATATCTCCGTTCAAGTATAGATTTAGGAGCCTTGAAAATCTCACTTTGGTCATTAAATTTGAAGAACCCGAACTTAGCGACAGGTTTACTGAAATCCAAAACCAATCATTCATTGGCATGTTTTTCAAATAAGTTTATCTCCTCTTCTCGCCAAACCCTTTCAGGACCTTGGCTCCTAGAACTAATCTCTCCAGGATCGATTCTGTCCTCAACTTTTTAGCAATTACTCGCAATATTGACTGATTGATTGAATTAGGCTATTTTACTTTGCTTGTGGCTAATCGCGACCAAGTGGATGAGTGATGATATGATGAAATTAATGAAGGAACGCTCACAAAGAATGCCCAATCCGAGATTATAACCCAAGATCCCTGGCGTCGTTGAACTTGAATTGTTGTAGTGTTTTGTAAGTCCACTTTATGCACAGATAGGCTAATTGGGACTGGACTGTAGTTTCAAGGAGAATCCGAGCCGCTATATGTGCCTCCACCTGGTTCCGAACCCGGCGAAGGTACATAGTCCTGATTAGCCTTTCTGTGCTTAAAGTCGACTTAAAACTTAAACTCAAAGAAACAACCACACGTGTCCGCAGATATGTCCAAGATACTTTCACCTTTTTATACATCAGTTCCGGAAGAGGTAAGCACTTAAAACAAAAGGTTTGCTAATATACTCGTATATACACCCCCCTCCCACACACACACATATAAATATATTGGGGTGGCATAGGAATGAGGAATGGAAAGAAATGTCACATGATTATATAAAAGTTTCCTAATATTATTGTAGGAATTGGTGCGGTGTAATTGAAATGCAATTGACAGAATACAGGGTTTCGAATATTTAAAAGAGTGTTTGGTGTCTGACGAAGAACCACGTCATCCACGAAGCATCACACGTTTTCTTACTTGCTTCTTATTCGGGGTCTCGACCAGTGAAGAATGTCAAGAAAGTCAAGAAAAGGCCAAGAAATCAACAGGTAGGTCAAGAAAGTCAAAGAAAAAGTCAAGAAATTTTGCTTGTTGTCAAGATTTTTTGCTATTTCTCACAGTATAGTGCAGCGGTGGCCAACCATTTTTGGTTTGAGGGCTAATTTACATTTCAAGAATCACTGGCTCTCTACTTATCTTATCAGACCTAACAACGAGAGCCTAAAAAAGGAAGCAAAGGGCCAATACCATAAAACTGACATTGATTATTTTATTTTATTTTATGTACGCGTATGTATGTATTTACTTATTTATTTATTAAATACGTTTTGGCTTCAGTACTGTGAGCCTGGCACCTCTTTTAGGCCGTATCTCCCCAGTTCATTACTAGCAAATGTTCATTCTTTTAATGAGAAGGTAAATTTTATTTTTACATAAACATAGTTACTAATGTGTAAATCACCAACCCTGAGACCTTCTGTAAACAAACCGTCTCACCGATTCGATGTATCACTCCTTCCCGCACGCATAGAACTCGCCATGTTGAAAGTGACACTACTTCCTTGCTGTTCACCTGATTATTTTTAGAAAATAACCAATGTTATAAAATATCATTATGTACACAAATCTCTAAGCTCATTGAAAGTTACAATGCATATTCCTACAAAATGTTCACACTTATCTTGCCTTGCCATGTCACCAAGTTATTTTACGAAGTGCACTATATTTGGCGGAACAAAAATCGTTATTAGGATGTTTGTCAAAGTTTCCAACCGCAATAAATTTACGAACTTTCTTTGTCTTGCTTTGATCATCATCATCAATATATTTATTGGGCATACAGCATTGCATATTGCTGTTTATGCTCATTATATATTTTATTTACATAAGATAGAATTTACATAAAATCTACAAACAAATTTCAAAATCACTCCTATCTATATCAAACCTTAGAAATATACATTAACATGTTATATAATTTTGTCTAAAAAAATGCAAGTAAAATATATTCAATTCGCATGCAAGAAAGAAGCCAAATTTATGGGAAATGATTACTGGTGCAAAGAGTTATCCATAAAGGTGAAGCAATGAGTTCAAAACAAAGAACATTTGGTTTAAAGTGAGACGTAATTTGCGGCAGCGAATCCCATACTACAAATTGTCCGTTGTTTTACCTTACATAATGAATCCTGTAACAACGCTGGATTTTCGTGTGGATTATTTTACTTCTATGAGTTTGCAATGCTTTCTGCATACACGTGGTTTTTGTTTACAGAAGGTCTTAGGGTTGGTGATTTGAACTTTACAATTTTATTCTTTCATAAACACTCATTTTAACAAAAGTATTTAATTTGTTGCTGGCCATCAGTAAAAGAAATACACAACTAACTTATTTTGTACTTTTGATCGCCCATTGTTCAGTCGTTCAATAACGAATTGTTGGTTACTCTGAACGGAGAAGGCAAAGAATATTTACATTTTTTATGGTTAATTATTATGTGATTCAACAAAGAAAGAAATTAACTGTTACAACAAAGCTCTTTTCCTGATACAACAGTTGAAAATACAGAGGGGTAAAGTAATAAAATATTTTGTGACTATGCATAATAAAATCCGTATAATATGACAGAGCACCGCGGGCTAACTCTCGCGGCTTGCCGGCCGACTACTATTCGCGATTAAAATTACCACCTGAGCGCTAGTGTCGCTTCCAATATGGCCGCTCTACGTAGGATAGATCTTTATTTACATTCAGGAGTAGTACGTAATAGCAGCGTGTTGTCATTGCTGGTATGGAAGAAACGTTTAAATTACGCGTTATATTTAAATATTGCGAATGCGATGTGAATTCCATGTGAAGCTGTGCTGAGAGCGAAGCATTTAATTATGATAATAAAAATAACACGGAAAACGCACACGAAACTAATGTATACGCACTGGTTTTTCAAAGCGGTGCTGTTTCATCTGCACTGCACCTCGGTTGTAACCGCCTAGCTGGGACTCTCAGAAATGATTTGAAAATAAAGCAATTCACTTGTATTACAAAGCTTGGGAGGAAATAAATGAAAACATGCTGTTGCAGTTTTTTCCTCCAAAGACACAGGCTGGTTTAATAACAACACCGGATAATGATAATAATAATAACAATAACAACAATTTCATTGAGGCTATTTTCAGTCTTCGCTGAAAATTAACATACTGAATGAAACAGCAACATTAGCATGTCAGTTATGTTTTTCTGACTTACCTTTATGATTACGAACATTAATTAATTCTCAAACTATTTTCATCTTTGCACTTAATCGACTTGCACATGTTCCAAATTACATTCATAATACATTGTTTTCGAAAAAAATGTTATATTCATAAAGAACAATTTAAAACTTACTTTCATGGCAATAAAATAATCTTTCCGAAAGTAGAGTGAACAGACTCGTACATTCTTCGTAATTTCCTTGCCGCATTTCAGTTATGCCAATCTTGTTTTCTCTGATTTATTTAAACATTTCATTTTGTTGATTCCACGGGGTGGAAAACACATGTAAGCTTTTCACTTGTCCTGAACAACAAAACGATTTAGAGCAAAAAACTGAACAGTATAAGCTACTTTTTCTCATGTTCCCCATGCTTTGAACGGCTTCAACACGGCGAAGTGCAGCGAGGTGTCCTACGTGGAGTGATTCCTGAAAATCTCACCAGATGGCATATCGGATAATTTTAATCGCGAATAGTGCGCCTCAAATCTCCTGCATATGGCCTTGAACGGCTAAACAGCACCAGCGAATCACAGACGTGCGGCGTTGCCGTATTCTCCATGGCAAGGCGTTTCACTCAACCACGCTGTCTCTTTTCCGTGTGAGATTTCGACATGGCAGTGCTGCGGTACGCTGCTATTGGCTATCGCCATATGCAGGAGATTTGACGCACACTCTAGACATGCATTAATATATAATTAAAGCAAGTCTAAATCTCTTGTTCAGTTTTAATTTTAACCGACCTTGTAGTAGGAGTTTTTCATTGAATAAAATATCTATTTTCTTAATTTCCAACTATAGGGGCTATCCACCGGAAGGAAGTGTCTTCGCGCAGACGCCATACTTGTAGCACAACAACTTCCGGTTCGTAGGCTCATAACATGCTGCTAAAGGGAGCTGAGATTGTGTCATGTATGAAAGGAACGAATGGGTGTGTACAAGGAGGATGTAAACTACGATCAGGGCTAAATAATCTTTCACGGATCTTTCTTCATCAATTTCCTCGAGATCTAGGCGCCAAAATTATTGCATTCAAGCTGTCAGGCGTGAAAATTGGAAGTCCATTAGCAAGGAGTAGACTCCCCAGTAATAACAACGGATGTGCAGGAAACCAAAAAGTCGGAACCTGAAAAAAAAAATCCCGGTCCGATCAAGATTTCGGAAAAAATGATAAGAGTTTAAAAGTAGTTTATTCCCTACATATTTTTTTTCTACTAAATGTCCGAAATTTATTGAAATTAGCAGTTTTTTATTCCAGAAATGCAAAATTGTGTCTATAATTAATATTTTTTTAGTATCGGGTAATGTTGAATATTTTCCGCTCCTATAATCTCCCAATTTAGTTGGGAAATAACATTATTTTTCCAGTTTTGAACGTTAGGACTTTAAAAATACCCCGTCCTGTTCCCTTCCCAACCAAAAATTTTGCTTCCCGCACCCCTTGCACTTCATTAAAGGTAGAAGAGTAATCATTAAAATCTTGATTTTTCTCTAGTGATATGAGCAAAAATATTACTTTTCCTTTCAAAAAATGCTCGGTCATGATCAGATAGGTTACACGTTACGTTCTTGAAGTACACACGAACTGTACTAAATTTTTATGTAACCAGATTTTTTTTTTTGTGTGTGTAACCAGAGGAAATATTTTTTTTATAACCAGACAATTAAGTGCCGGTACTATTATTAATTTTCGTCTTTTGCAATGGAAATATTTTCATCATTGATAGAGAAGAGGTCCTAGGTTTGAACACCATGGTCAGGCAATGGTGTGTCATTGTGTTTGTCCCATCAGTAATTTTTCCAGTTTATTATTCACCTTCATCGTCATGTTTAACACAAATAGCAGAAAATTGACTTAAAATAACAATGAGCGTTTTGTATTTCTACGTTCAAACAGGAACGAAACCGCATCCATCTGACTCGCCCTGACTGAAGAAAGAAGGAAAAAAGCTCCTTTTCCTGTTTTTTATATGCCCGTACATCTCACACTTTTTCACTTATGCATCCAAAGATTTACATGCTTTAAGCGCTCTCGCTCTGTAGGAAAAATTACTTTCTATTAAATATGGAGGCTACAAATATCGCAAATGCAACGACGATTAGCAAATGGATCTCATCCTGGAATAATGCCGTATTACTTCCTATATGCTCATCCAATTGATATGCAAAGGCCTCTACTTTGCCCTGATATCTCTTATTCTCCTCGTCGTCAAGTGCTTTTATATGATCCATTTCATCCGGTATACAAAACAAGAAGAAAGGCCACAAGTACGCGCTTGAATTACCCGGCCGCCGTGAACCGGAAGTTGTTGTGCTACAGTTCCACAATCGATTGTGCCGTTCGATATGTTTTTGTTTACTCGTGGATAGCCCCTATACCTAAGGAGGGGGGCGATTAAATAAATGTTAAGAAAAAAGGGAAGAAATGGTCAAGAAAAAGTCATAAAAAGTGAAGAATTTTGGATTTGTTGTTTTGGTAGACACGCTGTTATTGTTTCTTCATAAACTACATTTCCAGTTGCGGATTAACGATCTCCTCTCGTAGGGAAGCTGTTATTGGCTGTTGACATTAACCACGCCTCCAGTTGCGACGTCCACATAGATTTTGTAAATATGCCGTCCGTCATAAGCATATGGCATAGTTTCCATTCGTACTTTAAGGGCTTTGGAGAGACCGCATCATTTGCCGACAAACAAATGAGTTGTATAACGGCCGCGTTATGAGACGAGAGCGAACGGGAGTTCAGCCCTGGCGACCTGCATCCACATCCAATTGTTTTGCCCATTTGAATTGAGTGTTTTCCCCTTGTCGCTGCTGCCCTGACGCGTTTCGTTTCGTTTTTGTCTCCAGTTTCCCGTGGAACATGGCCCTGATGTGGCAATCGATATATCCAAGTGTGTGTGTGTGTGTGTGTGTGTGTAGGTGGTGACACCACTCCTCCTCCCGTAAGGATACAGTTGCGCAGAGCATCTATTCCCTTACGTCACCAGGTACTGCCATGGAACAAGTGTTGCCAACCAAGAAAAAAATTACAAATTTCAGTAAGTAATCTCTGAATTAAGCAGGACGCATTTAACTTTTTGTCTTTTCTCCAGACCTAATGCGCTTTTATTTGTTTCAAATGACTCGCCATTTGACGTCACCATTCAACACGAAGACTTTGAGCTTCCGCCGGAACGAACCCTGCAGGGCTCGAACGGAAAGGGAGATTGCAAGCCATGTGGCTACGCGGGAAACTGCCACGAAATGTTATAAGGAAGCAGATATGGCAAATAGTAGGGGAATTTAACATATTTTCAAGGTAATCCGTACAATTTTTCACATATTTTAGTTATTTTTTTGTAATAAATCTAGGCCAAAAGGGGCTAAAACCCCACAACTTCTGTGAATGAACTCAATTAACTGGGATGAAATATCGTCTTTTATTAGCTATTTGAAACGCTTACCTCGTCATTTTCCCTATTATTTGGACTAAGCGCTTTTATTTAATATTGCTTACAAACAAAAGTGTTAATGAATGAAATTAAGTTGCATGTCTTACTACTTACAAGCATGAAAAAAATTAAGCAAATGCCGAAAATTTCAACGGTCGCTTATTTTGTTGTTATGTTTCTGTGATAGCAATATTTCTTCTGAAAAATAAATTGCTACCTTAAGAGAGTGTCTTACAAGAAATTAGTATTTTAATGAGTTAAAATATATTTCTGAGCGTTAAGACTGAACAAGGAAAATGTACTGTCATTTATGTGCACAAATCTGATGAAATTGAATAAGTATAATGACATTTCATTCAGAGAATTTCACTCTAAACCTTTTTTGTTTAGACATTTCTTTCTGTCGAGGCAACTGTTTAGGACAGGGGTTCCCAAGCCAGTCTAACACTTGCAACTCTCTGTTAGTGCGGTTATGTTGCTTGCCTAAAGTTAAAAAATGAACATATATTTTAAAGTCAGAAACATTTTATGTGTAAAAAGTACAAAATAAGCACATATTTGGAACAATAGTATCATTGATTGAATTTCGGTGAAAATATTGGAATATTTCGCGGAGCTCCTGTAAGCTAGCCACGGCCCCCCAGGGCGCCGCGGGACACAATTTGGGAGTCACTGGTTTAGGAGATAATTGGAAACGTGAAGCCATTTTGGGGCTTTTGGCATTTTTGTGGTGGCACCAAAGTTTATTTCACATCTTTTATCAATATAAAAGGATTCACACCACTCAGATCTGTACCAGAATTGCCTACGAGATAGAAAGGTGGAGAGAAAAATGATGAAGCCTGAAATCTTCATGCTAACCTCCATTACATGATGTCATACACTGACTCATCAATGAAGATGCACTAGAAATATTGTTCCCTGATCTCATAAAATAATTTATCTGCATAATTTATCCTACATAATTTGTATGCACGTCCAGATATTATTAGAATAATTAAATCAAGAAGACTTAGGTGGGCACGCCATGTGGCACGAATGGGAGAGGAAAGAGAAGTTTACAGGATTCTTGTTGGGAAACCTGATGGTAAGAGACCAGTAGGAAGGCCAAGATGAAGATTGAGAGATAACATCGAGATGGACCTAAAGGAAATCGGTAGGGATGGAAAAGAGTATATAGATCTTGCTCAAGATAGGGACAGATGGAAGGCCTGTGTTGCTGTAGCCATGAACCTTCGGGTTTAAGAAGGCTAGAGAGATAGTTAGTTAGATCTCATAAAAATGATAAAAGTAAATTGTCTAGTAATTTTGAGAGAAATCCGACTTATTAAATGAACGCTATCAACTATATATTTTGTTTTAGGAGATCTGCAGCTTGTTTTGAAACTTAAACATGAAAATTAATTCTGGTCTTAAACTCTAGTTACGTGTCGTGTTAACGTCAGTATATTTTAAATTGTTTCATTGTCTTTTCAATCTTTCACCAGAACTTCAGGAGGCACCCCACTTTGTTTTCATCTATAAACTTTTCTGTTTTGCGAGAAGATGGCTCTCATATCAGATGCATGTATGCGTGCGATTTTTATTGTGCTTCATGGTAAATCTTATAAGGACATTTCGAAGAATACCATTTATGTGAGTACTATAATAAATATATTTTTTAATAAGTATAAAATATACATCAAACACATATGTGACTTAGTTGATTATATAATATAATGTTCATTTCATTATTTTCACATTTACCCTGTTACTGTTGATGCGAGAAATTAGAACAAAACATTTATCAAATTTACTCCTTTTTTAGAATTATATATACTACTTTGATAATGTCGGAGCTTGTTAATGTATAGGACAATATTGTATGCGATTGTATGACCGATTAAGAAAGGCGAGTCATGTTACCCACCTTAGATCAAACTTTGTCTCTTTAACTCTCAAGCTTAGTGAACTGCATTCGCCCTATTTCCATTTCTAGGAGTTATTTGATGTGCCCGGTGGAAACATAATGGTACGGAACTCTAGATCCAGTCCCGACTAGCCTATCTGTGCATAATGTGGACTTAAAACAAACTGTCTTCGTATTCAACATTTTATGTGAGATCTGAAAGAATATTAGAAGCACTTCATCCGGTTCTCACCGCGTTTGTAGTCAATACAGTCCACAAGATTCTTCCCAGGAAGAGCACACAAGGCCATGTTATCTAAAATGATGCTGCACCCTCCAAGCAAGACTTGAACTTGAAATTCTGGCATTCGATGAACTTGCACGAGCCTTGTTTGCACATTATCAGTCCCCTATTATTACTACTTTTTGTCATTAAAAGAAGTTGGCATACATACTTCTCGACATTGTAAATTCAGGAGGAGCCGTGGCTATCCCGCTGTTCTCCTCCTTTCCTCCTAGTTTTAATTATTCAAATAACCAATTTTAAACAATTAATAATAATTACCATTTTAATCATTGTATCATTATTAACCTTATTATTATTTGCGAGGAATAAGTGGCGGGCTTGTCTTAATAGTTCATCTGAATATTTTGTTTGGCTAATATTACTTACGAGCGATTGGACAGTCGTAGCTTGTTAATTAATAGGGGGATATTAAGTTATACGCCTGGATTAGCCCAATTGTGTTCAGCACTTTTATGTGGTTTGGTTTATCATAATGACGCATGGACATACGTTGAATTCTTAGAGATTTGCAGGCTAAGTGAACCAGCCATATCTGTGCAAATGCGCTCTCGTAAGCACCTGTGGACTGCAGAGCAAGAAGCGGTACTGTGGCGTTGTAAGAGGGCGGAGAGGAGAGAGTGAGGCAGGAGGCTGCGTCGGTTACGTTATTGCAGTGGGAAACCTCTCGTCTGATTCGTGAGTAGCAATGCAGCGTGGCATTGCAATCTCAGTGAATAATCTGGACTTCATCTACAGTGTAAAGTGACATCTGAACCGCCATATTTCTCCACCGGTTACAGAACCCAAGACTCCTTGATTACAAGGTGACGACGTTGCCACTGCACCACAGGAAGGCACTAACACTAGTCGAACAGACTAAACTAAACGGGAAGAGCCACGCAAGTAGAGAGTTCGGAAGTATAATTGCAGCCAACAGCTTCAAAGACAAGTATAACCAGATAATTAACCTGACGACACATTCATTCATCTTCCTCGAGTCGGTTGCCAGATTGTGAGATGGTAAGAAACACTCATTGGCTTCCAAGAAGCTCTGCATGTGTTGACCTGACCTAGGCACGTCCTTAGAGGAAGCGAAACCTAATGCTCTGTACAAAAGCTTTTGCCAGAACTTGATAGGTGTTATCTTACACATCAAAGCATTACTTGAGGCTTTGATGTTATTGCATCACTTGATTTTGAGCTTGTAGCAAATTTCCTTTCTCACTCTTGACGTGCAGATAAACATGGAAAGATACGTTCCCAGATCTATTTCCACAAAACTTGCGAATGCAAGTTAAATATTGTGAGTACTGAGGTTTTCTACAATGGTTTCTATATTTGTATAATTGTTAATAACGTAAAGTTAAACTACAGGGTGGCTCAATAAGTCACTTAACACCCTCAGTAAAAGGCCACTGCGGCATGGAATGTGAAAATGGCGATGACCAATCATTGCCTGGCCAAGGGGGAACCACATTGACGCCACCCACACGGTCGGCGGCCATCTTGATGTCCGCCATCTTGAATTCAACTTCAGAATTTTAAATGGGAAGGGGGTCGTGCGACATATCAAAATGGGCTAGAATTTCACGAGAAATGCAATGGTGAAGGTTTTTTCGGCGTATCTTTAACCTGTAAAAAGTTATGACTGAATTCTTGTACCAATTTGCTCCTTTTCGAGGTGTTAGAAAAATGCCTTAAAATTTGTTTAGCGCATCGGTAATGCATCGAGATCAAAGTGACGTCTAGGGAGAGAAGTTCGCATGCCATTGCACACGATTTTAATCGGATACATCCATGAAGAGCTGCACATTATGAATGGTTGTCGCGAACAATTTACAGTGTGACGCTTCCATTGAATTAAAAGTCCTTCACAGTGACTAGACAAATGTTTATGTTCATAAGGAAGTTCATAAACAGAATATGCGACCCTTGTCATCTGATATCTAACTTTGGACAGAAACTGCTTCACAACGTTCCCATAGTGTTCTGGTGTTCCTCCCTATTGAAAAAAAACTCTGTAAAAACTACCTACTTCCATAAGCAAGGATGAAAAAACCTGTTTATTTAACAAATCCAAGTAGCCCTAAGCATTTAAGGTTCCGTTGATGGAAAATTGACTAACCAATTGTGTTCCACACAGCACGCCACACCATTAACTTGCCAGCACTAACCATTCAGCTTTGATCTGTCGAAAATGGGTTATCAGATAAAAAGCATCGAATATTCTGTTTATGAACTTCCTTATGAACATAAACATTAGCCTTGTCACTGTGAAGGACTTTTCATTTAATGGAAGCGTTACACTGTAATTGTTCGCCACAACCATTCATAATGCGCAGCTCTTCATGGATGTATCCTATTAAAATCTTGTGCAATGGCATGAGAACGTCTCTCCCTATACGTCACTTTGATCTCGATGCGTTACCGATGCGCTAAACAAATTTTAAGGCATTTTTCTAACACCTCGAAAAGGAGCAAATTGGTACAAGAATTCAGTCATAACTTTTTACTGGTTAAATATACGTCGAAAAAACCTTCACCATTGCATTTCTCGTGAAATTCTAGCCCATTTTGATATGTCGCACGACCCTCTTCCCATTTAAAATTCTGAAGTTGAATTCAAGATGGCGGACATCAAGATGGCCGCCGACCGTGTGGGTGGCGTCAATGTGGTTCCCCCTTGGCCAGGCAATGAATGGTCATCGCCATTTTCACATTCCATGCCGCAGTGGCCTTGTACTGAGGGTGTTAAGTGACTTATTGAGCCACCCTGTATTTAGTATTTGAACAGATAAACGAAATAAAGATCGAACATATTTAGTGTGAAATATAGGAACTATGTTATGTTCTCATACTCTACTACGTATTTAAACGAGAGAATAATCAAGGGATCCGGGTTCAGTTCCTACTTTAAACTGTAGGTCCAGTTTGGGTTAGCCTGTCTGAACATAATGTGGTCTTAGAATAAAGGGTTTGGCATTCCTTCTAGTGCATCTTCAACACAGTTTTATTTCTTACTTTCTGTGTCCATTTCACACGGTGTAGTCTTCGCCATTGCCACATTTCTAAAGCTTCTATCCTGTTTCCCTGAGTTATTCTTAAAGTCAGAGTTTCTGTTCCGATCAATGCTACACATCACACAAAGCACTTCATTAGTCTTGTTAGATATTTGTTTGAAAGTCCACAAAAATGCACTTCTTCTACTTACTTCGCCATTGCTATCCTCATTTTGACTTTCGGATTACAGATGTCACTGATTATGACACATGCCAAGTATCTGAATTTATCAGCTTTCAAAACATTCGCCTGTCATACTCACATTTCAAATATTCTACAAAATTATATTGTTAAATGTAACCTTCCCCGAATGATGCTTCATGAATATTGCTTTATTATGTTCTAAATACTTATGGTTTAGTAACATGTAATATTGCTTGTCAGAAGTATAAAATGTAAGTGTAAATGCCTCGACTCATCTCACCCAACAGGTCGCTAGGTGCCGGGGTTCACCCCGAGTTGTAGCTTCCTGCAGATGAGGCCTGCTGGAAAAAAGGTTTATAGCAAAATACCATTACATCTTTTGTACTTTTGAAGAGAAATTTTCAACCACATCATTTTCCCAAACCCTATACGAGGCTTGCGTGACTTAAGGTGGTGAGTCGTACTTGTACTTTATCGCGAGGAAAACAAATAACCCTTTCTTTTTGCGACACAACGCGAGATTAGCCTGAATTGCAGTCCACAGGCAGGAACAAGTGTTTTGCTTGAATTTTACAGCTTTGTAAACACATTTATCACGTGTGGATTAAAGATCCCTGTGTTCCTGGAGTTTTAAAAGTAGCTAATAAAAATATAAGAGATAGATCACGTACACACGATTTAGTGTTGGAGTCTGAACCTGGATTCATGACGTGGTATGTTTCAACATCGATGTATAAAGAATGACAGTATACAGACAAATAAACATAATGCAAACCCGAACTAGGATACGCCTTCATGGCGTGGTGCTATGCACAGGGGAACACTTTACTTTTTTTTTTTTAATTATGTAGTACATAATCAGGAGAAGATGACAGTTCTACAAAGAACAAAATAGAATATGAATAGGTTTGATATTCCAAATTCGCTAACTTTCTCTTTTCCGGCCGTCAATCGGAACAAAGGAAAAATGTTCCAGCAGTTTGTTACCATAATATACCTCTGCCAAGTGTATATTTCTTCGTCGCATATTCTGACTTTGTTTAATTTTTGTATAAAGAAAGCTTTGAATGGTGCCTTCTGTGCGTCTCTCTCGTAGGCTTCAATTCCCATAGCCCACCCCTCGCTAAAGCGTCTGAGCCAGGCGCTATACGACAGGCCTTTTGGGGTCGCATTTTCATTACATTTCAGTGGAAATGCTGTTGGGAGATGGTCACTGTTACACTCGTGAAGTAGTAACAAATGAAGCGACTGGGATATATCGTACGCATGGACGGAAACAACACAGAAAATGCCAAAGCCAATCAGTGGACGACAAAAAAGAGAGCCTCAAGTTAGCAAGCCCAAATGAGGTGGTATTTGACCGTCAGAAAATACAGGGCACTATAGGATCATGTTGTAGAGCCCGCCACACCCATAATGTACAGTCACCGGCAATAAAAATGGGACTCCTAGATACTGAAATACTCGCTACCCTGCAAGGCGTTATGTGTGTTGCCTAACTTTACGGCGGTACCATTGGAAATTTGCTATTAAAATCCACTTATCGCCGTAGAGTTAGGCAGCACACATAACATAACGCCTTGCAGGGTAGCGAATATTTCAGGATATAGGTGCCCCATTTTTATTGCCGGTGAGTGTATTGTGCATTTGAGTTCCATTTTTATTATCAATAAACAGTATTTGTAACTTAGAAAGCTTTAACCACTTACCCCGCTTCGGTGACTGAGTAGGGTAGATCGGGGCAAGTTGAGACGGAGGCAAGTTGATACATTGCCATTTACGAGGGAACGCGCATGCGCTGGGCAATGTCCGTTAAACAGAAGACGCCGTTCAGCAGTCCCTATTGTCTGAGCGTGTACATAGCTAACGAAGAATTTTGTGGAAAGTTGATACGGCTGAATTGGGACAGGTTGATACGGTGTATTAACTTACCCCAGCTGCTTCTAATTATTATTATTATTATTTTTTACAGAAAATGGTCCGGGATTACGTCAAAAAGACCAATCGAGGAGAAATACCAGTTGAAATATTTAAGAAAGCCTACGCCGATGTCAAGAATGGTACCTTGTCACTGAGAGAAGCCACAAAGACATATGGAATCGACAAATGACTGTTATGAGGTATAAAAAGAAAAAAGAAGTAAACCAAAGTGAGGATACCAAAATGCGAATGGGTTACTCCAAACATCGTCAGGTCTTCAGTGAAGATTTAAAACTGCAACTAAAGGAATACATTGTCCACTGTTCAAGTATCTACTATGGTTTGACGCCTAAAATCATCAGAGAGTTCGCATATGAATTAGCAGTAGCTAACAAGGTGAAAATTCCTGACACTTGGATAAATAATGAAATTGCCTCGAAACAATGGTTTACTGCATACATGAAAAGGCATCTTAGAGTGTCTCTTAGAGAGCCTGAAGGCACGAGTCTAAGCCGTGGTACTAGCTTTAACCAACACAACGTAGGCATATTTTTCAATAACTTAAAAGCTGTTCTGGAGAAGTACAAATTTGAGAGCAAAGATATTGGGAACACCGATGAAACGGGTATTCACACTCTTCAGCGCCCTGGGAAAGTCATTGCCGGAAAGGGTGCACGTCAATTAGCCAAGGCAACGTCAGCAGAGAGGGGCACAATTGTAACACTTCCATCTGCCGTATATGCGATTGGAAACTCCGTGCCCCCAATGTTCATATTTCCAAGGGTCTATTTTAAAGATCACTTCATTCATAGCGGACCCCGTGGTTGTATTGGAACTTCATATGCCACAGGATGGACGACAGCGTCTTCATTTTTGCTATTTATGAAACACTTTCAGAGCCACGTGAAGGCAAGTAAAGATCACCCATGTCTATTGATACTGGACAATCATGGTTTCTCATTTGTCGATTGAAGTCTTGAATTTCTGCAAGGACAACGGGATCATTATGTTGTCATTTCCGCCTCATACTTCCCACGAACTCCAACCCCTGGACAGATCGGTTTATGGACCTTTTAAGAAGTTTTATTTTGCAGCAATTGACAGTTGGATGACCAGCAATCCAGGGAAGACCTTTACTATATACGACATACCAGAAGTCGTTAGTAGTTCACTACCCAATGCTCTAACACCAAAAAATATTATATCAGGGTTTCAAGCAACGGGATTCATGTCATTCAATCCACATATTTTTACTGAAGAAGATTATTTACCATGTTCCGTAACTGATCGACCAATGACCGAAAAAAATGAGCAAGATCGTTTACCTGATGGAAGTAGAATTTCTGAAACCAACGTCTTGGGATTAGAAGCTACCCCTTCCACCAGCAGTGACAATCTAGAATTGCATGGTGTGTCAGTAAGCCCAGAAGAGTTACGTCCGTATCCTAGGGTTGGAGAACGAAAAGCAAATCGAAAAGGGAAACAACGAATGATATCGTCAATTCTTACAGACACACCAGTGAAGAACAGATTAGAAAATGAAGCTTGAACAAGAGTTAACAATAAATAATTGAGATCAGAAAGAGTTAAGAAAGATTGTGCCATTCTTTGAAAAAAGGAAAAAGGGAGTCAGCAAATAATAGTAGCAAGAAAATAAATAATGGACCGACCGAAAGAGAAACTCAAGGTCAAAAGAAGAAAGTACCAAACAGGAAATATTTGAAAGAATAATAATTCAGAGTGAGAAGATGAAGACAGGTTGTGTCTAATGTGCCTCGAACCATTTTCAGCTTCTAAGCCTGGTGAAAAATGGATACAATGCATTTTCTGCAGTAGATGGGCTCAATTGAAATGCGGATACGATAGTTCTTTGTACACCTGTGTTCACTGTAAATCAGAAATGTGCATAACAGAAAGTGATAGTGACTGACTGCATGTGGGCCATCCATCATGATACGATATTTTATTCATGTTTGTATGCTTTTCCTGAATACTAAACTTTGATTCAAAATTACTTTGTATTTTGTCTTATTTAATCAAACTATGTCACATCGTTATCAACATACTTCAAATTAGTATCAACTTGCCCCATACCAGTATCAACTTGCCCCACGACGGGGAAAGTTGAGACGTTGCGTCCAGCGTTACTAATTAGGTTCTCGTCAGCTTACAAATTATATCTGTGAAATTTTTATGTGCTTTTCATAAAGGTAAAGAGTTAAGCTATCGAGTAGTAACATGTTTTATTTTCTTGCTAGCAACATAAGAAAGAAAAAAAATCAAACTCTCAAATTGGATCAACTTGCCCCAATCTCCCTTACTCTCTGTACTCGAGTCAGGATTCCGGTACCTCAGGTCGCATGTTCAAGTCCTGACCTGGGTACGAATGCTTCTTTATGAGTGTTCTTTCATCAGTTAAATGCAACAGTTGAATTCTTGATTAGCCAAAAGTTGCATAAATTGATGCAAAATATAAAGGTACAGAATATAAAAATATAATAATTTACACATTTATCTGTATGTTTTATCTTTTCATAAATATTTGACTAAACACCATGGCACAAAAGCCCTGCCAGAGCGGCCTTTTCATTTGGTGACGCGTGGTCAATGTATTGAGTTCCATCGCCGCTGTTTTCTGGCTTTCGTGACCGGAGTACGCTACTTCTTATTTTCAAGTAGCTTCCCAATTGTCCTCAAGACGCTGGGTCAACGCCGACTTTTTGGGGCACCCACCGGGAATCGAACCCGGGACCGCTCGCACTAGAGGCGAGAGCGCTAACCACTTAGCTACGCGGGAGCCGTAAGAGATCTATCTAACTTCCACGTAGGAGATTTGAACTCATGTTCTTTCGGATTCCAGTCAGCGCTCTTACCGACTGAGCTACGGTGAAACATTAAATATTTTTCTGCTAAAGAAATTTTTTTTGCTTCTGACTTCTCTAACGTTGTTATAATCATTCGGTCAGTACCAATGTTCTGGATGTTATGTGTATCTCGTATAAGAAAAAAATATTATTATTAATATTTATTATCTCAATAGTTTTACAATTAAGTCATAGAACATTTAATTTAGAACAATATTAATACAAATAATGACTTAATGCCTTATGTTGTAAATATATATACAGGGTGTCATTTTAATGGCGCCCACGGACCACAGATTCGTATAGAGGACATCAGAACAAACCACTTTTCTCAGTAACATTTTTCTCGTTGGTACGTCGATTGGACGCTACAGCCGTTCAAAAAAGACCGTTTTGCCGCCTGGATGCTGGCAACCCAACACAACTTTGATCGTATCTGTGACGTCATTTCCTGCTTCGGAACAGCACACGGCAGGATTGCAAGGAACACACAAATTTTGTGAAAAATGACAAACCAACTACATTATTAGCTGTAAAACGAAGCGAGAAACGTATCCAGAAGACGAACATCATAGCCTACCAGCCAGAAGATCAGCAGTCATCTCAGGGGAAGGGGGAAGTGAACCAACGATATGAAAAATCCTAAAAACAGTATTCAAAATGAAGTGTCAATATCGGATTTTGTCTCAGTCTACATGTCAAATATCAACAACAATAAATTTTATTGGACTTTAAGCTTACATGTGGCTGTTTACGCCCAGCTACATGTCAAATATTTGCAAATCTCGTAGCAAGGTTGATATCTACAGGTTTGTGTCCAGATGCCTTGTGGTACGTTTGTGCTAATAACGGAAGTATCCGAGGTTCACGTTGTTACATTACGGCTAAAATACGTACAACCAAAGTAACAACGTAATGACGAATCAGTAACGAATAACAGTATACTCTCCTGTTCACAGTTGCAAACTATTACAAACATGTGTATCCGGTGCGTAGATAAACGTAGTCGTCGGAGAGTTTGTGTTACTACTACTTATATCCCTGTATTTTCAACCATTTTTGCTACTTGCCTCATAATGCCCTGAATATACGTTATAGTATAGTACCTTTGGAATTTTGAGTTCTTTCATTTCTATTTTGTCATCTGTTCAGTGTGTCACAGACAACTAGTATCAGAAGAACGAAGTGGATAGACTAAACTGTAGATGCCAACTTGGTAACTAGATTTGCAAATATTTGACATTCAAGCTGAGACAAAATTCGATATGACCACTTCCACTTGAATTCTATTTTCTTTATATCATTTTTCGTATCGCTTATTTACTTCCTGTTAGGTTACAGAACGTGTTTTCTCGTTTTGTTTTACGGTACATAATGTGGCTGATTGTAGCTATGTCATATTTCACAGAATATGTGTGTTCCTGGCAACCCTGGAACGCATCGCTTCACGACGGGAAATGCTATCAAATGTTGTGTTGGGTTGCCAGCATTCAGGCGGAAAAACGAGCTTTTTGGAACGACTGTAGCGCCGAAACGACGCATCAACGAGAAAAATGTTACTGAGGAAGTTTGTTTGTTTTGATGTCCTCTATACTTCCGTGGTCCGTGGGCGCCATTAAAATGACACCCTGTATATACAAATGCTACATCTAAAGAAAATTAGATAAATTTACATGAGCATGTAGAGTGTTACATAGTAGCAATGAAATAAGTAAAGTTTGAGTGTTATTAAAAGAAAAGAAGGTGTATGGGTTTGGAGATGGGTGTGTATGGAATTACTGTTTGAAAAGGATAGGGATGAAAATTTAAATCATATGTGCGGGGGTGGGGGGTGGGTAAGCACTGAAAATAATATTACTGTGAGTTAGAATTTATAGGCATGTGAACGTAGAAGACGACAGAACAGCGCTTTGTTGGCACTGAGTTTGACCTTCGTCGGGAGTGAATTCCAGGTTACCGCTGGTAGGTACGAGAATGGCTTTTGGTCAAATCTGCTTTTGTTAGGTTTGGGGATTAGTAGGTCTCTATATAAGCGGAGCTTAATTGATTGATTTGCTTTATTTTACTTCGCCTTTTGTGCCACGTTTGGCTAATTTGCGAAGATGGGGATGAGTGATATGATGAAATTGATGAATGGACACTCACAAACATCCATGCCCAGGCCAGGATTCGAACCCGGGACCCCTGGCGTCGTAGCGCGATGTAGAGCGGAGCTTAAGCCTATTATACAATGGAGATGACTTGTTACGAATACTATGGAATACCTTATTCAAGTAGATGTAATGTATTCTCGAAGTGACTGTGGGTGTGTTGTAAAGCTTGCGCAATTGTTGAGGGTGCATGTGAATGGTTCTTAATCAATTGTTTTTCATAGTTTCAAGTTTCTTCAGATGAGTTAAGTTACCACCATAAATAAGACTAGCACCATACTCGAATACGGGACGAATAAAGGAAAGGTAGATTTCTATTGAGATATTTACGAATTTTTCGAAATATGTAAATGTGGTGATAAATTTTACGGATATAGTTATTTATTTGGAGGTTAAAATTTAGTTGGGGGTCGATAATGATTCCGAGATACTTCAAATGATTGCTGAAAGGTACTCTGGCGTCATTAAGGGTAATATCTATCGTGTTAGCCAGGATTCCCTTACCGGTGTGAAGCACCATGGCCTTCGTCTTTGCAACGTTAAGCTTCAGATTGTTGATGTTGTACCAATTTAATACTTTGGGGAATGAGTTTTCCATTTTCTCCTTTACATCCTGGTACGTTTCTCCAACATGGACGAGAAGGCAGTCATCTGCGTACAGAATAATCGATAAATCTGAATTTATCAGAAGAGTTACTAAATTGTACTATAATAAAACTGTAAATTGTATTGGAAATGGAGTGAAATGCTAATAGCAGAAAAAATTGATGTCAGTACGTGAACTACATGCATAAAGTTTCGTGGAAGCTATAAATTATCAGTAGTCAGTTCGTTAAAAGGAACCTAAACTAAAGAACTATGGTCCTGATTAGTACCCATGGAACATATTGCGTTTACAAAGAAAACAATTCCAACTTGTTTACTTTTGAAATCAACTCGGTACAATCATTCTAGTTTCATTCATTCGGAAGTTTTGTCGATTTTTTGAAACCTCTTAGTTTTGGAGATAATATGGTCGAAATCATTATTGAAATTAATCTCCTTCAACAGTAAATATTTGCAAATTGTGGGGTTACACTTTGGATTGATGTGTTCGAGTTGATACGGTACTCTTTTCCTATCGCCACTACTGGGTGTTGTAAATTTTTGTAGTGTATGAATTTCATGCTTATGCATAAATCGAATGAACAATGTATGGGTACATTTCTAGGAGCAAAATTTTAAATTTGGAGACTAATTTATCAAACTCCGCGATCTGTCACTTCTCTCTCTCTTTTTCTCCTACTATCCTTCTTTCTACATTGTCTCGCTCGATCTTCAAGCTCTTTTTCATGTTCTCTATCAGACACATCCTCTCTCTCTCTCTCTCTCTGTCTTCTACCTCTGTCTTTTTTGTCTCCTACTACCTTTCCATTTACCTTTTCTCACCCTGTCTTCTTGTCACGAGCCGGAAATAAAATGATGTGTAATTAAAAACTCCAGCAGTCCCCGGGTGACGAGAGGTCGCCGGGGGGAGTCTGGATCGAGAAAGCGAAGCGCGAAGTGTCTTGCGAGTGACCGTGTTAAGTTGGTCCATCTAAAAGGTTCGGGCGAACCCACTGAGGACACCTTCGATGGACCGACACAGTGCCACGTCGTGACTCAGCCGAGGAACCATGAAACAGGTACAGTGGTGACACTTTGGGTTTCTCATTATCAGTGTTTAGATATCTTGCTGGCTCGTGCGTGATCATTCTTTTCTCGCTTGTGCGACTTCTATTAAATATTGGTAAAGGGCAATGAGCGTAATGGATTCCATCCCCCATACATTCATCCTCTCGTAGCCAAGCAGTTTAAGCCGGCCCTGTGGCGGAGTGGTTAGCACATCGCGCTATGACGCCAGGGACCCCGGGTTCGATTCCTGGCCTGGGCATGGATATTTGTGAGTGTCCATTCATCAATTTCATCATATCATCCCCATCTTCGCAAATTAGCCAAAGGTGGTACAAAAAGAGAAGTAAAATAAAGCAAATCAAAGTTTCTGTTTTTTCTCTCTCTCTCTCTCTCTCTCTCTCGCAGGTTTTCCGTCTCTTTCTCTACCTCTGTCGTTCCTTCATGTATCCTTTTATGTCTCCTCCTCTCTGGGCCGATCTGGAGTGACAAATTTAATTCCACAAAGTTTACGAGGAAAATTTTACCATTCTTTATTGTTTTAAAGCAGCAACTGCATTTTTTTACAATTTATGCAAGACTACAAAGCATCCCATTGAAAGAAATGGGAACAGTGTGGCCCGCTCTGCACTCCAGCAATGAATATGCAACCCTAAATAACTCACGAAACAAGAAAAGAAACAAACAAAGACGTCGATCGATGGACCACGGAAGCGAGAGTCGTTAAGACACGTCTGAGCGAGAAAATGAGTTTCCTTTACATCCCACAAGATCCGCGGCTCAATACTCCCACTGCCGTATCTGGCCGGCAAACTGTCTCCTCCAGAGTTGGAAACACTGGCCCGCGTATGCGCGATGATCCTAGCAACAAGTGATTGCCCGGGGAGGGTGCTGTGCTTTCGGCTTCATTCAGTTGTTCGGTGGCTAAACTAGTATGTAGTGATTTCGGCATGGCGTGTGGCTCCAAGCGGTCCACCAACTGAAAAGGCTACCATATTGTGCGACGTTGACGATGTGATTCCCTCTCACGCAACAATATATCGCCGCCTCAACAATGCTCGGCGTTGAAATGATGCTGAACCTCCTTCTTCTGTGCTGTTCCGTAAGCGCTACCCTGAATATTGTGCCCGGCTTAGGTAAGTATCTTTGAGATTCTTATCAGTGCGTGGTTTTCAGGAACAGAAGTTTTGTCGGTTCCTTCCCTGCATTGTGCACACAATATAGTGTTGGTTTGGTGCCTGTTCCGGCACCACAGCACTGTCTTATCATTCGAGATCCCGCTAACATATGTTGTCTCTGACGCATGGTGCAACCTTGAAGCCAGATGGTTGTCGCTACTGGGAGACCGGTTTATGAATGGGGACGGAACATTTCTTTTTGGTAGAATGCCTTTTGGACTTAAATGTGCACGTTGAAATTAAACTGTACTGTAGAAATATTTACCACTTCTAAACTGAGAGAATGGGTTTATTGTTAAGGTAGGAACAGATTCAATAAATAGAAACTGGTATTAATACGTGAGTTATCATCTTTTGCTCTTCGTGCATTTCTATTTATGGAGTATATGTGGTGGTTTCAACATATGGATCCTAGTTGAAGGATGAGGCATTCCCTTGTACGATGGTATTTTATTTGGGCGTAGTAACAGAAGGGACAGAAACTTTGATTTGGGCGGTGGTCGGCAGGGGCTAAGGAAGCAGTGACCCTCGAAATTATAATACGAAAACTTGTCTATTGCAGAGCAGGTCTCTATTTATAGTAAGTGTTAACGCAGTAGAAATATTACTTTATTTATTACAAATCATCATTAGCCCTGTGTACGCCCAATGATATTGTTCTTTACCACAAGACAAGATGATTTACTCTTTGTAGCTTTTTTGAACTGTTTGAGGTAGGTTTTTCGAGTCGCGTCCTATAATGCCATTCGCGTTTCACTTTATTCTCCATGTAAGACCTTCAGTGTCAGAGTTTGTAAAAATTTACACATTTAATTTAAATTCATTTGCATGCTCTGATAACTGATAAGTTATTCAGCTTTCTTTATATTTTTGGCTATTTTACGTCGCTTTCCTACCTCTTTGGTTAATCGCGACAAGAGTGATGATTGAATGCAATCAATACATAATGGATGGCCTCCCCGATGGTGCAGTGGTAGCGTTATCGCCTTGTAATCAAGGGGTCCCGGGTTCGATACCCGGTGGAGGCACATAGTGGTTCGGATCCCACTTTAAACTGTAGGTCCAGTCCAAATTAGACTTACTGTGCATAAAGTGGACTTAAAACATCAAATCAAATCAAATACATAATGGGACGGACATACCTGCATGCCTTAGTAAGGGTTCGATCCTGGGACATCCACATTACTAACCACTCCGCCATGGAGGAGGCCTACTATTGGTTAATCAGGACTGCAATTGTAGTTTAAAGTGGGATGCGAACCACTGTACTGTCTGAAATGAAGATCTTAAATTACAAAATAATATTAACCATTGCGGTGTTGGGGAGTCAAATACGACCCTTTCACATTGCACCATCAGATGCAGGTTAACTACCGGGCTACTTATATGCTGTGTTTTAGTTTTTATCGTAGTGTTCATCCAAAGCTGGAAAAAATACCCTTATGCCATGATTGATTGATTTAGTTTATTTTACATCGTTCTTCTGACACTTTTGGCTAATCGAGACGACGAGGATAATATGATGAAACTGATGAAGGGACGCTCACAAAGCTAACCACGAATGTTGGCTAAAATATCCTTATGCGACGGTGGCGTCTATCTGTCCGTCTGTCCATCTGCCCGTCTCAAGTATCGGTATCTCGGAAACTGCAAGAGATGTAAAAACGAAATTTTGTGAGCTGATAAACCTAGGAAATAATAGATCATCACAACATAAGTTAACTTGATTACTCCGTCTGTCTAGCCGTGAGAGGTAATCGATATGAACCGACCTGTCGATATCTTTGGAACTAGAAAATTTGAACATCTTAAATTTTTCTTCAAATGAAATCCTAGCAAATAATAGTTAAACGCAACATTTTTTTTTTAATCGACAGGTCAGCCTGTGTATGGGGTGATATCTCCAAAACCAATCGAGCTATAAATACGAAATTTATCGAGTTGCAAGAACTGCAAATATCGTACATCATGCGATAACTATATTCTCATTCGGCCTTTCCATTTGTCTGTTCTGGTCAACAATGGAAACCAATCTATATACAATCTATGTATCGATTTCTCAGAAAGTATGAAATGCGGAAACAAAATTCAGTGGACCGAGTGAGTGTCCCTTCTATCTCATCATCATTTATCGCCGCAATTATTATAAGAAAGCCAAAGAAATGGAAAGAGATGAGAAATATATAGGATCTATGTTGTTTCTGAACCGTCGCTGAAACCATGGAACAACGTAGTTCAGGTTTCGGCCATCGGAGCGCTGTCGGCGTTCACTTTTGCAAACAAGCAGTGAACCCATAATGTGCAGTAGTAACATAAATTAACATAAAGCGCAGAACCTAAACTCCTATTGCATTAATTTGGTCTGCTATTCACCTTACGAAGGCTGTACAAGCGGAGTGTCGTCGAATGATACGCTTTCAGCGCCACAGCGGATAATAAAGCGTACCTCCTGATCGTGAGGATGGGCGAAAAGCAACAGAAGTGAGAAAGCAGAAAGTATTGTAGAAGGCGATGGATATATATATATAAAAAAAATAGTTCATGCTTCTAAAAGTTCTTCCCTACTCCCTTGTACAGAAAGCACTGTTTCCCTTGTCAGAATGAACGCAGTGGAAGTGTATTTGGTATTGTAATTGGGATAACATTGTGAAAACCCATTTCTAATTCTAGATTCAAGTTTCGCAGTCAATTTAATATTTTCAATATTATGTCCAAAGTTTCATCTGTTGTTATTTCGCCTCAGCATTATTATCTTAATTTCAACGTTCCAATTATATTATTTTATTATTGCATTTACTTTTACTTTGTACAGCCACCGGCAAAAAAGATGGAAACACTTAGATTCTGAAACACTTGCTTCCATACGAGGCGTTATGTGTGTTGCCTAACTCCACTTATCGCCATAGAGTTAGGCAACACGCATAACGCCTTACAGCAAAGCAAGTATTTCAGGATCTAGCTTTCTGATTCTTTTTGCTGATGGCTGTACATATTCCTCATGAATATGTACAATTTAATTTCGTCCTACTCAGAACAATTGGATAAGAATAGATATAAGACAAGCTTACTTGCAAGAAGACAATGTGTGTATTTTGTACGTCACTGTTATCCAGTCCATCTGCATCGCTCTTGTTTACATTGAGAGTGATCTATCCTTTTGATATCTTTTGTAAACAATTATATTGTTACTTCAGTCCCTTCTACTACCTTAGATATTCTTAGCATTTTTTTATTTCTTTTCTCTTCTGTTAATATTATTGTCTTCACTTGCTAGTAAATTTTATCTCTTACTCCAATTTTGTCATTTTTACGGCAACCTTTATTTATCCATTCTTATTTTGCATTTATGTTTTTATTATTTTATGTCGCTTTTCTGCTTTTTTGGGCTAATCGCGACGCCGAGGACGAAGAATGGTTAACTGATATTGATGAAAGGATACACAAAGCATCAACGATGTCCAGTCCGAGATATCAACCCGAGATCGTCAATCTTGCACTCAACGCATTTATATTTTACTTTATATTCATTTTCTTGTTTTCCAATGTGTTTACTTCATTTTCTCAATTTGTTATTATTTGTTTGGTATTTTTATGACGTTTTCTACAGTTTTGTGTCGATTTCTTCCCTGATTTTACTGGTTTCGTTACCAAACTAGTATCTTCAAAAATAGGATATTCTTATTTGAATTTGCCGACTTCCGTGGCGCAGTCGTTAGCGCCATGGTACCGGGTTCTAATCCTTGCCTGGGAATGGGTTTTCTTTGTGAATGCTTCTTCATCAATTTCATCGTAGCATCATTCATTCTCATCTTCATAATTATCCAAAAGTGGCACAGAGGCGAAGTAAAATCAACCCAGTCAAGCAATCTTATTTCATTTCTTGAAGTTTGTATTTTGTTTCGGTTGCATTTCATTTCGTATTTTGCTTCTTCACTCTTCTTTTTCACTTCTCATTTGGTTTCTCCCTTTCCACATTCTTCTAAACTTTATTTCCCACTGTCGTCGAAAGGAAAGAAACATGCAATTATTGAGTTTTCTTGTCGTCGTAAATCCAAGAAAATTACCATTCCCTGCTCGCGCCAAAGGTCACATCCTCTCATTTGTCTCGTAGGGCATTTCCTCGCGAAAGACTCTGATGGATTTGGTGCTTTGCGGAACTCTACGGGGCTCGAAGATCGAAGGGTCTGTCCTTTCCTCGTCGGCTTCTCGTCCCATTAGAAGTAACAGCATCTGGCCAGAGTCGTCCGAGCGAACACACCGTAGCCGCGAGCGCTGATGCTTTGAAGATCAAATACGAAGTCCCCAAATGAACAGCGACCTTATCAGGGTGCGAAATCGTTGAAAACTGGTGGGGGGGGGAAAGTTCTTCATCTACAAACCCCTTCCCCCACAATCATATGTGTAAGTTATACGATACATATTTGTAATGTTATTAAAAGTAAAAATAAATTACTCAATTAAAAATATATTATTATTATTTTTACTATTATTATTAATTACTAATTCCTTTAGTAACTGGTTAAAGATGTTAATAAATTATGTAATAGTTGAAGTGGTTTTATTATATAAAAGTTTTTATTTAGTTTTTGCTTTATGTTAATATAAATCAATTAGATTTCATAGTTGTTATTGTTTTGCATTCTTGTTTTACTTTTATTGTGCGTATTGATGTAGATTTGTTAATGATCTCTTGGGAGAAAAAGCATTGAACACTCACAACTACACTCATTTGTGTATGTTTTCGATATTATTCTTAGTAAAGTATATTTGAAATTAAAATTAATTGCTTATCTTTTGTTTGTTATAACAGAAACAATTCCCCCCGGAAATTTTTGGAGGGGGGTTTGAGGCCAAGATTGTTGGTGGGGGAAAATTCCCCCCCCCCCCAGGATTTCGCACCCTGGACTTTATGTACAGTCACCGGCAATGAAAATGAGAGACGTAGATCCTGAAATATTCGCCTCCCTACAAAGCGTATTGTGTGTTGCCTAATTCTACGGCGATATGTGGATTTTAATAGCAAATTTTCAATGATATATTCTACCGACGCCGTAGAGTTCTGCAACACACACACACACAACGCTTTGCAGGCAACAAGTATTTCAGGATCTAGGTGTCTCATTTTTTTTGCCGGTGACTTTACCAAAAATGATATTGTCGTATTTGTTTTTTTTTTCTTTTTTGATTGCTCGATACGCGTCTCAAATGACAATATTTTAGAGAAATTTGTTTCATAAGTTTTTTCTCTCGAATCACATCCATATGTAATGTGAATATGGATAATTTTTACGAAGGCCATTTTCACCAATCCCCTCGTGCGAAAATAACAGGAAAAACAAATGAATTACGAAAATAAATAAATTGAAGAAAATATAAGTCTCATTTATACACAGATAAGCTAATTGGAACTACACCTTCACTTTAAAGTCGGATTCGAACCACTATGCGAACACCGGAAATAAAAACTAGGACGTCTTGATTACAGGGTGTTTTGTTTCAAGTTCACTTTATGCTCATATAGGCTTATCGGAATTTGATCTGCAGTTTAAAGTGAAATTCGAAATCTCTTGTCATTTGTCTTCACCGGGATCAATCCCGGGGCCCTTTGATTTCAAGGTGGCAGCGTCAGCCACTACAGTATCTGGGAGCCATGACGAAAATTTATGAAGAAACAACACACCAACAAAAATGAATGAAGAGACAATATAGCATCGCAAATGAATTAGCCGAAAAAAAAAAACGAGTGAAGAACCAATACATCTATGAAAATGAAGAAACAGCATGTCCTGTGTCTGTGAAAAACGAATGAAGGAACTACTGTGGCGGTAATGACCGACTTCTGATGCGTTGATACTCTGGTAATTTAAGTTAACTGTTTTACCTTAGGCGTAGTTCTACCAGATGAATAACACGGTACATCGATTTAGATTTTAGAATATTTATAATACTAAAGAATACATATTGGTATGTAGAACCGTAATTACAACTGTCTAATATCGTAGATAATAGGAGACGCGCGCGTAGTATGTTGCACGGCCGAGCTCACATGAGCAAGTCACTCAGTCTATTCGCTGCGCGCGCATGCGCCGCAGACGGCTCGCAGCAGAATGCTTTCATTCCCGAACATACTCCCCCCGGTTGAATGAACATAATTCAACTAATCTCCGTCTTTACCTATGGGGAGGAGCACAATTTTACTAACACTTCTTCTAAAAACTCCGTCTTTCGTTTTCACTGTCACTACACGCACTAGTCCATCGTTCCCAGGATGCACCGCTTCCACCTTAGCTAGTTTCCACTGTAGTGGGGGTACGTCGTCCTCCTTCAGCAGTACAACTGTCCCTGGAGATAAGTTCTTGGTGGAGGATGTCCACTTCTGGCGTTGTTGAAGTGAATGGAGGTATTCTTTATTCCACTGCTTCCAAATGGATCTTCTCATCTTCTGTATCAGCTGGTATCTGCTGAGTCTATTGTCAGGTATGAGGATAAGGTCAGGTTCTGGGAAGGTTGTTATGGGTCTGCCAATGAGAAAATGCCCTGGAGTTAATATCTGGTAATCTGATTCGTCGGGTAAAATGCAAAGTGGTCTTGAATTTAATATTGCTTCAATCTGGCAAAGTAAGGTACTTAACTCTTCGTAGGTTAGTATGGTGCTTCCCATCACTCTTCGTAGATGATGTTTTAGCGATTTAATCGCCGCTTCCCAGAGTCCACCGAAATTTGGCGCTCTTGGCGGTATGAATTTCCATTCAAAGTGCTCATTTGCAGCGTAGTCTTGAATGACATCTTGAAACTGTGTAGATTCAAACATATTGCGTAGTTCCTGAAGTTCTCTGTGTGCACCTCGAAAGGTACTGGCGTTGTCACTGTAAATGGCTGCACATTTTCCTCTTCGGGATATAAATCTCTTCAATGCAGCTAAAAATGCTTCAGCTGTTAAATCGGTAACAATTTCAACGTGTACAGCCTTCGTTGAGAAACACACAAAAAGTGCAATGAAACATTTTCTCGTCGATTTGCTCCTTGGCGCCCCAGTCTTTATCCTTATCGGTCCCGCGTAGTCTACGCCACTGTACATGAATGGATAAGCGGCTCGGATTCTGTGCTCCGGTAGATGTCCCATCAGTTGTTTACTTGCTTCTGATTTGAGTCTATGGCATTTAATACAATAGTGTAGGATGTGCTTAACTATTTGTCTTCCCCGGACGATCCAATATTTTTGTCTGATAGAGGAAAGTAATAACTGCGTCCCAGCATGAAGTAATCTGCGATGTTCGTATTCGATTAACAGCCGTGTAAGATGGGCCTTAGGAGGCAAGATTATCTGATGTTTAGCCTCAAAAGCGAGATCGCTTTCTTGTAAACGTCCGCCCACGCGAATAATGGAATCGGCGTCGAGAAATGGATACAGATCTTTTATTCCACTGTTCGGAGAAACTTCTCTCTCGTGAGTCAAGTCTTCTATTTCCTTCGCGTAGAATAAGGCTTGCGTTGCTTTAATGCACGTATCTGTGGCTCGTTGCAAATCCTTGGCATTCAGTTTCGAAGTACAAACATTTCTCTTCGTGGGCCCCTTGCAATTATCAATGAAAATATGACAAAGTGCCATAACTCTTATCATTCTCAAAAGGTTAGAGAATCTCGTAAGAATTTCATCTGATTTGTGTGTAGTTACCAATGAGGTTATCTTCACCTTTCTCCGTTCTGGTACTTCTGTAGGTGGATTCATTCCAAAACTGATGTCGTTGATGGCCAACTTCGGATCTTGATCTGATTGGCTTAGAAATGCTGGTCCTTGTAACCAAAGTGAGTTTCCCTTTAGCTTCAGGGGTTCGACTCCTCTCGATAACATATCAGCAGGATTATCCTTTGACCTTACATGCCGCCAATCACACACCTGCGTGTACTCCTGTATTTGAGCCACTCTATTTGCCACAAAGGGTTTCCATGTCTCTGGGTCCTTTGCAATCCATGCCAAAACAATCTGCGAGTCTGTATATAAATATACCTTGTTTATTTGGAGATTCAATAAAGGTATCACTTTATTAACTAATTTTGCCAATATAAGTGCTGCGCACAGCTCAAGCCGAGGTAAAGTTATTTTCTTAATCGGTGCAACTTTCCCCTTGCTGCACAATAACCGTGAATTAACTTCTCCTCCTGCAGTTACAGATCTGACGTAAATGCACGCGCCGTACATTCTCTCAGACGCGTCAGAAAACCCGTGAATTTGAATGTTTATTATCTTCCCTTTAGGTAAAATACATCGTGGAACCTTAATGTCTGAGATATAGCATATTTGTGCTTGTAAAGTCTTCCATTCGCTTAATACATCTGAAGGTAACTCATCGTCCCAGGATACATTTAATTTCCATAGTTTCTGTAGAAACTGTTTAAACAGTGCAATAACAGGCCCAATAATTCCGAGCGGATCGAAGAGTTGCGCGATTTGACTGGCAACCCTGCGCTTGCTTAATGTTTCTTGAACGTTCAAATCGTAGCAGGCCAAATTGTTTTCTTTCTTTGCACGTATCGTCGAAAAGCTTTGTTTATCGTAAAGAGGTTTGCTGCAACCAGCAGCCGTATTGTTTCTTTGATTGTTGATAGCTGTGTGATTGTTTACAAAACAAGCGTTGCTGTCTGCTTTCTCGTATACTGGATCGTTGAGTAGGGGGTAGGTTGTAAGATGATGTTTCTTCGCCGGTGCGAGTGTAGCCAACTCAGCATTGTGTTCTGGCGCTAGCGCTGAATCTCCGGCCGTTAATATGCAAAGAGTGTCAGCGGTGGTATTCCAATTGACACCTAGAGTTTTTGTACTGTCGTCGTTAAACAGAATCGTGTCTTTAACTTCCCGTAGCTCTAAAGGTATAGTTTCCATTACTCTTGCAGAATTGGATGCCCATTTTCGTAGCTTAAATCCTCCTGCCGATAATAATGCTGACAGTTCTTTACGTAGATTAATGGCTTGATTCTCGTCTTCTTGCCCTGACAGCAAGTCATCTATATAAAAGTCTCTCTTCAGTATTTCAGCAGCTTGTGGATAGTTGTGCATTTCGTCTGTCGCCAGTTGCTGTAGGCATTTAGTTGCTAGATATGAGCTAGATGTCAGACCATAAGTTACAGTGTTCAATTCGTATATCATCAGTGGTTCGTCGTGAGATTTTCTCCATAATATGCACTGTAATTTCCTATCAGAAGGGTGCATATAAATCATCCTATACATCTTCTCAATATCAGATTTCAGAGCGATTATATGGGTCCTAAAGCGAAGCAGTAACCCGAACAGATCCTCTTGTAGAACCGGTCCTGCACTTTGTAGACAATTGAGTGACCTGCCACTGGTCGTTTTTGCTGAACCGTCGAATACGACTCGTACTTTCGTCGTGGAGCTGGCTATATTCACAACTGGGTGATGGGGGATGAAATATCGGATGTCTCCCGTTACTGGCGCCTCTCGCACTTCCTGCACTGCTTGCATGTGGTGTAGTCTCTCGTACTCGTTCATAAATTCCACATATTCTTCTTTCAATTCCAGTTCTCTCTCTAATCGGCGTTCTAACTGTAAAAATCTGGAGTGTGCATATTCCAAAGATTCCCCTAATGCTGATCTATCTTCCGTCAAAGGTAAGCGTACCGTGTAAGTGCCATCTTCATTCCTTTCTGTAGTTTGGCGAAAATGTGCTTCCATTTTCTTTTCTTTAGGCGACATAATTTCTTCCGACACATCTTCCACCGACCAGAAACGATGTAAAAGGATTTCTAACGGCTCACCCTGTATAAAGAATGATCTGCTTGGATGTGACGTTGTTCCTGGAGTGTTGCCCACTACAATCCAACCAAACTGTGTGTTTTGTAACGTAGGATAAGGTCCTTGTTTCGACATCTTCTCTGGCAGTAAGATATCGAAAAATATACTTGCAGAAATTAATATGTCAATCTTTGCAGGAACATTGAAGTTTTCATCCGCCAGGGCAATATCTGTAGGTATCTCCCATGTTGAAATATCCATTTTTTCTGCAGGCAAACGTTCCGTAATATTTTTCAAGGCAGAACATTGTGCTTCTACCGTAAATTCATTGAATCTTGATTTTAATTCCACATTCGCAGCATAAGGTGAATTTACAGTGTTGGAACTTATTCCCTGTATCAACGTATTTTGTCTCTGTCTTCGTAACCCAAGACGTTGTACCATATCCATACCAATGAGGTTCACTTGAGACCCTGGGTCCAATAAGATGCGGCAAGGCAAGTATTTTCCATCTTTGTCCTTTGCTAGAACACAGGCAGTAGCCAGCAAAACATTCTGGTTCTTATTCTTTACTGAATACGATGAACTGGTTCCCTCTCCGACTTGAGGGTTGGAAACACTGCTTGCTTCGTTCGCAGCTGATCTTCCTGGAAGGAGGGGAGGTACACGGCGCTCGCCACCCCTTTCTTTGTGCAAACTCGTGTGATGACGCAACCTACAGTACCTGCAAGAGCCGGCGTTACAATTTAACACTGAGTGATTAGCAAAACGCAAACAATTCGTGCATATGCGGTTCTCATGCAGGAATTTATATTTCTGTTTATTCGTCAATTTCAAAAATGACTGGCATCTGAATAAAGGATGAAAAGGAGATGCATCTCTGCAGTAGATGCAGCTTTTGCTCGACGCAGTAAAATACGTGTTAGATGCTTGTGGCGTTCTTGGCCTGATGTTACTAACAGCTGGTGACCTTGAAAACGGCTTCGTCGATGTCGAAGGTTCATTTGCTTCGAATTTCTGTAGAGAGTTGCACTTAGCTTCTAAAAATATAAGCAATTCTTCTATGGTACTGAATTCTGTGTTGCTTGATTGTTTCTCAAAGTCTCTTCTTGTACATTTATCCAATTTGGCTGAAAGATACTGAACGAGAAAAATATCAATTAGGTCCGCGTTTCCCTGAATGTTTCTTAATGCTTCTATAGAACTTCTAATCGTAGTCGTGAACTTTCTTAATTCTGTTACACTTTCCTTAGTGACTGAAGTTACATTCAAAATGTCATTTACGTAAGCAGCGGCTATTAACTTTGGATTATTGTATTTGCGCTGAATCAAATCCCAGGCGACCTTGTAATTAGCACCTGTGAGTTGCAAATTCTCAATCGTTTGTAATGCATCACCCTTTAACGAAAGCCGTAAATACTGCAATCTTTGTATGTCTGACAAGGTTTCATTTTTTTCTATGAGGGCTACAAAAATATCTTGAAACGATGAAAATTGAGTGTAGTTTCCGTCAAACGTTGGTAAAGTTACATCTGGGAGCTTGATTGGAGATTTAGTTTCAGGCTTACATGTGTTATTCTTTCTCGTCGAGTCCTTGTCTATTATTGAAAGCATTTTAGCTTCTAACGTGAAGTAACTTTGCTCAAGTGACGCTCTCTTCCCGTCGTGAGATTGCTCATCTGATAATTCGGATATCTTGTCCATTACATCCTCTAGTTTTGACCAAACACTGCGGAGTTGCTTATGCCTGGCTACAACTTCGTTTACATGACCACTTGCCTCGTCATAATTCGACACGTAGTTCTGAAGCCGAGTTAATTGTCCTTGAATTACACTGCGTTGTCTCACGAGCTTCTCAAGCATTTCACTTTCTTCCGGCATTTTCTCAGGCAAGGTTAGGAATATGAACAAACAAGCATGGAAAAGGAAAATAAAAGGATTTACTCACGTACATGGAATCTGCAGCCGTCGATAATTCCTCTGCTCTTGGCAACCCTGTGACTGGATCGTGCTGTCCGTTGATTCTCCTAGCTCGCTCTAATTTCCCCTCGCGCGGCGTGGCTGAAGTGGCGGGAAAACTGCTTTGTTCTGTAACTTCACTGTACTATCACTGTCTGTATCACTTCACTTCACTAAACTGCACTTTCACCAGTCCCGTCGTTTACCGATATCCGTAATTCATCCGGTTTTGCGGAGGACCATATGTTGCGGTAATGACCGACTTCTGATGCGTTGATACTCTGGTAATTTAAGTTAACTGTTTTACCTTAGGCGTAGTTCTACCAGATGAATAACACGGTACATCGATTTAGATTTTAGAATATTTATAATACTAAAGAATACATATTGGTATGTAGAACCGTAATTACAACTGTCTAATATCGTAGATAATAGGAGACGCGCGCGTAGTATGTTGCACGGCCGAGCTCACATGAGCAAGTCAGTCAGTCTATTCGCTGCGCGCGCATGCGCCGCAGACGGCTCGCAGCAGAATGCTTTCATTCCCGAACAACTACATAACCGAGAAAATAAATTAAGAAACAAGGTAGCCACTAAAACTAATAAACAAAGAATATACCTGCTAAAAGTAATGAAGGAGAAACGTAGACGCTAAAATTAATTGAAGATCAAGGTAGTCGCAAAAATGCATGTAGAGACAACATAGCTGTGAAAATGAATTGTGATGGAAAATAACCAAGAAAATGAGTCAAAAACTGCTTCGCCTCCTTAAATTATCTCTTGTTTTAAAGTATCACATTTCTCAATGTAAAACGGTTGTACTTTGCGCTTTCCTACAGCAAATACGCTTGTCGCCACCTCAAAAAAGTAATTTAACTCGGTTTGATTCAGATGAACCTAACCTTAACTTTTTATCAACTTTAGATGGACTATTTTTCATAACTCCTCGCTGTGGCAAACCACAAAACACCTGGATATGCAACAAAATATCATAGAAGTCCAGTTGTGTCCCTAACGTGGTAAAAAGTATCCCTTTTGTTGTTTAAGATATCGCAGTCTATAACGTCGAAATACAGTTTGCCTCCTTCCCAGTAAACGAGCTCCTGTTGAATTTTAATTAAATGCAAATTTGTTTCATAAATCTTAGGAGTTTCCGTTTATGTTACTGCAAAACTTTAATCCTTGCTATCTTCTCAAAATGCCATAAAGGCGACGATAAGTTTCCCTTAATCCTTGTGTTATTTTCATTTGATTACAAATACAGCTTTCGAAATGAAAAGAAGTTTTAACGAAAATGTTTACGTAATATTGTGCAATGAATCTAATTTGGGTTCTAGTGACGTCAACAAGTATCGAGTAATATAAACCATTTTATTATTATGTTTTAAGTGTTTCTTCGATAGTCTGTGAAAATAATCGATCTTGGAGTCTAATCATTGTGAAGGAACTAACGTTTTAGTATTTGTGTTTGTTCTGCCATCTCTGAATCACCAAAGGAGGTAGGAAAATATCAAATTTGTGTTGCAATATGTGTGCTATCCCAGACTTCTATTTATTAAAATTGCAATGGAATTGGACACATGTTTTGTAATTATTCTTCTGTTAATTTTTTCGTATAATGCATCGAGATTTTTAGAGAAATTTTGTGCCCATTTTACGGGACTTACAAAGGTGGGTTTTCGCACATGAGTAATATCCTACATCATTTCCAGAATTTTGAGGTGTTTTTCTTATTAATTCTCTTGAGTGAGACCAAAACTTTAAGAAAAACTACATTAAAAATTGAGGACACCGTGGTTTAATTTTCCTTCTTTATGTATGTACATACGTTTGTCTGTGCGCGTGTGTGTTTTAGAAATATTACATCTTATCTTTATACTTGTAGCTTCAATCAAACATTGATTGATTTCTTTTATTTTACTTCGCTTTTTTAGCACTTTTATCTAATCGCGAAGATGAGGATGAGTGATGATATGAGAGCACTCACAGAGAACACTCGTGCCCAGGGCGGGATTCGAACCTGGAACCCCTGGCGTCGCAACGCTCTGTGATAACAACAGAGTTCGGCTTCAATGAAACATAGGGCATGAGGAATGATAATGAGGAAAACCCTTATAGGTGGTTTAACCCAATGCCTGTGGTTTCTACTACAAAAAATACAGGGTGCCCGAAAAGTCTCCCACCATAGGCCAAATCATGGTTTTTGTTCGGTGCGGCCTCTGTCGAGTTTCAAGTTAGTGCTTGATCGTCTCGACGGGGCAAAGTCTCTGCGTGAATAACCTTCATGTTCACACGACAGTATATCCCCCCATGTCGTTCCATATCATCAAACACTGCAGCACAAGAATAAAAAACAAAGTCAATTTTACCATTTGACCTATCGTGCGAGACAAGTGATTGTTTATTTCAATACATATTTCTCAAGCAAGTTCTATTATATTATGTTCTATTGCACTGTAATTTTTTATGCTTATAGTAAATACTCTTATTCTTTTTTTCCAGGTACGTTCTTGCCACTGTTTTCGTAGAGACGTATTTGTAAGTACAATGTTCTAATTTTTATTTTGATACAAGTTAGGGAATGTCCAGTTTACTCTTGTGACCACCAATTTTACAATTATATCGTAAACGTTTCAGGTACAATACTGCTGCAATAATGCCTTGAAACTTTAGTAAATTCAATATTCAAACGAACTGTTGAACTTTTCTTGTTTATTACTGTAAAACGTCAATAAGTTATAACGTTCAGTTTAGTTCAGAGCCATTCCGTGTAGCAAGTGAAATGTAAGTGTAATTTTATCCCGGAGACTCAAGGGACGAAACAATGGTAGTCGATCAGCCTTCAATTCGAACATCAATTCCAATGTACCATTAGATATACCCAACTCCTTCAATCATTTTATTTTAGCGTTTCACAGATAGCACAGTGATAAATGAGGTCTTTGAATAAATAATTTCGTTATGATCAACTGATATTAAACAAATTGAAACCGTATGCCGCCTCGGTGGCCTAGTGTCTTGCGTGCTTGTAAGTTCGGGGTTTGATATACGGTCTGGATATGGATATTCACGGTCATTGTGAATTTTCCTTCATCAAGGTAGCCGGACAATTGCGATGGCGGACAGTTGCGATGAACACAGTGAGAAGTGAAAGGACGGGTGGTCAATTGCTATGACATTTTAAATTTTCTATCAAATTGAAGGGTGACTTGAAACCCCGTACATTACCTCTTACAAGAGAATTATGTGAAATATTGATATTCTCGGCTGGGAATTTGGTTGAATCAAGTTTTTGAACATAGGCTAGAGCCAGCAGACCACCTTTTGTAGTGTCCCGTTTCCTCATATGTGCGAACACACTTCCCAGCTCTCGTCGATTTTAATGTCACGCTTCTTCCTTTTCAGACCTTCTAGATTAACTTCCGCTTGTACTTGATGTTGGTGTCTTCTGCTTGGCTCTTGAGGCAGGCCAGAACATCATGAATTTTTGAATGCGGTCTTCCAAGCCACCTATTTATTTTGTTGTTCCAACCTTCTATAGCAGTGGCGGCGATTGGTGACGAAATTAGGGGGCAAAGACAGTATATTTCCCTTTGTAGATAAGATTTAGCATAGTGCGGGGGCAACAGTGGCGAAAACTGGGGGGACTGCCCCTCTCGCCCCCCTAATCGCCGCCACTGTACAGCATTATTAGTTCTGTGGCGTCTTTTGCTTAGGTTGGGTCCTGATCGTCGCATTTGTCCTACCATTAATTTGTAAAGTGATCCTCACCGTCAAAATCATCACAATTGTCAGTAATTTTGGCTTCATAGCAATTGTCCGCCATCGCAATTGTCCTAGATTCAGCATCAATTATGTTATCGTCGTGATTTGGCAAAAGTGGGAGAAAAGAGACACAAGAAAAGTACAAAATTTCTTTACTTTTTTTTACAAAGTTGCGTTTTGTGTCCAAAGTAAAAGAAGAAAAATCTAGTAGTTTTGTTACAAGGCTATTTACCTTCCTTCATATCGTACACAACCCATTGCTTTTGCTGACATTTTTCCTGTTTTCATATCCGATATAGACTCTAAATCTACAACAACTTTCGAAAATGTATTTATTCGTTTGCCTGCCTCGTAACTGCCAGCAGTTTAAATATTAAGAATGCAACCGGGAAAAATCGCGCATCTCAAAGGAGTTGTCTATATTCTAAAACCTCATTTTCTATTGTTTACCTTTGCAGAAGCACTCGTGTGTTTACTTTTGTTAAAACAAAGGGTGACTTGCCGCTTGGAGTCATTCCGAAATGCGATCCCCCTTCCCACCCAGTCAGCCACTGCCCTTGACCTAGAATGGGCGCGGATAGAGTTTCCCATTACTGAGAGCTTTGTTTGCATTTCGGCAAAGCCGGAGAACGGAGAGAGAGAGGGAGGGGGGGGGAAGCAGCAGCCAAGTTCAACAGGGAAGGTTGCATGTATTGCTGCGGGGGACACGCTAGAAATGGGTTTTGCATCTCTTTTCGTCTTAGCTGAAACGTCTCTGTTTAAGAAGGCTGAAAGCTGAAGGCAATAATAATCGATGCTCGTCTGTTTCAGATGGGTTGGGTGCTCCAGGGAGAAATTGACAACTCATGAATAGAGAGCGGCCCATTATGCTGTATTTTCTAAAAGAATGTGGTTTAGGGCCCAGGGCAGACGAGTTTCTTTTTTTAAAAAAAGCTGCGTTCCGTACGATTATTATCGTCAAAAACGTCCAGTCCGCGATAACGATGTGCGAAAAAAATCAAACTTTACTTTTTCTTTACGTAAAGTTCTTACACTTTCGCCTAATAGAATAGTTGGATATTTAAAATTCTAGGATTAAAACAATACCATTCAGGTGTTGTGACGTCAAATATGATTTGTGATCTCACAATGTGGTTATTACCTAACCTGTAGATATTCGGTAACCAAGAAATGTTCGTGAAATATTGACAACTGTAATGTAATGGAAGAAAGTTTTTTCGATACTAATGTTAATATTATTATTTCCTTCAGCTTCTTTTGAAGCATGAAGTATGGAGAATGAATATTTCATTCTGTCTCGAGAATCTCTGGACCAAAGCCGCAAAGAGAAGTAGGGAATGCGAGTGAGTGGTGCAAATCAGTGCGCGCTGCTACAAACGGCTGGTAGTTGCATGTGCGTTGTCCCCTCCATGCACTCACTTCCCCTCCCATGCGGTCATTGGACGAACTCTCTCGATTGATTTAGTGTTTTAAGTCCACTTTATGCACAGTAAGGCTAATCGGGACTATCTACAGTTTTAAGTGGGATCCGAACCACTATGTGCCTCTACCGGAACCCCTTGCTTACAAGGCGACGACGCAACCGCTACCCCATCGGGGAGGTCTTCGAACTCTCTCGAGTCCTACTTACGCAGAGTTCTTTTTTTCGCTTGCCCCAGAATTTCCCGGGACAGAGTGTAATTGTAATGGAATCTGCGTTTAAAGTTGACACTCACCTTCTGCCTTTAGGGCTTTATGTTAGTCTGATTACAACCCTTTTATCGGACTTCTCAAAGGCTTCGTAGGGTTAGAAGGACCAAGCCCTTGCGTGGTCTGCAGTGCAGGATTTATTTTTAATTATCCTATATTGGTTAGGAATAAAAGATCATCCAGATCTCTTACTAGGAGATTTATTTAAACTTCTGATGATATACAAACACTTTTTTTCAAACAGACAGTTCACCCGATGCAACTTGTAGGCCTATACCTATTTGTACCTAGGTTTATAACCCTGGTCTTTTTGATGATGCAGGAGAACGCCTTATTCAGAGTTGGGTTTGTAGAATATCCGCCAAATGGAGCACAAGTACACCAGCCAATCCGAAGATTGAAGCAAGATGTTACCCAACGTCCCCTGAACCATCAGCCTTTCGGCAACCAGGGGAATGTCCCGTAGACTTACAAAAGTCTAGCTCTTTTATATCATAATTTTGTTTACAATTTACCATGGTTACTACATAGTTGTTTTATATTTCCATAGTTTCAGCATTTTTTCCTGATTTAAGTTAAACAATTCATTACCTATTGTAACATTAACAATAACATTTTTTTGGAATGAAATCTAACAATCTTTAGAGAAAAGATTCAACACTAATTCTTAACAACATAGATTTTTACTGAATAGTTTAGTGCTTAAAAGGCATGTGTTGACAGGAGCGACACAAAGTTGAATCAGAAAAACTACGCAAGGTAGTGTGAATATGATATTGGATCACATGCGCTGTAGTTTCCCCCACGTCTGAGGTGGTCTTGTGGTGGACCGTTTCGCCTCTATGTTCGATGCTAAGAGAGCGAAGGACCAGTCATATGACTGGAAGCTGGAGAAATGTGTATATGCTAGGGCGTACTCAAATGTAAGTGTGATTCAGAAAGTGTTTGTTGGAGTTTTAAGTCCACTTTATTCACAGACATACTAATCGAGACTGAGCTTACGTTTTAAAGTATAGGATCCGAACCACCGTGTACCTTCAGCAGATAACGAACCCGAACCTCTTAATTACAAGACAATGACTTTTCCAGGCCATCGGGAGGCCACTCTACCATTACTTCCAATGGAATTCTAGGTGTCAATAGCAACTTTTAGTTGTCTACTGAACGACAGCTAGTCTTTCAAATCTTCTGAGCGTGAGTGACCCAGTTCGTTCAATGTTGTTAACCACTACCGAATCCAACATAACCCACTTCATGCGCAAACGGCAGCCCCAACCGACAGAATAGTTTGGTGAGTAAATAAATATTTTATTTTCAATTTCAGCATGTGTGTTAGATCTTGGACTAGAGTAAATTAGTCTTTTAAATTACATACTTTACTTTTCTAGAGTGAAGCATGTGTAATTTGTTTAAGCAAGCGTAAAAGAAGGCTTGTTAAAGTACTGGATGTTAGTAAACTGGGTGCACACCCCTACAAGTGATTCTGCCGGCGCCTATGCTTATGGATTCCATAAAGTGTAATATCCTTCAAGGTGGGTCCCGGACTGAAGAAGGTTAGGAACCACTGCTCTATGCAGTAGGTTGTAAGTCTTACATATTGTTACAAGTTTTTTTTTTTTAAAAAAAACATCGAACCGGCCGCCGTGGCGGAGTGGTTAGCACATCGCGCTACGACACCCGGGTTCGAATCCCAACCTGGGCATGAATGTTTGTGAGTGTCCATTCATCAATTTGATCACATCATCACTCATCCCCATCTTCGCAAATTAGCTAAAAGTGGCACAAAAGGAAATCAATTACTTAAAAATAAAAACATCGAACAGTTTCCACTTGTTACGCTTTTCTAACTGCGTGTCAACTAAAATTATAAAGACAGATATAAACATACGGCAGATAGAGTTCATAAACTCTGACGAGCTTTCAGAATCTACAATGAAATATTACCTAACGCTAACAGTTTTCGCGCAGCAGTGGCACGAGCTATTCAGTATTTAACATTCTTTAATATGAAGCCAAAAAGAAGCACATAATTGCGCCTCTCGTACTAATAATGCAGCAACTCGTCTCGTTTCAATGAAAAGTAATTATGCTTTCTTTCAGCTCGAGAAGAAAAAAGAAGCTTGTTACTGCCGCAATAATGAGAAAGTTAACGAGTTGAATCCCGACTCATCTGTAAATTTTCCCAAAATACACAAAAACGAGGCAAATATATCTCGAAATACGTACCGAACGTCGACAAAGGCTAATGATTTCCTTCATGCTTCCAACGCAGCTCTTTTGATCCCAAATATTTCAAAGCTACTGATGGTCACGTGTATATTATGGAGCTTGATTGCAGTCCGCACAATTCCTTTTAGAAAACATGATGTTATTTATGGTTCTGTTTCGCTTTGTTTATGCCTCGAACATCAGATGGCTCTTTTGAAAACATAAGCTTTGTTTATCAAGATGTTAATCATAACCGTCACATCAACGTAGGAATTATCGACTGTCAGATGCTGTTGTTCATAGATATGTGTTTGACCATTGTTGTTATTGAGTCTTAAATAGAGGCGGACCCAACCAGAGGTCCAATGGGGCAGCAGTCACACCTCCCAAATTAGTGCTTGGGACATTCCATTGTCACGGGTGGGACACGAGGACTAATTTTTTTAATATTAAAGTAACTATTCTACTGATAGTTAAGCAACATTTATCGTATAGTTTCTGTGCAATGAAATATGTAGGCTAACTTAACGCTGTTGATTAAACATAACTACCCTTAAAATACTTTACAGACAAAACACTGCCTCTTCACGTAATAAGACATTTCTCTGAACTGTCAAATGATGAAAAATAAATTATTTAAGACAAAGTGAGAAGGTATTTGACCTTTAAATATTGTAGTGGAGTTCAGATTAAAGCAGAAAAAAAAGTTTTTTGGTGTAACTGGTGGGACACAATACAAAACAAAAGTAAATAAAAAGTTAAAATGAACGAGAAATATGTAAAATACCTTCTAACTTAATTAAAAAACTTGAATTTTTATGCAAATGACAATTTTAAAATGTTCACTCACAAGATAGGATAAAGTTACAGCATTTCATTTAATTATTAAAAAAATGAGATTCAGGGACACTTTCACATGAAATTCTCCAGGGATTAATCACACAGTTTGAAAAATATCTATCTTACAACTTAAACAGTGACAGCGACAAAAAAGGACGTATGTTAATTGATTGATTTTACTTCGCTTCTTTAGCCCCTTTGATATGTTCTAAGTTTAATTATTAAACGTATTATTAGATTTGGTACTATGTCCTTGTATAATTCTTAGGGATGGGACCGATTAATCGGTACTCTATCGGTATCGGCCGATATAGGCATATCGGTGTATCGGTTTATCGGTAAAATTACCGATTATTTTACCGATCCGATATATCAATAAATATCTGATAGTTTAGTGCAAAATTATGCCATTTTTGTTGTAATTTTTATGGATAATCTTCATGCCCTACTTTTTTAAAAAGTAAATGTCTAAATATGCAATTTCTCTTGCACTGCAGTCACTTTGAAACACACATTTTTAAGGAGGTCAATGAACCTTACAGGTTCTTCCAGGACCATTTCTAATTTTATATCGGATCGGTAGAATATCGGTTATCGGTATCGGTAAATTTTATATCGGTACTTTATCGGTATCGGCCAAAATTCCATATCGTCCCATCCCTATAATTCTTATTATTAATAACTCAGTAATACTCAGCGGTGAGACTCGGCGAAGTACACAGACTCCTCTCAGGTACAGGGATAGTGTTAGGCAAAAACAATGCTTTACAGTACAGAGAAATAAAACCACATTGCTGCAGTAGATAAACTAAAAGGTTTTATTCCTTATTTATGGCAATTACAATGCAAATATGCTTGAGACGAAGGCGAGGATTTCGCTTTGTCGATGAACTGACTCAACTAAAACGCATAAACTCAATGCATGCCTATGGTCACATAGACCTAGCTTGCGCCCCAAACTACCACACCAAGAGATACGCAATAATAACTGAGCCAATATTTGCTTTTTAGCCTTTTAGTCCAAATTAATCCTTAGGCTAGCTTTATTTCTTAACGTAGAATGGTTGCAGTATTGTGCATAGCATCAATGCATGACCATCGACATACCTATGGTCACATAGGCTTAGCTTGCGCCCCGAACTACCATACCAAGATGTATGTACAACACAGAGGAGTTCTTTTTAAGTTAAAAATCTTCGACGATCTGTGGCGAATGTGTGTTATTTCTTATGCGATATCCTCGCTTTTATACTATTTCAAGAACACAGATTCAAGTACATATGAATCACTTACTATCTACAAAAAGATGCTATCAACAAAACTGACATCTACACAAGTTTAGAAATACACATTCACATAGTGCACTCTCTCAAATATAAAGATACATTGAACTACTCATAATAGAGCATAAAATACAATACATATTAAACAAAAGATATACATTACAAACAAGGTGCAATATTACATATAATAACACAAAAATCACGCTTTCTTTTACAAAAAGAAATATATATTAATTACATATTTTGAAGTGATGACGTCACCAAAATATGGATCATATCAACTTTTGGCTATTCTTGAAGAAAAGATCAACTTTTGGCTATTCTTGAAGAAAAGGTTGTGTGGTGATAAGATGAAATGGATTAAGGGACAATCACGAGCATAGAGGGACAACACAACACAAGTTCTACAGAGGATTGTGCTGGCTGCAGTTCCAGACTCCAGAGCCTTGTTAGTTTGCAAAATCGTCGCGATTAGACAAAAGAGGCAGAAAAGCGACGCTAAATAACATAAATCAAATTAAGTCACCCATGGCGAGACCAGGACTCGAACCCGGGATTTTAGGGACGAGATAATGAGTCGACCATTGAACGCGCTTGGCACCAACGCCTGTTAGTCATGCAAGAACGATGTGCTTCTAACCGGAAATGACCATAATAAGATTTTGATTTTGTCATCACCATCCGCTCTCCATAAAAAATCTGCAGGAAAGCGGCAACTTTATAATGCATAAAACGAATGCGATCTGCTTCATTCGCTCTCTCGTGTTCCAAAGAGCCCCTATTCGAACGAACGGAGGCAGAGTGCCAGGAAATACTCTTGCTGACTCTGCATTGGACATCCGCAACACCTGGCGCTCCTCTCCGACCGATCCTTTGTTCCTCTGTGGGGATGTGACTGGAAACAGAATACCCGACTCTCCAGAGGAATTCGTTTTTCATTTGTTTCTTTGTTCGAGCAGATTCGTGCTCATGGTGTTTTTGTATGCAGATGCAGCCATGCCTGGGTTTGTAATATTGGAATGATGAGTCGTTCAGCAGATTCAAGAGTGGTTCATTCCACCACTTGAACGGAAAAAAAAAGATTGAACTCGAATAAAACCTCCACTGCGGTATTTGCTGTTAACCCTATCCGCATACACCACTCTGTGCAGCAAGGACGCGCATAACGGTAGAGAAGGTGAGAAAGCGAGTGAAGCTGCAACGGCTGGTAGCTGCAGTCACGTTTCTCATTCATGTACTCTCTTCCCTTCTCGCGCGTTCGTTTGGTGGAGCTCTCTCGAGTCGCTACTCGCGCAGAGGACTTGTTTTCGTTCGCTTACGCCATAGATTCCCGAGACAGAGTATAATGTGCACACTAGTTAGTTATGGTATTTGTATCCCAATACGTTTTTTTAACGATTCCCCCCGGAGTTGTGCCATATTAACACCAAAGTGCACAAGCAGTGGCGGCGATTAGGTGGGGCGTGCTTTTCCCCTCCCACTTTTTGCCAGTTTTGCCCCTGCACTATGCTAAACCTTATCTACCAAGGGAAAGTAAACTGCCCTTGCTCCCCCCAAGTTTTAGAACTCAATAACCGCCACTGTGCACAAGTATAGGCACCAATAGGGTTCTGTACTATGTCCCAGGAGTCTGGGGCAAGCGAACGATTTCTGCCAATTCAGTTTATTTAACGTGGCTTTTGTACAACTTTTGGCTAATCGCGAAGATGAGGATGTACGGTGATAAATTGAGATGGATGAAGGAACTATCACAACGGGATGAAGGGGCAGTCACAAACATACAGAGACGACAACACGGGCCCCACAGAGCATTATTCTGGCTGTGAGTAAAGACAAAAGAGCCTCGCCAGTTTGCAAACGTACGTACCCCGAACGTTCCGCCCCAACGAATTAATCTTTGAACTCGGTGCCTTTTGTTCTTTCGGGTTGGGCGTTGTCCTTGTTTTTTCTACCAACTATGTTTAAGCTTATTACGAGATGGAAGACAAATAGCTGAGGGTGCATATGAATCAAGGCTTGTCTATTTGTAATACGTATAATTTGCTCCAGAGCCGCAACCACAAATTTTTGTCTGGGGAGGGGGAGGGGGGCAATTATCACGACAAACGTACCAACAACAACAACAATAATAACATTATTATTATTATTAGTAGTAGTAGTATCAAAGACGTTATTATCCTCGTAAATTATGCAAAACAAAGGGGTTGAATTCGGTGCTAAAGTATTTGTGTTGGAACAAACTATTTGAAATATATTTTTTTAAAAGTTCAATTTCACATTCATAATGGACAACAAGCACAAACTGTATTTTTGAAAGACAAAAATACATAATAAATGCATTCCGAATATAATTCTTGTTTTACATATAACATGTATAACTTTCATAGTAGTGCATATTGATTGTTTCAAAGTCGTACTTAGTAGGTATCCTCTTTTTTTACCAATTGAATATTACTTTTTGACATATTTTGACAATTTTTTGTCGATGTTTTAGCGTTTAGCGATGTTTTAGTACAAATTTTCACTATACTCATTTTTCCCCCACTCGTACTTGGTAGGTATATCATGATGTTACGTGATACAACTTAACCTATCCTTTTTTTTACGATTATTTAATTTTTTTACGATCCTAAGTGATATAACTTAACCTATCATTTTTTTTATTTATGCACTGTTTGAACGTTATTATTTGAGGATCATATTTTGTAGGTATTTTTTTTTATCAATCGAATATAAGTTTTTGACATATTTTGACAATTTTTTGTCGATGTTATAGCGTTTAGCGATGTTTTAGTACAAATTTTTACTGCACTCATTTTTTTTTCTATTTGTACTTGGTAGGTATATCACGATGTTACGTGATACAACTTAACCTATCTTTTTTTTTACGATTTTTTTAATTTTGTTTAGGATCCTAAGTGATATAACTTAACCTATCATTTTTTTTATTTACGCACCGAACTAACCTACAAGGGGGAGTCTGTTTGTTTTAATATTTCAGTATTATAAGGTTTTCACAAATTTTATATAACCTAAAATGTGTTGGATGTTGATGTTAGTATGTGGCAATTTTTTATGAATTTTAAAACTGTTCTGTGACCCTTTCGTTCTTCACGTCGTAGGCGAAGGACTTCTCTGCAATTAGGATGACACTGCATAGGGTATCCTCGGGCAAGGCATCGTGGAACTCGCAAACACCCACTCTACAAAAATTCTACTATATGATCTTTCACTGGCTAAGCTAACCTACAAATAGGAATTGGCAGCACTGACTTATAAACCCACTGGGTCTTCTTGACATGTTTTTTCATGATGTGTTGCCAACTGGGCAACTGGGGAAAATAATTGTACAACAATTTGTACCTAATTGTACAATACTTGTACCTAATTGTACAACATATACACAGACATAAAAAATAGAGCCTTCCCGTAACTTACTTCATGTACAACTGTGAAAAGAAAGCATATGTGTTCTGTATGCACACATTCATTCTTATTTTTCGAAGTTGAATGGAAGCACGTGTTTTTTACGCTCTCGTAATACTGACCTTGCCCCAGTGATTTTAAATTGCTTCCATCCGGTCTTTTTTCCTCTGCTATTTCCGCATGCACGCAACATTCGCTTTCAATAGTTTAATGAAACACAGAAGGAGTATTAGTTTAGCAAGTTCCGAGTTTACAATTTATTAAATTAAACAATAATTTATTAAATTAAACAATAATTTATGTAAGAATATACTTGTACTTACCGAACACAAAATAATAAAAGCACATGTGAATATTTGCGTGCGTTCATGTTATATGACGACTGAGTAAAAAATAATGTTGACTCCCCGAAAGATAAAAGTTCCCGGTTCGACATCAGATGCATGCAAATTTTATGTTTTGCTCTCCAAAATCTTGATTTTTATGTTTGCGCTATTTGTCATACAGCAGAGGAGAAGAGGGGGGAGGGGGTACTATTAGCGCCATCTATTAGCAAACAATAGAAATAAAAAAGTAGCGTCAAACTTTTTCAACACCCAAAAATTTTAAACGTCCTCGTTTAGTAATACGATCAGCAGAAGACGTTTGAAAGAGTACTCTTAGTCGAGAAAGCTAATTGCTAGGGCCCATATATTGCTAAAATGTTCTTTAATTTACATATTTCTCATACCGCCATATGTTGTTCTAGTTGACTTCTTCCAAAAAAATGCTAATTAGCGAGAGTTAATTAAGCAAGGCAAGTAAAAGAAGCAAATAGGACAATATGTGGCGGCGTGGAAATATGTAAAAATTCGACTCGATTCGAATTAAAATTGGAGGATATTTTGCATTTTTTCCCTATAATGTACAAAATATTTACCGTACATAATCTTTTCTATTTACAACAGTATAAAATAAGAGAAATGTGTGACAATATCCATATTAATTAGGAAGGTGTGTTGTATGCTAGGTTAGCTAATTGTGTCTTCACTGTATAGAGGAAAGATGGAAAAAGAGAGCTCTACAAAAACTAACGCTCTTGACAATATTGTACGCCCCGTGAAAATTCTATATAAATAAGGCATAAGCGTATTATCTGCTTTCATGTCAGATTTTCCCGACCTGTGAGCTGTAGTGTTTAGGCGACAAGCGCCGCGGTCAAATATGATACCGTTGACAATATTGTACGCCCCATGAAAATTATATATAAATAAGGCATAAGCGTATTGTCTACTTTCATGTCAGATTTTCCCGACCTGTGAGCTGCGGTGTTTAGGTGACAAGCGACGTGCTCAAATATGATACCGTTGACAATATTGTACGCCCCGTGAAAATTCTATATAAATAAGGCATAAGCGTATTATCTGCTTTCATGTCAGATTTTCCCGACCTGTGAGCTGTAGTGTTTAGGCGACAAGCGACTCGCTCAAATATAATACTGTTGACAATATTGAACGCCCCGAGAAAATTCTATATAAAATAACATACCTGAAAATTATATTCACAGTAGATTTATTTTTTGAGTTTTGTAATTACCCCAAGAAATTCTATATAAAATAACATACCTGAAAATTGTATTTACAGTAGATTGAATTCTTGAGTTTTTGTATTCGCACACAAGAAATAACATACCTGAAATTCTATTTACAGTAGATTGAATTTTTGAGTTTTGTAATCACTCCAAGAAATTCTATATAAAATAACATACCTGAAAATTGTGTCGCTATATACTAGACTTTTTGATTTCTGTGATTTTGGAGAAAACAATGGCATCCACCACCAGTTTCAATCGTAAAAATGATAAAACTGAATGTGTTACTTGTGGGAAGCTAATCTCAAGGAACAATTTATCGGTACACAGGGCAAGATGTAGCGAAACAGGTTCGAGAATTAATCGTTCCTTGCCTTCTAAGCCTTGTGCTCGATGCGGAAAGATGATTAGCATTACAAATTTAAGTAAACATCTCAAAATTTGCAAACCATCGACCGGACAAGCAACATCGAAAAGGAAAATCGATAATTCAGAAACGGAAGCTTCCACTTCCAAGCAAATTAAATTATCCGATGAACCCAAACCAATTAGATCTGCATTCAACGACCAACTCCAGGATTTTTCAATTAAGTCAGAAGCAGGCCGTGACATCCTTAGTTTCTTGGACGAAACGAAAACATCCGTGATAAATATTCTAAAAAATAAATTGGAAAACAACTCTATAAAAGTATACGTTGTTCTGTTTTCCGAATACAAGAAAGTTGATGGCACAACGAGTATTTTTTATCATCGTACAAAAAACCAGACTCTTTATTTTGCTGACGTCGAAAATTTGGACAACTTCTATTATAAAGTTTCCAACGAGCTGGTTAAGAAACACGACGATTTCGAGGCTAAAGGGTCGGGATGGTCTCTGTGTGGAAGTCCTCACACGTTAACCGTTTACGTGAACCGATTCTCGCCTCTTCGCGCTTCCAGCTACGTTCCTCTTCCACCGAATATTCAACGCAAGAGGGCTGTGTTAAATATACAAAACGGTGATAACAAGTGTTTTCTCTGGTGTGTGTTGGCTGCACTGCATCCTGTTCATTGCAAAAATAATCCAGAACGGATTTATCATTACAAGCAATACGAGACCGACTTTCAAAGTGTAATGTCTGATATTGAATACCCGGTGACATTGTCGGATATAACAAAGTTCGAAAATCGTACAGGAAAACGCATCGCTATTAATGTGTATTCCTTCACGTCAGATAAATATCTCGTGCACCCTGTCAGGATAAGCGATATCGACGATGACGATGCCTGTGTAATAAATCTTCTTCTAATTTCAAACGAGGATGTTCATCATTACACGCTAATTCGTTCTCTATCACGTTTGGTCAGAAGTCAAACTACCAAGTATGCAAACAACATCGAAGTTTGCCCGAGATGCCTAACCACGTTCGACGATCGAAAACAACTCGATTATCGAAAATACACCGGACGTCAAATTGCTATCGAGAAACTTGCCGAACATAAAATTTACTGCGGCGACAACAGACCAACTTGCATGTTGATGCCGAAATCAAAAGAGGTCGAAGAATTTAGGATGCATAAGGCATTGTTCGAACATCCTGCAATCATTATTGCTGATTTTGAGTCTTTTCTCAAACCGTTGTCGTACTGCGAACCAGACCCCGAACTTTCATCCACAACACCGTATCAGTTGCACGAAGCCTCGAGTTTCGGATATGTTGTCGTGCGACAGGATAGGATAGATGAACCGTATGTTTACCGAGGACCAGACGTAATCAAACATTTTTTTGAAAAGATGGTTGAAGAGGTTGAGACCATTGGCAGCCTCTTACGCAAATCGAAACCAATGCTTCCATTATCCAGCGATGAACTTCAATCTCACAATAACATTGAAACGTGTCCGGTGTGCGATCAACGTTTCACCGACGAGAACCGGAAAGTATTTCACCACAATCACTTCACCGGAAACTACATCGGTGGAATCTGTAACACGTGTAATCTAAAAATCCAAAAACCTACGTTTGTCCCCATATACCTTCATAATGGCAGCGGTTACGACTTCCATCTCTTAATTCGGAATCTTGGATATGATAGACAAAAGATAAATATTCTAGCAGAGAATGAAGAAAGATACATCAGTGTCAGCAAGCGAGTATTGATTCCGGGAACAAACGAAACTGTGGAGATGAGATTTTTAGATTCTTACAGATTTTTATCTGCGAGCTTGGACGCTCTTGCAAGCAAACTTTCGGCTGAACAATTTAGAATAACGAGAGCTAATTTTCCCACCGTAGACATAGAAATGATTAGACGTAAAGGGATTTATCCTTACGAATATGTTAGCGATAATTCTAAATTTAACGACGACACTCTTCCACCTCAAAAAGAATTTTACAGTCGACTCAGAGAGAAAGGAATCACGGATGATGAATACGAACACGCGCAACGGATGTGGGACAAATTAGGATGTAGGACACTCGGCGATTATCACGATGCCTACTTGAAACTGGACGTGACAATACTCGCGGATGTTTTTCAAGCATTCAGGAAAACGTCGGCGAATATTTACAAATTAGATCCTGCATATTTTTACGGTCTCTCGGGCTTAGCGTGGTCTGCCATGTTATTACAGACAAAAATAAAACTCGAATTGATACCGGACGTGGACATGTTATATTTTATCGAGAGGGGGATACGAGGTGGAATGGTGCAATGCGTACAGAGACATGCAAAAGCAAATAACGTTCACATGACAGAAGAATACGATCCTAACGAACAATCGAAATACATATTTTATGTGGATGCAAATAATTTATACGGACATGCTATGATACAAAAACTTCCTTACGGCGGGTTCGAATGGGTGGATACCACTTCCATTAACATTAATAATTTCAACGACCGTGAATTTGGCTTGTTTATAGAGGCGGACCTCGGATTCCCCGACCATCTACACGATTACTTCAAAGATCTACCTCCTGCACCCGAACTAAAATGTTCGCCTGATTCAAATCAACGTAAGCTTCTGTTAACATTGGATAGGAAAGAGAGATACGTTCTCCATTACAAAAATCTTCAATTCTTAATTGAGAAGGGAGTTCAAGTAATAAATGTGAGAAGAATAATGAAATTCAAACATTCCGAGTGGTTAAAACCTTACATTGAAAAAAATACGTATCATAGAACACGCGCCACGTCAGATTTAGATAAAGATTTTTTTAAACTCATGAATAATGCTGTTTACGGAAAAACAATGGAGAATGTCAGGAAGCACGTGGACGTGAGATTAGTTCCCGATTCAAATAAATGTAGAAAATTGATAGCATCGCCGACATTCAAATCACGAAATATATATGATGAAAACCTGGCCCTGTTTGTGATGGATAAAAAAATAATCAAGTTCAACAAACCAATCTACGTGGGGGCGACGGTTTTGGATTTATCTAAACTGCATATGTTTGAATTTCATTATAATGTCATGAAACCCTTCTATAACGAAAATATAACACTTTTGTACACGGACACGGACAGTTTTATTTATTCCGTACAGACATCTGACCTCTACAACAATTTGAAACAACCGAAAATGATTGATCATTTCGACACATCTTCCTTCCCTCAACCAAACAGATTTGATCTCCCTTCTCGCAATAAAAAAGTGCTTGGTAAAATGAAGGATGAATGCAACGGAGAAATCATTCTGGAGTTCGCCGGCTTACGTTCCAAAATGTATGTGGTGAAAACAGAAACCAGCATCACCAAAAAAGCCAAAGGTGTTGGTAAAAATACTGTGAAAAACAAGCTTGTGTTCGAGGATTACATCAATTGCCTCTATTCACAGTCGAGGATTCTACGTTTGGAGACAAGGATACAAAGCGTAGACCACGTGCTTACCACAAACAAAGTTAAGAAAATTGCGCTGGATCCGCATGACGATAAAAGATGTATTTTGTCTTGCGGAATCCACACGTTGCCTTGGGGGCACTGTCGTTTAGAAATTAGTAAAAATTGTAGGCAATGCAATTGAAAAAAAAAAATAAACTTTAGCTGTCTCACATACACGATAAATAACTAGCAAAGGACAATGAATCTTTTTGGTTTCCGAAAGCAAACAATGGAGACTGTACACCGCACGACGACAGATCATGAATTTCTACCTTCCGTGTTACCTAAACTCAACGGTCTGTTGATCATTCACCTCAACAGCATTTGGACGAAACTGAATGACGATGTGGGCAAGATGTTTTATGTTTTTAATAACAATTTACATTTCTACGAAATTCCGATCGACGGGAAACTTCAAATCACCGTGAATCCGGAAAACGCAGGCGAAATCAAAATTTCTACCGGCAAGAACATTTTTCGAATCAAGCACGACAAGATGCTTTCTAACATTACGTACGATGTGTCCGCAGGAGATTATCTTTACATGGAACTCCTCGGAGATTACGACAAACTTATTCCTCTCTTCGTAGAATTACGAATCGTCTATCCTATTATAAATAACCATTAACCAAAAATGCCTAACGACATTTTCGGCAACACCAAGCGTGTAGACCACGCAGAAGAGATTCTCATGTTGGACATTCGAGTTAAGAAGTTGAGGACCGATTTGATCGCTTTGCAGGAAACCTTAAACAAAAGTTTAGAGTCGGAAATCGCTACGCTCCAAACGCAATGTCTCGACCCCATTCTGAAAATCGATTCCGAACTGAAAACGCTCATAAAAAATTATGTCGACGTACCTTCTTACGACAACGTTCAAAATATACAGTTGAGCGTGGATTCGCTTCAAAATGATTTGGCCAAATTACAGCAATTTCAATCGAAAAATGAAGATTTGGAAAAATTGAAACTCGAAATCGAAGAACGAACTTCCGCAATAGAAAAGAATTTCTCTGAACTTCAAACCGTCGTGAACGATATAGACGCAGAACGCTTGCATGTCGTCGTTTCCAAATTACAAGAAGAATTCACCAGCACGTTGGAAGAAATTAAATCCAAGTTGCAGACTTTGGAAGATACAATGACGAACCTACCATCGTCGGACGAACTGCAGGTCATCGGTAAAAGCGTCGCGAACATAAAAATTCAATTGGAGGCCTATCAAGATTTCGAACACATTCAAACCACCATCGCTACGCTTCAGGCGTCCTTGGAATTGATCAACGAAGAAATTAAAAATATTCACGCTGAAGCGAGAGCGTTGACGAGCATTCAAGACACGTTGAGCACGGTTCAGCATAAAATCGAATATTTAGAAAATTTGAACGTCGAAACGAATCTCGCTCATTTTCATCACGTACTGGACAACATACAGGGTGACTTGGAATCGTTACGGACGAGCGTGCCTTCGAGCGAAGATTTGGAAAAATTAAAAACGGCGGTGACGGCACTATCCGATTCGAGCGACATCAAAAGTTCATTGAGCGATCTTGAGAGTAAAGTGGCCAATCTCCCCACCTCCAAAGAATTGCACGCTTTGAAAAGAAACATATCTCGAATGCTGAAACGACTAGAAACGGAAACGGCGAACGTGGAACAGATTCGAGACGAAATTAGTTCGCTGGTGTCGACGCTGCCTACTTCGCAGAGCGTCGCCGACCTTCACACGCAGTTTACAGAGATGCGAAGCATCGTGAACGATCTTACCGAGAAGAGCTCGAAATTGAATCAAGTCGAGAACCTTCAGAACATTGTCGTCAACATCAGAGATCAAGTTGGAGTGCTGGAATCCACGCAGGAATCGACGCTGGCCTCTTTCGGTGCTAAGTTGCAAGAACTCAACGAAAACTACAAGCAGTTGAACGTGGAAGTGAAAATCAAACCGTCGTTTTCTGCCGTAACGGATACCATAGTCGAGCATTTGCTGCCTATCGAAAATAAACTCGGACAAGTTCACAGTAATCTGCTCGGCGTCGACACTAAATTCGCTAAACTGCATTCTCTGCAAGCCATTGAAATCAACAGCGTACCCAATCAACAGAGAATCTCCACGTTCGTCGAAGGTAACAAACTGTACATGTTACATCCTTATCATCCGTACTACAAGTTTCTCCTCGATGGCACGATTCAGATAAACGAATTTTCGTACTGGTCTCACGGCAGAAAAGCTAGCGTTCCCACCATGACTTTGATATCGAATCGTGGTGTCCAGAAAGCAGGAAACATTCCTCTGGCACGTTGGAACGAAACGCGCAACATATATGAAATACACGAAGACGAAGATCTCACCGTTTTCGACGTGAGTGCCGGCGATAAGCTGATCATTCAAAACACGAGCGAAGTGCCACCCTCTTTGAATCCCATCACGCTTGTGCTTCTCTTGAAACGTAATCTCTAAGAAAATGTCTAGGCAAGCCATCGTCGAAGAATTGCATAAACCTGCACGCCGTAACTACGAACGTTTGGCTGTGGTAACCAAGGGCATCGACGACCTCTGGCAAAGTGACCTCGTGGAGATGAGTAGCGGCAATTTGAAAAACATACATAAATTGAATAAGGGCAACAAGTACCTCCTCACCGTCATAGACACGTTTTCGAAATTCGCATGGGCTCTACCTTTGAAGGCGAAAACGGGAACGTGCGTCACGGAAGCATTCAAATTAATTTTTCGCGAAAGCGGTGGCAGACAACCACGGTTTCTGCAAACGGACAACGGTAAAGAATTTTACAACGCCGTATTCCAAAAGTTTATTCAAAAACACAAGATTCAACATTATTCGACCTTCAGTCACATCAAAGCCAGCATCGTGGAAAGATTCAATCGAACCTTGAAAACACACATGTGGAAACGATTCACGCTTCGGGGAAATTACAAATGGGTCGACATCCTGCCGGAACTCGTCGACACCTATAATGATACGGTACACAGAACGATAGGCATGAAGCCAGTTGACGTTACCAAGTCCGACGAGCAGCGTTTAATTTCTACAGTTTACTGTCCAAAGTACACACCCACGACAAAAAAAGCTAAATACAAAATTGGAGACCAGGTGAGGATCAGCAAATTCAAACGCACCTTCGAGAAGGGATTCACAAAAAATTGGAGCACGGAACTCTTTACGGTGGTTCGAGTTCTACCCGGAAACCGACACACGTATATAATAAAAGATAGTAGCGGCGAGATTTTGAAAGGAAGATTTTACGAAGAGGAACTCTCTAAAACGAAACACCCCGACACGTACCTCATCGAGAAAGTATTGCGTAGGAAAGGTGACAAACTGTTTGTCAAATGGCTGGGACTTCCGGAAAAGAGTTGGATCGACGCGAACGAAGTGATCTTGTGAGTACGTGGAACGTGGTGAAGCGTCTACCGGATCCGGAAAGTCAAACGAAGAAAAAGAACGGCAAGTTGCTTCCCGACAGCATCCGCTGTCTGATCGTAGGTCCTTCGGGGTGTGGGAAAACGACACTGCTCGTGGACAATTTTCTCCTCGCACCGAATTGGTTAGATTGGAAGAACAGGCACCTGTACGTGTTCTCGAAAAGTTTGGAGCAATCCAAATACCAGCAACTGATGAAACTGTACGATGGTCTGGACATTGCAACGTTCGCCTCGGAAATAAAACCACTCGACGATTGTCGTGAAAATTCAGTTGTTGTGTTCGACGACGCCATCCTGGAAAATCAAAATGAAATTCGCAACTTTTTCACGCAAGGTCGTCACAAAGGAATGGATTGTTTTTACCTAGCTCAAACGTTTTCCAAAATTCCAAAACAGTTAGTACGCGACAACGCTAATTTCATATGTTTGTTTCGTCAAGATCACACCAACCTCAAGCACGCGTACGATGACTACGTAGGCGGAGACATGAACTACAATCAATTTTCGGAAGGCTGCTCTACTTGCTGGAATGGTGACGATTTCGGATTCGCGACGATCGACATGACGAGAAAACCCAACGACGGAAAATACAGAAACAAAATCAACGATTTTCTAAACGTTGCAACGTTGTGAGAAACGACGTATATAAATAACGTCATGACGAAACGAAAAATCGAAGACGAAAATCTCAAGCTTCGCGATTACCTCGCGAAACGCTTCAAAGGTTGGAAATCCGAGAATCGCGGATTCTACGAAGAGAAGAAACGTCAGGATCAACCCGTGATCGATGCCATCAGCGGTCTAGGTAAAGAAATTAAAAGTGTCACGGAACAAAATAAAAATTTGATTAATGAACTCGTACCGCTCGCAGCTAAAAGTTACGCCGTACCCACGCCTATTTCGAGCATTCCTTCGACGCCGTTCGAACTGAAGGATGCACCGGCACGACGTCGAGCCATAGGTAGCACGTCGTCGTCTTCGGATAAAATCGAGTTGGGACCTTTGGCACGAGACTACCTGAGCACGGGGAAATTCGACAAGGATGAAGTGTTCGGATTGTATCCCAGCATGGAAACCAGCGAAGGCGGCGGTGTGGTGTGGAAGATTGGGAAATCGAAGGTGACCTTCGAAGGCAACGACATTAAAGTCAATTTAGGCGACAAGGATAGTTGGAACAGGTATCCGGGTACGGTGGGACTGTGGGAACTCGTCGCCAAAAAGCAGCCGAAAGATTACACCGACGAAGATTACCAAAGTTACAAGGAAATTCTGATCATGACGGATGCCTTGTACCAGAACAACGACGCCTCGCAGAATAGGGTGAAATCGAGCAGCGGCGAGAAGTACAGGAATCTCATCAAACCGATTTGGAACCAGGTCAAAACAGGCAGCGGCGTCAAACGCTACAACACGTTACCCAAAGAATTCGTTTGGGTGGACGACGTTAGGAAACTCGTGGACCGATTGTTGGTGATAGCCGGCGAAGAGAATGCAGGTAACCGTAATTTCTACAACGAGAAGGTTGGCATCGTGGACATGATCAGCACGAAACTTTCCAACTTCATCGTGAACGACGACAAGGGCATAGGTTACCTGATCAAAATCATCAACACGCTGCCTCCGAAATTTTGGAACGTGGCCGAAGGAAAGGGACTCGTGAACGACATCATCAACAAGTTACCTTTCGAGATGCATCTACCTGGCTACCAGTACTGCGGGCCGGGTACCAAACTCGAGAAAAGATTGGAGAGAGGAGACAAGGGTGTGAATCCGTTGGACGCGGCGTGCAAAGATCACGACATCGCTTACAATACCACGCAGACGGATCTGGATGCACGTCACGAAGCAGACAAAAAATTGGAACATGCAGCTTTCGAAAGGTTCGTGAGCAGAGACGCATCGCTGGCTGAACGGGTCGCCGCACTGGGTACCACCATCGCCATGAACACGAAACAAAAATTGGGGTGGGGTATATAAATAACATACCGTAAAAAAACTTGATATATAAATAACACACATCGTAAAAAAATAATTTTTGGTATATATAAATAACACACATAGTGAAAAAAAGCAATTAAATTTCTCTCTAACACTCTGACAACTGAAAAAATGAGCGATCTCCAAGCATTAAAACAAATGCTAAATTTGTCAGTCGAGTATGTAAAAATTCAGGAATTGGAAGTCGACAAACCTTACACGATAACTTCCGGTTCAATCGTTTCTACCCAGTATGGTCCCAAGGTACGCCTGTTGCTCAACGCACAATACAGTCTATTTTTACCAGATCGATACGCTAACATGTTATCCGACGAGAAGCTATCTATTTTAATCGAGAACAAAACTCGAATCGTGTACAAGGGGACAAAGGAACTTCTTGGCAAGAAAACGAAGCACGTAATAGAATTTGTGTAACGACTGCGAGGCCTTGAAAATATATAAATAACATACCGTAAAAAACTACACAAAAAAAAATCTCAGAATATATATATAAATAACATACCGTGAAAATAACACATAGAGCATCAACATGAAGCCCAAGGGTGTCGTGTACCAGATACCATACTCCAATCTTAAAAATCTAGGTGCCCTCGATGGGTTACTCACCAAGAAACAACGTGAGAAGAAACGTTCTTGCTTGTCGAAAGGACATGGAATGAAATTGCTGCTCAGCACACCTCAATTGAAAAGATTGCAGCGTTCGCGGAAACAACAAAAGGTCGGAGGTTTCATATTCAGCATCCCGGCCATCCTGGCAGCATTGGGGGCCGTTGGAAGTTTGGCCGGCGGAAGTGCCGCCATCGCGAAAACCGTCATCGACTCGAAGAAGAACAAGGCAGAATTGGAAGAACAGAAACGTCACAACCTGGCCATGGAGAAGAAGGGAAAGGGCATGATGAGAAAATTTAAAAAAAAGAAACAGAAGCACTCACCAACCGAGATATTGAATCTCTGATCGAACCGTTACAAATCAAACACTTCAGAGGAGTTTTTATGTCCGACTCGTTACCTTCAAGCGTCAAAAGAAGAGAATGCGGAGTAGTCAACTTGGACGGTCAAGAAAATCCAGGCACGCATTGGATATGTTACCACAAAAATGATGATAAAGCATTCGTTTTCGATTCTTTCGGAGGTGTTCCACCTACAAATTTAATTCATTATCTGAAAACAAACAAAACCTCCATATACTACAACGACGAACGCATTCAAAATTTCGGAGACGTGAACTGCGGTCATCTCTGCCTCTCCGTGCTCGCATTTCTCTCTAAAATAAATAACCCTACGATCGAGGATTTTCAGAAAGCATTGTGGAACCTCAAACAGCATCACTAGGATGGGCGTGTTCCATCTCACGAGCGAATCTTCAATCTTGAAACTCACGCTGCACGACGACATCGTCTATCCTAAATCCGTGGCTCTGCGTGCATTCTACAGCATGTACCTCATACCTAATGTCACCCAGCACAACAACAAAATTAGCGTCGGAAGCGAACACATCGTCGTCACGCCAGGACAATACAATCTTTCCACTTTGCAAGCTCAATTACCCAAAGGCACATACCTTTCTCAAAATTCGGTCACGCACAGAGTGGAAATCCTATCTGCGACGGAGACCGTGGACCTGGGCACCATGGGAGAACTTTTAGGTTTCGAGAACGACACCAAACTCGAAGCTGGCATCAAGCACGTAGCAACCAACATTCCTAAATTTTTGGCCATAGAGACTCTGAACGTACACTGTAACGTGGCCGAAGGTATGATCACGAAATCTTCGGACGGATTGTTAGGAAGTCACAAGCAGACGGGAATCATAGCCACTTTCAAACCAAGTTCCGAGTTCATGGAACCGATCATCTACACGCCCTCTTCGCCGATCTATTTTCCGGTATGTCGCAACCGCATAGACGACATAGAGTTGGTGGTGACGAACGAGAAAGGAGACGTGGTGGATTTCGCAGGTGCCACTACGACGGCCATCGTGGAGATCAACGTATAATAAATAACCATACATGTAAAATGGAGCAAATCGAAAGTTACGAATTGCAATCTTTCCCTCCCAACCGTCGCACGTTCGCCAATCTCAACGAGGCAAACAGGGAGATCGAATACGACGTGGACGTAGGCGATGGGTTCGTTCATCCTCACAGAGCGGACCTCTACCTTCAATTCGACGTGGTGAAGAAAGAAAGCGGAGACGCGTTTCCCGCAGCAGCAAACTTGATACTCGTGGACAACTTCGTGCCCCACCTGTTCTCGCAGGTGGAGGTGAGGAAACACAACACCGTCATCGACAGAATAGATTATCCAGGCATCACGTCGACGGCAGTGGGAACGTTAAAATTATCCAAAACGGACGCAACGTACTACCAGGCCGGGGGATTCGAAGCCGGAACCAAAATATCGACGAAAAGTCACACGGTGCTCTTTCCCATGCGTCTGCTGCCAGGTTTCTTCTCGGATTACAAGGAGATCATGTGGAAGGGAGGACTGAGGGTCACGTTTCGAAGAGCAGCCAACGACAACGACGCACTGATGCGATACGCTACTTTGGGTCCGGACGGCACCACGCCGATAGCCAACACTTTACCCGAAGCGGCGAAATGCGTCATCCGGAGCATGGAATTGAGAATGCCGGTGGTGGAATACGAAACAAACTACGCCCTCAAGTACAAAGCGGAGATCTTGAAAAGTCCGCAGGTGTTGATTCACTTTCACGGTTACCAGTGCGTGCAGAAGATGGCGTCGGGAAGTCACATGGAATTCGACGTGACGACGCAGTTCAACAACATACAGTTCGACATGCCAGATTTCGTCGTGGTGCTTTTTCAGACCGGGAGGGACAAGAATCAGGAAAAAGATTCCAGCAAGTTCGACGACTGCAAGATCAAGAACGTTTATCTGAAGAATGGACGCAACGAAGTGTTCCCGCGCGAGAATTACAACCTCGACGTGACCAAAAACGATTACCTCAAACTTTACGAAGCTTACACGGCTTACAAACGCGTGACCGAGGGAAGCGTGGACATGTATTACACGCCCAGCGAATTCAAAGCACGGAGACCCATGACCGTCATCAACACATCTAAGAGAAGGCAGGTGGTGGTCAACGATCGAACCAACATCAAGGTCGTCTGCGAGTTCCACGACGCGCTGCCCGAGGATACCCTATGCAGTGTCATCCTAATTGCAGAGAAGTCCTTCGCCTACGACGTGAAGAACGAAAGGGTCACAGAACAGTTTTAAAATTCATAAAAAATTGCCACATACTAACATCAACATCCAACACATTTTAGGTTATATAAAATTTGTGAAAACCTTATAATACTGAAATATTAAAACAAACAGAGTCCCCCTTGTAGGTTAGTTCGGTGCGTAAATAAAAAAAATGATAGGTTAAGTTATATCACTTAGGATCCTAAACAAAATTAAAAAAATCGTAAAAAAAAAGATAGGTTAAGTTGTATCACGTAACATCGTGATATACCTACCAAGTACAAATAGAAAAAAAAATGAGTGCAGTAAAAATTTGTACTAAAACATCGCTAAACGCTATAACATCGACAAAAAATTGTCAAAATATGTCAAAAACTTATATTCGATTGATAAAAAAAAATACCTACAAAATATGATCCTCAAATAATAACGTTCAAACAGTGCATAAATAAAAAAAATGATAGGTTAAGTTATATCACTTAGGATCGTAAAAAAATTAAATAATCGTAAAAAAAAGGATAGGTTAAGTTGTATCACGTAACATCATGATATACCTACCAAGTACGAGTGGGGGAAAAATGAGTATAGTGAAAATTTGTACTAAAACATCGCTAAACGCTAAAACATCGACAAAAAATTGTCAAAATATGTCAAAAAGTAATATTCAATTGGTAAAAAAAGAGGATACCTACTAAGTACGACTTTGAAACAATCAATATGCACTACTTTTCATGTACAACATAATATGTTTTACACATAGATGCAACATGCTAACACTAAGTTGTGTACGTATGCAAAGTTTCTTCAATACACACACACACACACACACACACACACACACACACACACACACACATATATATATATATATATACATATATATATATGTATATATATACACATATATACACACACACACACACACACACACACACACACACACACACATATATATATATATATATATATATATATATATGTGTGTGTGTGTGTGTGTGTGTGTGTGTGTGTGTGTGTGTGTGTGTTGTATATACACATCAACAACATCTATTATTCAATCAATTCATCCACATCATAATAACCCAACAGTAGTAAATTATGTAAATTGTCTGAAATGTGCTCACTCCTTTTCCTCCAAACAATTGTTCATGCATTTAAGACAAAATCAATTAAGAGAAGTCTTGCTTGTCTCTCTGGTAATGTACAATACATTCCCAGCGAAGCGAGTAAGAACATTTTTAGATCCAATTTTGTGCAAACTGAAAACATTATTAATTTCAAATAATTTCACGGGGCAACTTGGCATTATCTCTTTTACCAGCTCTGAACTTGATAAAACTATGGAAAGTAGGTATTGCGAGCAAGAAAATTTTACGAAATGCATTTTTATTTGCGATGATTTGTTATGATCTTGAAACTCAAAGAATTTTGCTATGCTTTAGTCCATTCAGAGGAATCTGCCCCGTGATCGATATTCCACATTTTATTTGGCCCATTATTGTAATATTCAGTTTGTATACCGATGGGTGCCAGAGACTCTGCAAACAGAACTTTGCTGGTTCAGAATCTCGTATTTTTTCCAAGGATCCCGGGTTCGAATCCCGCTCGGGATTGGTTGTTTGTGAATGTCCATTCATCAATTTAATCATTTCATCACTCATTCCCATCTTCACAAATTAGTCAAGATGCACAGAACGTGAAGTAAAATAAACTAAATCAATCAATCGTATTTTCCCTTCCAGCGTCTACAATAACTTCAACGATCGTGTGCACTGCACACACACAAAAACCATCCTGATGAAAGCCCTTGTATATGAAGTTTTATTTGATGATACGTGTTGCGAATTATGCTAACAACGCATGCTTGTCTCAGCGATAAACAGTTCAATGTATGGAATTGCATTATCCATTCGCGGTGATTCTATTGGAGCGCGTGCCATTCAATCAATGCTTTTCTCCGCTTCAACGAAGTTTTTCTCTTTTTTAGTACCCACGTGTAACGTCTTGATAGTATTTGCACATTGTTCCTCTCAGCCTGTGTCTTTCTGATTTCGACTGGTCATATTTGCGACACGCTTTTGCTTCCTAGTTAATTCCTTTTGCACTTCTGAAGGCTGCTTTAGACTTTTCTACAAAGATACAATGCCCATTCAATTCACTCTATTTTGGACCTGATACCTTATTTAAAGGGAAGAATAAGTAAGTAAGTAAAGCCCGAATCACACGGAACTGAATTTCCAGTAGGAATTCCCTAGTTGGCGTTGGACTGGCTACCCATTTGCTAGTTTTCGCCTCACACGATACTTTTTATCGTACTTGTCGATAGACTTTTGTTCCCATAAGACATTGCGCAGAGCAGACAATCTGTAAAGATGGACGAGCAATTTGAAGAATGCTGAAATTACTGCTTTGTGCTTTTATTAAAAATTAAAAAAGAAAAGTATGGACTAGAAATTGGCTCGAAGAAAATAAGGTAATCAATGCGTACCGAGCAAGATTTTTAATGAACTCGGGTATACATATTCATACATGAGATTCGCAGGATTAATTGACAAAAAAATATTGAACTAAATATACACTTGTACCTAGTCTTACCATAAATACTGTCCCAAAGTTGTAAGTAAGTAGACACAAAATGGTGAGAGATATTGTAATATCAAAATAACATGAGGTGCATGGATGCATTATGAACCAAAATCACAAATAATTATTCGAAATGGCCACCTTTAGCACTGACAAACTTCTGAAGTCTTCATGGCCGCGCATCAATGGAATTACGCAACACATCGACTGGAAAATGAGCTACTGCCTTCAGAAGAGATCGACCTCTTTAAACTGTCAATATTGGGATGTCTCTTCTTCCAAGCCATCTCCTGAAGCTTGGACCACAATTTGTAGTCCAAAGGGTATAGGTCCGGACTTGCAGAAGGCCAATCTGAAGTGGAAATGAAGTCTGGAACATTTGCTATGAGGGAACGCTCCATTTCTGTGAAAAAGGGGTAAAAACATCAGCCAAAGTGTACCAACAGACAGTGCTTGAGAAACGATGCAAGAATCTTACCGACACCATCTTCCATGGAGAGAACTGGAGCTTCCAGCAGGACTCAGCCCCAGCCCACAAAGCACGCACCACCCAGCAGTGGTTGGAGGCAAATGTTCCTGACTTCATATCCACGTCAGATTAGCCCTCTGCCAGTCCAGACTTAAACCCTTTGGACTACAAATTGTGGTCCAAGCTTCAGGAGATGGCTTGCAAGAAGAGACATCCCAATATTGACAGTTTAAAGCGGTCTCTTCAGAAGGCAGCTGCAGAGTTTCCACTTGATGTGTTGCGTAATTCCATTGATGCGCGGCCATGAAGACTTCAGAAGTTTGTCAGTGCTAAAGGTGGCCATTTCGAATAATTATTTGTGATTTTGGTTCATAATGCATCCATGCACCTCATGTTATTCTGATATTACAATATCTCTCACCATTTTGTGTCTATTTACTTACAACTTTGGGACAGTATTTATGGTAAGACTAGGTAATAATAAGGATTTTCATATTGTCACGTACACATCTCATCGCTTTGCATAAATACCTAAATATTAATGAACTGAACACGAATACAGTGCACGCCATCTCTTTACTACATTTTTTATTATCGAGAAACGAATAAAAACAATCAACACTCAGAAACCACAGACAAAAAGAACTCTCTTTTGCGAAACTCACACATTATCTTCACATGGCCAAACTTCGGTCTGATTGGCTGTTCCTCAGAATCCAGTCGAGGAAAGCCAGTAGCAATTAGAACATGGCCTATTCCTCAAAACCAGTCAAGCAGCCAGCCAGGCAACCATCGCTTCCGGGCAGCTAGCCAGTTCAGCGCCAACTAACTGGATATCCAGTTCCGTGCGGTGAGTAAGTAGCTTATTTAGCCGATCAAGGTTACAACAATATTTAACAGCTTATTTAGTTTTCTTTCTAGAGTTGCGGTGGTCTAGTTCAGGGGTTCCCAAACTGTGCGTCGCGACGCCCTGGTGCGTCGCCAGTCTAGGTCCGGGGCGTCGCGGCCATAATAAAAAGAACTGAAACTTATAATCTATAATGTGAATCTCAGCATGTAATTATCAATACGTGTATGTATTTTAAAGAATTAATTAAAATTATAACATATATTTTTCCTTGTTGTGAAAGCGCTCTCTTCATATGAGTTCCGGACTCAAATGCTCTTTAAAAACTTGGCGTGACGTCGTGCAGATCTCTCTCACGGTCTGAAAATGGACTGAGCCAAGGTCATATACATAGAGAGGCATTAGCATCACAGGAAGTAAGTCGTGATTTCAGTGAAGTACTGGAAAAAATAATATTAGTGGTGAACTACATCAAAACTCCACCACAGAAGGCCAGATTCTTTACAAATACTTGTGCATTGACATGGGGGCCGAGCATACTTCCCTGCTCTACTATTGTAAATCTCGTTGACTTTCTCGTGGCAATGTGGTGTCCCGTGTATATGAACTGCTGAATGAAATTTTCTTGTACTTCACAGAAGAAGCACATAGTAGTTCTGAATGCTTGATTAATAATGACTTCGTTCTCAAGTTGGCGTACTTGTGCGACATGTTTTGAGAGGCTGAATTCTCTGAATGTCAGCCTCCAGGGCAGACAATCACACACAATACAACTGTCCGACAAGATTGAGGCTTTCTAAAGAAAGTTACTTCTGTAGAAGAAAAATACGAATTCAGGTGATTTTGAGTGTTTTCCTACGTTCCACAAGTGTATACAAGAAAACAAGATGCCATTAAGTGTGAAATTGAAATCTGTGATGTTGGAGCATCTCCACGTTTAATTTGACAAATACTTTCCTCCACAAACAGATGAACAGAATTGGGTTACAGATCCGTTTACATCAGATCCACCATCAACCCTTACTACTGCTGAGCAGGAACAGTTAATAGACATTTCTTCAGACTCCACATTGAAAATGAAATTGTCTTCCGGGACTCTGCCACAGTTTTGGAACAGTGTGGCAAAAGAGTACCCAGAACTGAGTAAGAAAGCCGTGAGAGTAATTCTCCCTTTTGCCACATCCTGCCTTTGCGATGCAGGATTTTCAGCTCTGGCGGTAATAGAATCTAGATATAGAAGTAAAATTAACGTCGAGAAGTAGTTCCGCGTAGCTATATCGAACATTTTTCCCAGATTTGATGTTTTGCGTGACGAGAAACAAGCTCACCCATCCCATTAAGATGCAAGTGAAAGCCAAATGAAGAGTGAAAGACATTCATGCATTTGTTTTTGTTTGTATTATACACAGTCACATATCACGTTCAATGTCTTTATTCTTCCAGAACATATTTCATGTATCAGTCTCATTTTCAAATGTTAGTAGTTAGTGAAAAAGTTAAAATTAAATCATAAAATACAAGACGAGATGTTTTTTCTTAAAACATACTAACAAATCAAACTGAATTTGGGCATGCTTTTTTTAAAAAAAAAATGGTACAGGGGTGTCGCTCGGAAAATGTGACATATGAAGGGCGGCGAAGTCTCATAAAGTTTGGGAACCCCTGGTCTAGTCGGTAAGACGTCTGACTTCCACGCGGGAGACACGGATTTGATTCCCGGGTTGGGTGATGTAAGGCCGGAATTTTTATTTTCCAGCATAAAAGCGGCTCCGGGGTTCACCCAGCCTCAACGCTTGGGAGGTATACGCAGCCGGAGCGTGGCGCTGATCACATCACCTACAAAATGTTCGAGATTGAGAATGTGTGGCGCCCTTGCCCTTGTTACGACTTTACTTATTTTGTAACTTTGCAATTACATGTTAAAAGAAAAATTGAAATAGTGTTACCTCGAGTTCCTGTTATTGTCTATGATACTACATGTTGTATGGCTCAGGTTGTGACGCAAATATGAACGCGCCAATCAAGGCGTTGTCGAATTAATGTATTAACCTTTCTGTAGCAATCTAATGTAGTTAGCTCGCTTAAGACAACGGGTATTTATTACACTGGGTAACAGGCAAAAAATCGTCCAGGGTTTCTCAGCTGAATTAGACTAATTTTGATGCCCTGAGTCCGAAAATGACCTTGGTTTTGCTCAATCAGGTCAACCTTTTGAGCTACAGCAGGGGTCGAAGTGTCCTATATTTTTTAATTACTTTCACACCACTTAATTTATATATATTTTATAATATTATAATATAATATTTTTTAATTACTTTCACACCACTTAATTTATATATATATTTTATAATATTATAATATAATATTATTTATTACTTTCAGATGGCTTCGGCGCGACGTTCATGCAGGAATAATCCTAACGTTTTCTGCTACATCTGCGGAGAATACACGCTGTCAGCGGACAGGAAGAACATCACAAGATTCGTGAAGCACGCATACCAGGCGTACTTTAAAGTCAAGCTAGGTGACCAAGATAAGTCCTGGGCACCGCACACGGTGTGCAAGACGTGCGTGGAATACCTCAGGCGGTGGACTAAGGGCGCCAAAACTTCACTGAAGTTTGGGATTCCGATGGTTTGGAGGGAGCCGCTTGACCATGCATCGGATTGTTACTTCTGCGCCATCAATACTACTGGCATCAACCGGAAGAATCGGCACATCCTCCAGTACCCCGACCTTCCATCTGCCCGCCGTCCAGTTGCTCACTGCGAAGAAATACCTGTACCAGCGTTCCCACAGCTTCCTCACACCGACGACGAGGCCACCACTTCAGACGACGTAGGAGATACAGAACAGGAGTATGAAACACAAGATGGTCCGCAGCCCTTTTCACAATGTGAGCTGAATGATCTGGTTCGGGATCTCAGCTTGTCGAAGACTTCCTCCGAGCTGTTGGCCTCCAGACTCAAAGAGAAAAATTTACTTGGCGAGGACGCGCGTATCACTTTCTTCCGTAGAAGGCATGAGGAGTACATGGGCTATTTCTGCCAGGAGGAAGACCTCGTGTACTGCCGAGATGTCGCCGGTCTTCTTCATAAACTCGGCACTCCTACATACGATCCGACAAATTGGCGACTCTTCATTGACAGCTGCAAGCGCTCTTTGAAGTGTGTGCTCCTCCACAACGGGAACCAGTTCGCCTCAATCCCTCTTGCGCACTCCACAACTATCAAAGAGAAATATGAAGCAGTGAAGTATGTGCTTGACAAAATCCAATATAAGCAGCACCAATGGATGATCTGCGTCGACTTCAAGATGGTGAACTTTCTACTAGGTCAGCAGTCCGGGTTCACGAAGTACCCATGCTTTATATGTATGTGGGACAGTCGAGACAGAGTCCAGCACTATGTAAAGAAAGAGTGGCCGGCGCGAGAGCAGTTAGTACCTGGGGCGAGAAACATCATAAACGAACCTCTTGTTGACCGGGAGAAGATATTGATCCCACCGCTACACATGAAGCTTGGGTTAATGAAACAGTTCACGCGCGCTCTGGACAAGGATGGGAGGTGCTTCAACTACATGTGCCGAGCATTTCCTCGACTGACCATTGAGAAGCTCAAGGCCGGCATTTTTGATGGCCCACATACGGCAGCTCATACAGGACACTGAGTTCCAAAACTCCATGAACACGCTTGAGTGCGCCGCCTGGAAATCGTTTGTGCAGGTGGTGAACAACTTCCTGGGGAACACGAAGGCACCAAACCACGCCACACTCATCAGCAGCATGATAGAGGCCTTCCAAAAACTCGGGTGTTTGATGAGTATAAAGATGCACTTCCTGTTCTCACACATGGACAAGTTTCCTGAAAACCTTGGGGCGATGAGCGACGAGCAGGGAGAAAGGTTCCATCAGGACATGCGCCAAATGGAGGAGAGGTACCAGGGGAGGTGGGACGCAGTCATGCTGGCGGACTACTGCTGGTCGCTGAAGAGAGACACCCCAGTAGCTGCTCACACACGGAAATCGAAGAAACGCCGATATCTGCCTTGAACTCTGAACTTTTGTGTCATGTAACGCTCATTCTTATTATATTATGATTATGCTTATCAAATTTAATGTAGTAAATAAATAATGAATTAATTTGGATACGTTGACTTTTATTTCTTGAGGGAAACGGAAAAAATTGTCAGGGGTTTATCAGCAGAAATTAGATTTTCTTACGAAAAACAGATTTTTTTGAAATTTCTGTAGAAAAAAATCCTGACCTGATTGAGCAAAACCAAGGTCATTTTCGGACTCAGGGCATCAAAATTAGTCTAATTCAGCTGAAAAACCATAGACGATTTTCCAAATATTTTTTTTTGTTGCCCAGTGTTATGATGTAAATATAGATTCGCCAATCAAGGATTATCAGTGCTTGATGAACTAACCTACTTGTAATTAAATAATGGCGGAACATTTAAATTTGTATATTTCCGGAATGTAAGATTTTATCAACGTTAAAGAAATAATTATTAACTCAAATGAATATGCAAACTATCTTTGTAAATTATTTATAGCCAAACTATGTATTTTTCAAATATCCTTCTGTTATAATTTGGAATATTGTAATAAGAACTTACCTAAAGGCAGGTGTTCGAGGCTAGAACTTTGGGTATAAATACGAAGGAGTTTGGTCTGTGAGGAGGTCTGTTCTGGTGTTAATCTAGGAAGAAGTGAATAAGTGTAAGCCCCTCTTCTGTAAAAATAGACTGGCCAAATAGGATCGGTCTAATCTAGGAAGAAGTGAACAGGTGTATGGCGCTCTTCTGTAAAAGCTAGGTTAGCCGAATGGGATGTAAGTTCCGATTTAGGAAGAAGTGAACAGGTGTTAGACACTCTTCTGTAAAAACCTAAATTGGCCGCCTCGGGTGATAATTCCAAGTCTGGGAAGAAGTGAACAGGTGTATGCCGCTCTTCTGTAAAACCTAGACTTGGTCCACCCTAGTTCGACCTTTCTAGTAAGTTTTAAATTATCTACTAACAAAGGATCTTCAAGTTCCAACGAGTTACCTAACCAGTGGCTGTAAGTACTCATGCGGTAAATAAACATTTAATTAAAACTTCACGACTTTAGTTGGATTTGTTCTACACCTACCCTGAAGATAAGTTTCAGTGTAGAACTTTAGAGTCTCAATGCTCCCGACTATAGGAGTTAAGGGTGAGGAAAGTTACTAGGAACGAAACAGACCCTTTTTGGCGCCCAACTTGGGGCCCACGACAAAATAGAACTTCAACCACCGACGTTGGTCAAATAACAGATTCTTCTTGGCGTACAACGTAGAGGCTCGACAATTGAAGAATTCAGCCAGACGGCTATTACGAAAAGGGTCCTCGTTAGAGTCGAAGTGGCAGTAGCGCCGTAGAAGCTAGGTAGTTGAGGAATCCTGACCACTACAGTCGAGGAAGATGACCAACGACGAGTAGAAGATTCCTATAAGAAACCATAACTTGAAGACATTATTAGTTTGATAAGGTTCTTCAAGAAAATGGACTTTCATTTTAAAAGTGTGAGAACTCAAATATTAGAATTTAGTCATTTCAAAAAGGTATTAAAGGGGGGAACAAAGAAAATTAACCATGGCGACCTTTAAGTGCTGCTCTGATGACTCCAAGTCCGAAGAAGGAATTGTCAAATGTCAAGGATGCGAGTGTTTGTTCCACTTGAGTTGTTTGAATATGGATGCCACGAATGAAGATGTTGATAGATAAAAAAAGGTAAAGTGCTCCCCTGTGCTTAGCACCACGCCATGAAGGCGTATAGGGGGTGTGGGGGTAAGGCCCCACACTTTCTTGATCTGGTCGTTAGTGGGGGTGATGTGATCAGCATCACGCCCCTGACCGCCTTTACCCCCCAGGGTTTCCCCCAGGTACCCATGTTATTCGACGCTGGGTGGGCGCCGGGGCCGCTTCCAACGTTAGAAAAGTTATCGGATTTGAACTTGTTGATAGAACAAGTTTTAAATGCCAAGGTTGTCAAAACAAATATGAATCGGCGAACCAAATGATAGATTTATTGAAAAGTTTGAGAAAAGAAGATGAAGAGAAAAGACAGAAAGAAAAACAAGAAGATGAAGAGAAGAGACAGAAAGAAAGACAAGAAAATAGAAAAAGATGAAAGCATTAATAGAGGAAGTAAGATTAGGGTGTAGGATCAATAAGAATGAGTCACAAAAAACTGTAGAAGAATGCCAAAAGGGAATGAGAGCTGAAATGGAAGAATTTAAACAAGTAACGAGTCAAGAAGTGAGAGATCAGATGGAAGCAACCCAGAATGCCTTATTGGAAACAGGAAATACGATGGCAATTTCACAAAACTTCTAGTGAAATAGATTCGTTAGCCATGAAAATAGAACGCCTACCTTTGAGTGCTAATTCAGTAGACAAAAGTCAGAGGATTTACTCTGCCAATTTGGTCACTCCTATCGCAAGTGTATGTAAGAAGAGATATACTGAAAGAAGTAACCTCTCATGCTCTAGTGCTACGTCCGAGGAAGGTTCGGAACTGAATAGAGGCGACGCTCGAAGAAGGTGAAGAAGTCACAAGAGTTCTTCAATCACCTTTCAGAAGAAGAGACTAACAACAAAGTTAGGAAACCTAAGTATCAGAATTTTAGAATGGCAGATATAAAAGCCTTAGAGAAGTTTTCTGGAGAAATAAATTCAGTCTCGGCCGAACAATACATCGAAAGTTTAAAAACCTATTTAGATGTAATGGAAGTTCCAGAATTTTACAGGTTGAAAATTTTACCTTCCTTAATGACAGGAAATGCCAAATCCTGCTTTATAGCAAATGAAAGGAAGTGGAAGAGTTTTGATCAGTTCTGTTATGCATTTCGAAAGCAGTATGCTTCTTTACAGGCTAAACAACGAGAAATGCTGCTGTTAAGGAATAAGAAATTTCAGAGGTCCCTTGAATTCACGTTAGAAGAATGCTGCTTGGAAGTCTATGGAAACTACTGCAATTTGGTGGAAGTAGTAAATCAAGGTGAAGTCTTGCATTTGATAATCAACCAACTTCCGGTGAAAGCTCGACAACTGGTATTGACTCGAGATCCAAAAAACATGGAACAACTAGCAAATTATCTTAGTCGATATGAAGCCTCCGAACAACTGGAGATAAGTAGGGGAGATAGGCAGAGTTAGGCAGACTCAAATAGTTTCGTCTAGATTTAACAACGAAAGTGAAGGAGCGACCGGAACACCTCAGAATCCTTATAGGAACAATAATTGAAACCAAAGGGGTTACCAAGGGCGGAATTTCTACATGAATGCACTATAATGAAATATAAAATTTGGCTTAAGTTACGGGACAGGTTACCCAGAGTGAAACTACGAGATTTTACTGGAAAGGAAAGTATAGTAAGATGTAGAAGAATTCATTTTGAAATTGGGGGATGTGTATTTGAAGATTTGGTCTATGTAAGCCGAAATTTAGATGCTGACTCATTGATGGGCTACCCATTTTTGGAGAAATATCAAGCAAATTTAGATACAAAAAACCAAAGACTTTATTTAATTAAAGAAGGACTGCTGGTGGAAGAAGAATTATTAGGAAGAAATACCTTCATTGGAAAAGATACGTCGAATTTTGAAAACTGTATTGGTCAAGTACTCATTGATGCCTGGATGGCCAATGAAGAAGAGATAAGAGAGAAAGCCTATTCTCCTGAGATAATCAACTTTGAAAGGAGAGAAGAATTGTTGCTTTTATTATTGGAATACCAGGAGATTTTTTTCCTGCAAACCCGGACTAGCAAAAAATACTAAATGTACAATACCTCTGACGTCCCAGGAACCAGTATATTCTAGTCCGTATCCCATTCCGATGGCTAAAAGAGAGATGTTGGAAGAAGAGTTGGTACGATGGAAGGAGTGGTGTGTAATGCCAGTCTCCATATCTAAACCCCTTGCTGGTGGTCAATAAACCTGATGGTTCGGTGAGACCATGTATTGATTTCCGAAAGTTGAACAAGTTGATAATTACTCCAAAAAACACGGTACCAGTTTTGCAGGAAGCCTTACAAAAATTCAGAGGAAAAAGTATTTTAGTTGCCTAGACTTAGCTTTCGGATATCTGCAAATCCCTATAGACACTAGACGTCAGGAATATGCAGCTTTCTCATATAAAGGACGTTCTGGTGTTTTACAAGCATGCCTTTTGGTTTATCGAACGCAGTGGCTTTATTTATGCATACCATGCAATCTTTGTTTGAACCTCACACTGAAGAGTTCCTAACAATCTTAAGCATCTACATAGATGACCTGCTGTGGTTGTCGGGTGGAAGGGAGGGGGGGTGATGATAGTCTTTTAATTTTTAAGAAACGTTAGTATGTGGATAGGGAATGATGAGTGCAGTGATACAAAGTCGATATCTTCTTCGCTCACTGCATGCATACAACGCCTGAAACTACACAATCTGAAGGAATATAAATGGCAAACTGAAAGAAACGTCACTTTTCGAAATGACAGCTTGACACTGGCTTACTAACAATTCCAACATTAATGCTTGCGGCTGTGTTTGGATTTGAAGGCAAGATGTAATAGCACAGTAAACCAATGATGCACTAAGCATAAAATATAGTTCTATCAATTCCATGCAAACACTAGTTTTAAATTATACACTGTTTATTGTTTTTGATATTACATTTATTTTATTCGTCTCATTTCATGGTTTCAAATTTATTAAAGTAGTTTTGTTTTGAGCAGTTTCAAAACAATTTGCAATTTGTATTAAAAATTAAAAACATTTGTCATCAAATACGCAATAAATATTTCACAGACTTACATTAATTCGCATTCTATCGTTTAAAGAAATGTGCTGTACGGGGAGAATCGAACCGGGGGCCCTTCGTGTGGTGGGCAGGTATCGTAATTACTGGACCACACCGTCCTTCTTGATTTATTACTTATATGTAGGGACATTGAATTTTCGCGATGCGCGAAATCGCGAAATGTGAAAAAAAGATGCAATTTTGAACATTCTGGACGTAACTACACCCCCAATGATGAAATACGCATGAGTTTTATTCGCGAAGTAATGCGAAATGTGTGCTTTTCCACGAAATGAACGCTTTTTCGCGAAATAACCGTGACATATCATCAAATTAAGTAGAAAACACGTAAAAACCGGCAATCGAGGTTGTGCGCGCAAACTGTCGATTTGTAAAGAAACGTTTGCCTAATGTTTACTACCAATTGCAGCTGAAGAACGTTTTATCTTCGATCATATCAAAAAGACGCTGAAATTGGGATTTCCCATGCACATAATCTCAGTTCGAAAACTTCGCTCCCTGTCAAGCTGCATTCCTTTCTTCCCCCGAATGTCTACTCAACTTCCAGTTTCATTGAACTTGCTAGCTGTAGCAGCGATAAAATTAGTCTGTTTTTTTTTTCCACCGATGCTATATATCGCTGATCTAACATTTTATTTACCGCTCTCCTCAGTTTTTATTTACCATAAATTTGTCTCCCTACTTATATGCTATTACTCATGTCTTCAAACCATATTGCACTATTTTTCTGATATTCATAGAAAATATTTCAAACAGATTATTACAATTAAACTGGTGTTTTTCGAAACTACGAAACATTATGTTTTCTCGTTAACTCTAAATATTGAATAGGAGGGAATTTAGAATTCGGTCACAGACAGGATAGCTCATGTCGTGTATGATTCAACAGTCTTACTTACAGAAGCCTGCGAGCTGAGCATGCGCAGTTCAACGATTGGCAAGCATCGCACTTTTTGGTTGAAACCACAATTCACACAGTCAACGCGAATGTTCTCTCAGCAGTATGACGTCATCCTTGGTTGATTTGCAGCGGAGTGGCCAGGAATTTGTAAACGAGATGTAGGGTTTTCATGACTATTTTTTAAAAGGAAAATAATCAACCTCTATTTTACCTCACAGTTGGGCCACGAATATTTCTCTGTTCACCTTATTGCCTAATGTAGGAAGTAATTGAGTATTGGAGAAGTTATGTGGAAAAACACATTCCAAGTGATATCGACAAGTAATTAAATTTATCAGAAGAAGCGTTTTCATATCCTCCCTCTTATAAATGTCCAAAAGCAACATTTCTACTAAATAAAAAAGTCGATTGTACAAGAGATTTGAACCTGTGACCTTCAGGCAACTGGGCCAGCTCTATACCACTTTCCCACTTCATCACTCGATCAAACCAAGTCGAAATTTTGTCGTCAGCAATCTTGAAAACTTCGTTAACATACCTGCTGTTTCTCAGTAGTTTATTTTTACAAGCTGGAATAGACTTGAGGTCTGCAACTCAGAACTAGACTTCTGTGGAAACGTATTCTCTCCAGTCTGATCTAATGTGACAAATCTGAAGTATTGTAAATGCAAAGTGGCATTGTTACATGTTGCAAATAATTTCTCATACAGACGTTAGTTCCAGATTTGGTCACATCCACCGAGCATTTACTTTCTGGACAGCTAGTACAATATCAACACTCGATATAATATAGAATAATTGAGAATCCGACAGATCTGTACAGGGTGTTCAAGAAGTTCATGTACCCCTAGATATACGTACTATATGACATATTTATTTATTATAGCATATGTATCTATATATTTACATTATGTGATTCAGAGCAGGGATGCCAACCACGAAAACGAAATCACTCTGAAGCAACCGAATACCGATCAATTTACAACATGGTTGCAACAGGATACATGCAAGAAGGGACACGGGGTCTTCTCGGTCACCCTGTACGTTACGAAATCAAAGCGTTTATATTCTTAATTAACCCGTCTATTTTGTTTGTTCTAGTCAATAATAAAATCTATCTACACACTCGAGCCTGCACGCAAGCATACAGTACTTTGATTTCCAATAAACTATTACAAACACAAAGAGAACATTCGGTACACCAACATTAATTACCGCAAATTACCTGATTGGTCAGTTTGTTAAGGAATCTTTGGCCAATTAAAGTATCGATTCCGGTCCTTTGTTTCTGATTAGTTTACATGGATCATACCGCGATTACACAGTAGACACAGGTCGAACTTGTTTTTCCTAAAACCTGTCTACTTCATCCGCAGTAGCAGAATAATTTGTTTTTCTCGACATGCACTTGATACAGTGGGAGGTTGTTTTCGATTTCACGGTAACCCTGTTTTCACTTGTCGTTTCCAACTGTCTCTGCCTACCGCCTCACAGCGAGAGAATTTCAAAATCTCGGAACTCTGCATCCCTGATAAATGTTTGCACAGGACCAACAGCTTCCGTTCGCATGCAAATATTTAATTTACATTCCTAATTTCTGTTCGTACACGACCTGCTAATGAGTACAGAGCCCTTTCTTTTTGCATCACTTGAAAAATTTATTTTGCCTGTATACCCAAAGGAATTAGTATCATAAATTCATTTCAAGTTCTTCAGATGTTTATGGTGCAATTTTCTCGCTATCTGCCATTATAACATATTTTCTCCCTCGGCTCAAAGTATTATTTTTGTATATGCTCCTTGTTACTTACATTTCCGCTTGTAAATTTATCTTTTAGGGTCAGAATGATATTCATTTGTTTTCTGGATTATATCCGATATTCTCTCTCAAATGCTTTTTGTTTCATTAACACTTATTTTCATTCATATTTTATTTGTTGTTCGCTTCCTGAAACGTTTTTTGTTCTTTTGAAGTGCACATTTCCATGTTCCTCTTACTTACATTGTACATATTTTCCAATCTTTTAATGTCGATTGGATAAAATTTTTATTCTCATTTAGTGCCGATTAGGTGAGTATTTGGTTTCTTTGAGGGGCATTTCAGTGCGTATTTTCCTGATTTTAGTGCAATACAAGTGTGTATATTATCTTCTTTAGACCTGATAAGTTTGTATTTTGTCTATATAAACTGCAGGTCAATCCCCGATTAGCCTATGTGTGCATAAAGTGGGCGTAATTTTTTTTTTTAAAAAAATCAAAGAATCCTCTCTTTCATTGTTGTTTAAGTGTGCATTCATCGCCTTTAGTGTCGTTAAAGTCAGTATCCCCTCCGTTTTGATGCCTTTTGACTGCATCTGAAACACAGATATATATATACATACACACTTTCAGTGTTGATTACATGTTCATCTGGGTTCCGAATCTGTACATCCTTCTTTTAAGAAAGTGTATCATGTCTAAATCTTCTTCTTTATAGCCGCCCTCCGTGGAGGAGTGGTTACCACAGCGCGCTGAGATGCCAATGGTCCCGGGTTCGAATTCCGGCATGGGCATTCAAGGTCCCTTCATCAATTTCATACTATCATCACTAGAGGCATGCATATTTTGTTTTTTAAGAAAAAAACGAAATGTGAAATAACACATTGTAATGTTAATTTTCCATGTTTCTGAAAGGTGCGAGGTTCCTTTTCCTACCCAAATTGCGAAATGAACTGCAAAATGCGAATTAGACTCTTATACACAAAATCTAGAGTTTTTGTACCGACGCGACAATTTATGAAGTTTGAATTATCCTGTGAGTTATGCAATTCACGGAAAATTGATGAATTTTGCTGTATTTGAGAAGCAAATTCCTTTACAGAGAAGTAAACTTAATACTCTGGTAACTACATAAATGTGCTATTGGAAGGGATATGTTTATTTTGTAATACGTGCAGTTTTTAAATCAAAATTAGGAAAATATCACAATATTAAAAACAAAATGTAATTTTATGTACCAATTTTGATCCGATTTTTCACCGCTATAACCGAAATCCGAAATTGACTCTATTTTTGTACCGAAATTTTGCCTTACCAAAAATTTGTGCCTGTAATCATCACTCATCCTCATCTTCGCGATTAGACAAAAGTGGCAGAAATGCGAAGTAAAATAAACCAATCAATCTTCCTGCCGTATGAAAGACTCTGTTAATATACTTGTAACAAAGGTGCCCTGGGTTACATTCTCGATATAGGCACATCGCACAGTGATCTGGGTCACATTTTAAACTATAGGTCTAGTCCTGTTTAGCCTACCTGTGCATAAAACGGACTTTGATGCCTTCCCAGTGCGTCTTATTTGTTTTAATATAGCAATTTCATGTGCATTGCACCTTGCCATGAAACCACGTGGTAGGAAGGCACACATTCTCGATCTCTGGATGTAATCAACACCACGCTCCGACCACCTTTACGAACGTTTCCATTGAAAGAGGTCTTGGTTAGCCCCAGTCCCCAATGGATATTGTCGGAGGTATTGTCCCTTTAGAGTCACCCCGGGAATCGAACCCGAGTCTTCCACCCTGCTGATATAACCACCGCGGCTCTTTTGTTTTAGCACCGTTTCAGTAGTCCCGTCTACTTCGTTGCACCGTTCCAGAACGTAGTGCAAACGGTGCAGACACCAAATACACTTGTTGCACCGTGTAAACAACTAGACACTAGGATGCAGGGAGAAACAATACGTGAAACGCCGGCGTTAGTACTTACTTTCCATTTTACTATTTTCCTAGAGGTTGTCATTTCACGTTCTACTAATAATTGGACAGTGAACAGAATAATAAATATTATCCTTTCCTGAAATTTTACCCACTTTGATTTACAAATAGCTGGATCTGAAATTCCATTGGGATTCATTAGAAATTCAACTTTGAGCTGCAGTTCCCCGGCTTAGTCCAACCATTCTCTTCTTTTCCTCAGTACATAACTTCTCTTGGTTTCACACTGGAAGAAAAGAAACAGCAAGACCTCGTTTCGTTTTCTATTTGAACTTTTTCTCATTTCCCTAAGGTAAAGATAAATTATGCATTGAGATTTTTCTTTAGAATTCCAGATTTCGAATTTTACTTTGAGACTTAGCATCTTTCCCGGTGCACGACGACTTAACTGCATGAGATATTCAATATCACTTTAAATGTAAATCTGGAACTGCGTATGGTAAATACACTTTGTATAATGTACAGAGCTAAAGCTGTGTGTACTCGTCCATCTCTCCAGGTTAACTATTGATATCTCAGAAACTACTAGTTCTATAAAGACGAAATTTGGTGATTTCGTAAGCCAATACAGTATCTTCATTTGGTTATTTAAGCCGCTCGAGAGGGTGCCCGCGTAGCGACTGGAAGCACGTCGTTTGCCGGCGAAATAGGATGTGCGTATTCTCTCAACTGAAGTTCATATATTTATTTTAATTAAAATATTTCACAATTACAGATAATTTAATCACGTACCTTTGTTACAGATCCTTGTAACAAAGGGGTCCCGGGTTCGATACCCGGTGAAGTCACATAGTGGTTCGGATCCCACTTTAAACTGTAGGTCCAGTCCCGATTAGCCTTTCTGTGCATAAAGTGGACTTAAAACAACAAATCAATCAATCAGTGTTACAGATGTCGGGAATGGTTTCCTTGTACTGCCACAAACTTTTCATATTGTATTATGAGATAGTTCACTTAAATATCGCCTCCTAACACTTCTGCCCGAATTTTTTTCCAAGTATGAATCGTACATGGGCATTCTTTGTTCTAATGTGTACTTATATTGCTATATTATAATAACACTAATAACTAAGGCTGGGATTTTGATGCATTTTCATTCATTTTTTTTTGGAAAGCCCTATACATTGCTCATTTAGATTCCGTGGGTTTTATAACAAAAAGAGCCAAACAAAGCATCTTTAATATTTTTTGTCGATTTTCCAAGATATTGCATTTTTCCGGCGTTCCATGATATTTTAGTGCATTTTAAACAGTTTTTAAAACATTATCTTGCTTTTTCTATGTTTTCACCAGAGAGGGGACATTTCTTAGTGTTTTTATTTATTTTCTTAAAAAGTGACCCACTTGTGTCTTGCCAGAAAGTTTCAGAATAACCATTGTTAACGTCACGCTAGCAAACATTACAACTGACCGAGCAAATTCAAACTGTGCGTAAGTGTCCGAAACCACTCCTGGTAATGAATGCCAGATAATTATTGACAAACCCTCGTATTTCAGAAGGTAAATAAACTTTTCCGAGTATAAGGGTAAGGAATTGTGATTTTTTATTTTCAATGTGCCTTTCAACTGCAGAAAGAACATAATACCGTCACATCGATTTGATCCTGAGAATATTTCTCGTCAGCTTGACTTGAGATGAAAATTTCAAATTATGCACCGAGACGGCAAAGTCCGAAACGTATGCTAATAAGAAAAGTTAACAACTATTAGGAATAACTGTACCAAGTATCCCCCTCCTATAAATTGTCCTGTGTCTCTGGAGGGCTTAAAATTTATGCAGTAATTAGAAGGATACTCGATATTTATGAATGACAATATTAATTATGTAACAGACAGCGTAGAAGAAATTTGAACAAATTTAAACTATATTTGCGCAACTTCACCATTACAAATTATAATATTTCCCTACACCGGAGTACTGTACGGAACTCTTTTGGGGTGTCTTGAATAGAGGTGTGTGTGTGTGAGTACCTGGGATATTTGGAAGCCATCAGCAGAGAAACAGAAAAATGACAGAGAAATGTAGAAGCACAAAAAACAAAAAAGTGAGATTAATGATGAAAGAGAGAAAAAGAGGGGAAGATAATGAGAAAATGGAAAGAAATAGACATACACAGAACGAAAACAATGCTTGAGAGAGAGAGCAAAAGTAAGAAAAGGAGAAAGAAAATCAAAGAAGTGGAAGAGAGAAAAAGATTGAAAGAAAATGAGATAAATGAAGAGAAGTGAAGGAAAAACAATGTTAGAGAGAGATAGAGAGAAATAGATGAAGAGAATGAGAAAAGTGAAAGGAAGTGGAAGTGAAAAGTGAAAGAGAAACAATTCTAGAGCGAGAGAAATCGATAAAGTGAAGAGAAGTGAAAAAGATACAATGCTAGAGAGAGAGAGAGATAGTGAGGGGAAGGAAATGAGAAAAGTCCAGATAAATTAAAGAGATACAATGCGAGAGAATGAGAGAGAGAGAAAGTGAGAGGAAGAGAATGAGAAAAGTGAAGAAAAGTGAAAGTATAAAGTTAAAGAGAAACAATACTGTAGAGAGGGAGAAAGCTAGACAGAGAGAGAGAGAGAGAGAGAAAAAAGTCGATAAATTGAGAGGAAGAAGAAGAGGGAAAAGAGAGAAGAGAATGAGAGAAGTGAAGATAGAAGAGAAATGCAGAGAAAGAGAGAAACTGAGATAGTGGAAGCAGACCCCGATGTGATAGTATTTTTTTCCCCATCCCTTGATCTGAGTCAAAGGAATTTCCCCAACGACACCACCGTACGACCATTTACTATTTCTGAAGTGCTTCCAGTACGCAAACATGGAAGGGAAACCTCCGTGAAGTTTATTCTGTGCCTCCTACATGCTGGTTTACCCATCACCTCTCCCACACATCCCGTGGAAGCAATACTACACATTCCTTGCTGTTTACCGTCTTCGCCACATAATATTCGCCAGCGAGAATCTCTCATGCATATAGGAACATCACATAACCCAATATCCACACAGCTTATTACTTTGCGATTTTTTTTCTGCGATAGACTCGCTCGCCTCTCCATATAAGCGGATCTCTAATTCCGTGCTCACTCGCTTCAGGTCCAGACATGCAATTCCCATGCGCATCGAATCGCAGGCTGCAATAATTCAGAATTCTCTCATCCAAAGTCTGCCAGATCAATAACACTAGGTACTGCAATCCATGGATACCTTCCAATCTTTTTGGTCCACCATATACTCAATTGAAAAGAATAATCCGCCACGTTCATAATGGCACATTCACATAGGAAGGCCCAGAAAAAAGTTCCCGGAAGTTTATATCAGGGGAAAGTATAAGATAATTAATAATCTTTTTCCTCCAAAAGAATACTGATTGGATCAAATCTCACAGAATATTCCAAATTTCTCTGAAATTAATTTTCAAGACTGATCGGGTTCCTTGTCAATTTCTCTTTTAAATTAGCCTTCTTCTACCTCTCTTATCGACAGCCTTTTGGAAAATGTACCTTTTCAAAAAAATCCCATTATTTACGTATAAATTTTGAAAAACTGTCGAACGGGGATTGGTTTTGTTGTACAACAAATCGATTCTGCAAATATCAAAATGTCTTACCATGAGGATCAATACCTGATATTTTAAAGAGGAAACATTGCAAAAATCTATAAATTAGACTATTTTTGTCACTTTCTAAACAAAATATAACCAATTTCACACACACGCGCGCGCTTCTACAATGTGTATGAAAGAAAGTTGTTTTTACTTCTGTGAAATTGCACATTTCATATCCCTACTTTGTCTTTAGGCAGTGAATAACCGGCATCTTTGTAATTCAATAAAAACAACGGACAAATGAATTTGTTAAAAATAGATCGAAAAGTGTGATTTGTAAAAATCTTCAAGTTAAAATGAAATTCTTGTTAATATTTGTAAGCGATATCTCGAAAATGTACTTTAGACACAGTGAAATAAATACAATTTTTTTTAATCGTAAAAGTATTTCACAATTAGCAAAATTCAAATTAGACTGTGTTTCTAATTCTCTATCACATAGTTTGAAACTACCGGGTAACTGTAGGTAGAGTTTGAAAAATGCACAATGCTTATGTGAGCGCAAAGTATTTGGAAGCTGTTAAAAACGTTAGGATCGGATTCATGTTAGTAGCGTTCAGGCGTTTACTTTTTGGGTCTTAGCACTCTATATCCCAAATTCATTATATCTTTTAGTTCAATATTCCTCTCTCCCTCCGAATTTCTTTGAGGTTGGCATCACTGGTAGTTGATAGAGGTGTCAAATATTGGAAAGTGTAGAAATACACAAGGTAGAGTCAAATGAAAAGTTTGATTTGTTCTTGTTTCTTATCTAGTATATTTCTGTATGTAGAGTTGCACATGTTTGCTCCATTTTAACCTATAGCTCATCTACATATATTTTCAACTTTGAGTTATACCTGCATACTTTAAGAAGAATAAGTCTTTGGGATCCACGTGCAGTCACTTATGAGCCACTGCGAAAGCCTTTCCACTCATCTGCCTGCGAACTGAGGCCATTGTCGAACTTTCTCCTCCATTAGTAAACTTGCTGGTGTGGTAAGCATACACAGAGATATTGAATTTTCATTTGCCGAGATATATCTGTAAGTTTTAGGCTGATAGAGGGCAAGAGATCTCTCCTCTTCACTGGTGCAAGTGTGTATAGGAGGCGCCATTTTTAAAATAACGAAAATGGCGTTTTGAAGCTTACTTGATTAGTGTTGCAGCCTTAAGGTTGTTTTGTAAATAACAGTTGATATCTCATGTCAATTTGAGCTATATATAGTCTGCCCTACAATTTTTGTTTGGTTTTTAAGGTTGTCATTTGACTCTTGTAATAGTACCCTACAAGAAACGTGTTTACGAATATTGTTTCTATCTTGCTTGTAAATGTTGAGAGTTTCGAATCCCGGCTAGGGTTGAGAGTATCATTAATCGAGACGAACGTAAAGATGCAGAAGAGAAACACTAAATATACCAAATACAATTACGAATTGTGTTTTTTTGTAAATTCAAACTTGATTTCTTTGAACAAACAACGCTGGGTTTTGTAACACTGGAAGCAATGATTTAAGCACGAATAAAGGCATGATTTATTCACGAGCCTCGAGGCCCTTTTCCACTAAGCCCAGGGTGGTGTCAGAGGCCCAGGTTGCAGTTTGTTTAAACTCCGGGAAAGACGGGGAGAACAGGATCTTTTCGGGAATCGAGGAGGGGGAAGGGGATTTTGTGGACATGACGAGTGAACTAATTTCGGATGCGCATAAATATTGCTGGGATCTCCCAAAGGCGAGAAGGAAATTGGATATGCGAAGACAATGGAAGAAGTAGTCCAGTATAAAGGTCGATGTGTCACGTTACGCAGACATTGTGATGAAACATGAGCTATATACGTGAAGGTAGCGAATTTGCGATTAATATCTCTTGTAATCCCAGGATCACAGGTTCGACTCCAGGGGTCACGGTTTCGAATCCCGGCCTGTGAAAACTCCCTGTTTGTGAGTGTCCCTTCATCAATTTCATTATATGATATCGCTCATCGCCGCGATTAGTCAAAGGTGATAGAAAAGGGACGATAAGTATCAAATAGCAAATCAAGAGTTTTGTTTTGGACTATTGGATGTCTGCATCTTAATTATTTGGCTGATGTTAGCGATGTTTAAGTGGTCAATGTTGCATCATCAAAATATAGTATTCCCTCCTTTCCTTTTGTACAGTCACGAGAATTATAGCATTGTTATCAAATTATTGAAGCTGAAGATAACACAAATAATGGTAAAAACCTCAATGAGTAATATGATTCTGCCTTAGTTCCATGACAGGAAAAGCACAAAATATGCTGAACAAAGCAGTCTATATATCGGTAAAAAGACACTTAACAACGTGACGTTTCAACCCCCTATCAGGGTCTTCCTCAGACTTGAAACCAAACTAAAAATACCAAACTAGAGAACGCCAATTTAGTTTGGTTTCAAGTCTGCGGAAGACGTAACGTTGTTAAATGTCTTTTTTACTGAAATATAGATTGCTTTGGTCAGCATATTCAGTTTTTTTTCGTGATGGGTAATATACAAATCAGGACTGTCCTTCAAAAATTCTGTGGTGTAATGGAGGTCCCTTTCTGAAGACACCAAAATGTCCACTTCTATTTCAAGTATTACATGCTGTACTGCATTTCTGCAGGTCAACAAGGACTTGATGTCTGGACCTAGAGCCAGTATAATGATAGTCCTATGTGTGGCTCGTGTTGTGTGCTGTCCATGTGATTGTCTCCCTCGTCCCATCTTAGCACCATTCTTCCCCATGTTCGCGATTAGCCAAAAGTGTTGGAAAGGCGACGTAAAGTAAAACAAAGACTCAGAAATCCCAAGAATATCGCTTGATTTCTCCTGGTGGTACGTACCAGAAGCTGCGAAGAAATATTCCGGCAACCAGACTTTAAAGCAAAGCACGTTGTATCCCTAGTATTCCCTTGAGGTCTGGGGAGTAATGTAAGAAACCGACAGGAAAAGAGGAGATGGAAGAGAAGGGAGGACGGTGGTCCCTAGAGGTCCAGAGGCACCACTCCAGTATCGGCTTCCTCTGGAACGTCCCTTGTGTATCGGTTTCTCTGACGTATTTCCTCCCTGTGCTTGTCAACGCACCCCTCCAACTGTCTTGACTTCCTCTTGGGTTCGTTTCTGCGTCTGATCTTCCGACGTCAGCCGCAGAAGTGACCGGAACAAGGGCGGAAGTTTAAGGTGTGCTGCGCAGCCCCAGCCACGACAAACTTGAAAACTTTCGAGTTAATGCATGATATATTTTTGTTCCATTGTATTTCCCTTCACCTTTCGTGTCATTCAAGCAAGCATGCTAGTTATTCTCAAGTTGGACATGTTGGATCGAACGTCAGGAACCAACCACACTTTTTTAAAGTTCCTACAGTGGAGACGGTTACATAATTTAGAACTGTATCATTTGTATTCTTGTCCAGATATTATTAGAACAATTAATTCAAGAAGACTCAGGTGGGCAGGCCATGTGGCACGAATGTGAGAGGAAAGAGAAGTTTACAGCTTTCTTGTTGGGAAGCCTGATGGTAAGAGACCTGTAGGAAGGCCAAGTCGAAGATGGAGGGATAACGTTGAGATGGACCTAAAGGAAATCGCTAAGGATGGAAAAGATTGGATTGATCTTGCCCAGGATAGGGATAGATGGAAGAGTTGTGATGCTGCAGTCATAAACCTTCGGGTTTAAGAAGGCTAGAGATTTAGTTAGTTAGTTACAGTGAAAATCACAAAGGCTTTAGTCTTTGATACCCGTGTCTACCCCAGTAACTGCTTTGTTGAAGGCCAACTATAGCTTCTGGCACCATGTACACACAGCCTGTATAATCCTCTGTGGGTGTGTGTTGAGTCCTGTCCTGTATATTTGTGATTGTCCATTCATTTATTTTATCACCATTCATCTTCATCGTCACGATTAGACAAAAGGGGTCAATGTGGCAGAGATGGGTTAATAGAGATTGGAACTAGTGGGATCCGAACCACTAAGTACCTCCACCGGTTATCGAACGCGGAACCTCTTGATAACACGACGACTACACTCTGTGGAGCAGCGCCGAGCATAACATTAGAGATGGGGAGAAAGCGAGTGGTCCGAGCATAGAAGTGTGCGCTGTTTCAAACGTCTGGTAGCTGCAGTCGCCTTTTTCCCCTTCACTTTCCCTCTCGCGCGTTCATTGGTCGAGTTCTACTTAGGCAGAGGACTTGTTTTCGTTCACTTGCTCCAGAGATTACCGGGACAACGTATAGCGTTCACTTTCAAGTGGGGGAGGGGGCTTGACCTCTACTTAACCCCCTCCTGCCATGATTCCCTGTTGAGATGGATAATACTATTTTGTCTGCGGTACAGGCTAGAGCGCTTTTGACCTTTCTATATGCAGAATCATGAAAAGGATTGCAGATTTGCTGAACGTGACATTACTGGTTGGCAAAGGACATTTCGGCCTGTGCGAATAAGCCTCTTACTATCCTAGACAAACTCCTGGCAGAGATTCAAATTCCCACCCGACGTATCGATCCGGCCCCGGTCTTCAGCAAGCGCCGGTTGTGGGTGCGTTCAGGCATCCCATATGAGGAACAAGCTCGCAAGATAATCCGATTGTTGAGCTGCGAAGTTGCTTATTTGCTCTGCATGGGAAACGAACATCCGAGTTCAGCAATTTCATTTGCAACCGGGGGTCCTTTATGACACAATCCAGTGCATGGAATTTCATACAGTGTGCTATGAATGATTCAGCGCCTCAAATTGAAACATTTGAACATTTCATATTTTGAGTTTAAGATGTGGCAAGTTTCGTTACAAAGTTCAATTTATTTAGAGTGGATTAATCGAGCTGTGGTTTTTGGTAATTTCCTCAGAATTGGTTTCGTCCGCTGAGCATTTACTTAGATTTCTCTATGCTAACATCCATTAGTTTTCTCTAAGCTAACATGCATACCTATCTCGTTTGCTGATTTTAAGAGCATTTCAGTATTATTCTTAATTCTATTTACATCATTCTCTAGTATGTCAAGATCATTTTCATGTCCTAACAGCACCCTCCCCGATGGTGTAGTCGTAGCGCCATCACCTTGTAATCAGGTGGTAAGGGATTCGATACCCGCTGAAGGCACATGGTGGTTGGGATCTTGCTTTGAACTATTGTTGACATAACGTGCTCGTGATACAAGCTTTGTCAATTGTTTCGGATTTACTTGAGAATAACCCCGCAAGAAATAAAAATGTGCAGCCACGAAATTTGAACCAGCAAGCTCCCGAATACGAATCCGCCATATTAATTACAATCTTTCGGTTTTAGAATAGATGATGATAATGAATAAAAATTTTGGGTGACTCGGCACATATGACCATTTTGCACCATTCAGTGAATACAGAGAAAATCCTTTACTTAAAATCTTAAATGTTAAAGAGTTAAAAAAGGGTGTAAAAATCCCTTTGAGAAATGTTATAAGAACAGGTTGTAAGTGGATCTGCACAGGAGAACTCATTAAAAAGGTAAGGAAACGCTAAAAAAACTTGAGATTATATATTAATTTTATTGGTTTATTTTGGTTTATTTTGGTTTATACCGTGCCATGCAAGAGTTGAAGTTGATTTTTGATTGATTTGTTGTTTTAAGTCCACTTTATGCACAGAAAGGCTAATCGGGAATGGACCTAGAGTTTAAAGTGGGATCCGAACCACTGTACCATGTGCCTCCACCGGGTATCGAACCCGGGACACCTTGATTACAATGCGACGACGTTACCACTACGCCAGCAAGAGTATGAGGATATTATGTTGTAAAACACTACGTATATTCTTCATGGTGTGATTAATGGCTGATTTAAACCAGACTTCAGCAACTCGCGTGCACTTGTAGAGGCTAGCGGACGCTCCTTGTTGTACCTCAGGGCCGCAAGAAGGAGCGGGGAGGCTGCTTGAGAGGTAGACCATCAACCATGGCACCACATTCTGTTTCTTCAATCATTATTACTTTGCCACACTACACTTCAACTGCCGAATCGGATGACGAGAAGTTTATCACTACACGAACGCAACCGGCTAAGCCTCTTGTCTGCCTCCCTCCTTTTCTCCCTTGTTACAACGGTAGATGACTGATCCTTACTCTCCCACATGTGCATACAAGAGAGCTCTCCACAAATACAAATGGTTGGTCGGGTTGATTTAAAAACCACGATACACCGTCAACCAACAGGTTTCTAGATAAATCCACCAACATAAGACAAAGTTTATTGTAACTGCGTTTCATGAACTTACAGGTAAATTGAGACCATGTTTGCAGTTTTAAAGTGAGATTTGGAATACAGAAACATAATCCACGAGAACAAGATAACACGTTCTTTAGTAAAAGAACATGATTTAACTAAAAGAGCAAATAATAAGTTCACATGAAAGACTTTAAAGCTTTCGCGTAATGCCTCTCACGATATGGGGTAATATCTCTCTGTTAGTTCGTCAAATGTAAATCAAAGTTAAGTTTGCACTAAGAAAAAGGAAGTCTATTTTACTTCTTTGCAAACTAAATACTTATATGCCTAACATATAATCCATTTCACTCAAAGAAATTAAACTTCTTATAATTCGACTTGATCACTCTATTCAAAAACCAAGCCTGAACTTTCAAGTCAAGACAAAACACAATCGTAATTGCCATGGTAACAGCCCTTACAAGATAATTATATACAGGTTAATCACTATCCTGACATTATCAGTGATAAGTAAATTACAGAAATTAAGATTAAAGAACAATAAACACTTGTACAAGAGAAAAGATAATTAATAACAATAAATATTAACAATAAATATTAGTGCAATGGAAAAGGACGTGTCAAAGAGAAAGACAATAAGAGTCCTTTCAAAATCAATCATTATTGTTAGTAGAATTGCATAAGAGAACGTTAACTTGATATCCTTAAAATAAATTCACAAGTAAATCTATTCGTACGAACATGTGACGTATTTAAAGGGGCCTATTGAAATTATCTCCCCCCCCCCCTCCCGAACTGTTCTCGAAATTAAAAATGAATAAAGTAATTATTAGTTGATCATTTACAAATTGTTATTCCTATAAATTTTATTTCATTTCAGAAAAGAAATCATTTTTTTATGATACGTACAGCCAACGGTTCACGAATTGATTTGAATATTTTACAAAATATTAACTTATTATGTAATTAATTAAACACTTTATTATAAATTATTAAGACACATTACAAGTGGAAGCGAAATTATTTGAACGAACGTAAGATATTGTAATAAATACTAGGAAAATTTTGATTCTCTTCAAAATAATTAAGCAGTGTTATTGTCATGTTGTGTGTTGATTGTTATTATAGTGGGCTCTAATTACAGTAATAATATTAAAAATAAACACAACACATGCAACAATAGCATTTAATTCGATGCATGCCTAATTTGGAAATCAAAACAGCATGCTCTGTGTAATTGGATGCCTTCGTTAGTGTAACTGCGTGTTACAGTTGAGTATTGCCTTTGTAGTGTGCATCAAAGAGTGTTTGTTTGCTAGAGATATTTCCAGCGACATAAAACTACGAGAGTTAATTAACTAAGTACGTGGTAGTCTAAAATATTAGAGTTTGTTCGTACACTAAACACAAGGCGTCCATCTGTAGTCGTTCTGAAGAAATTCAATCCCATCTTGACAATCCTTGTCAGTTATTTAACTTATTAACTTGGCTTGCCTTCTTATCACAAAGTTTTCCAATTAGGATCATGCAAACTAATTTTATCACATTGTTTTTCCAGTCTAGGGTCTCTTGGTTTCCATGATTTTAATGACAGTATGATATTGGTACCTGCAGTTCAGTAGTGTATTAACCTAAACATTCTTTGATAACAGATATCAACAGAGCATGGCGTGCATATCTTGAATTAAGTCTGCTTTTAATCTGCTGTTATTTCTTAGTATTATTCGCTGATTCAATTGAACTTTGGTAGAGCAGTACCTATTTCATCTTTTTAATATTAAATAAGAACACTGATGCGAATTTCTTAAGTATGCTACAGACAACGGCGACGGATTTTTGAAGGCAAGCATCTGCAGGAGTAGTATATATCAGCTTATTTTAACATTTTATATTGCCTGTTTATTGTATACAGGAAATTCTGAAAATTTATTACTGGGTAAAGTTATATATTTATTTATTTTATTTTACTTCGCGTTTTGTGTCTCTTGGCTAATTTGGGAAGATGGAGATGAGTGATGAAATTATGAAATTGATGAATGGACATTCACAAACAACCATGCCCGAGCGGGATTCGAACCCGGGACCCCTGGCGTCTCAGCGCGATGTGCTAACCACTCAGCCACAGGATCCGGCATAAAGTTATAGAGTGTAAATTTCTGGGCAGAAAGGGGATATGAAGTTGTCACGGTCAAAATTGGCAGTTTTGTGCTTGGCACCATGGTATTCTTTGGATAAGGATCATGCCTGGGAATAGCGATTTTATGGGTCGAAGTAGCAAAGTGATATTTTAGTATCATTGGCAACACTAGTAGTCCAGAATTTTGTCAGCAGACGCAGGCCACATTATCCAAATACTAACGATACAAACCACATGTAACATCATAAATACTGAATAACAATATGGATAGTTTACATTATCGGGGTCTCTGCTGGCGCCTTAGTGTTTCCATAGCATAAAAAATATGTTGTCCAATAGAACATATAAATGCCAGTGGCAACCTTGAAACTGCACCTCTTAGTTGCATATATGCAGGATAAATACTATTATTACTCAGCACTCGTAGTATTTAAAGAGGACTCAATAAACGAAATACTACAAAGAAAAAGAAAACTTGCTTGTCATAATATCCCCTACATGCTGTGTACGTTTGTACGGCGGCACTATATACAGTCCGTCACAAAAAAATAACACCACTGTGTTTGTGTTCCGCTATGAATTATGTGATCTTCCGGCAACTGGACGATATATAAAACAATTTCTGGGTACGGGCCTGCCGCGAGGTTTGGAACACTTGAAAGAACTTCATTTTTTACAAATATTCACACCTCGATTGTGTAATAGCATTTGTAAATCAGTATCAAAAAAAGTGCATCGAAAACAATGGCGGCCATTTTGAGCAGTTGTAGTAACAGGTAATTTATATTTCCATGTAAATACAAACAGTAACATAGTTTGCATTTTCGGTAAACTGACTTATGCCGACCGCTGTATATTGAATACATCATGTAGGATGAATTATGGCTTAAGGGTACGACGATCGTTTCATGGTATGATGCCAGAATGTTTTAACCGGACTCTGAATCCTAGGAAACGAAGATTGAGTGTTCCCCACAGTGTATTAATCTTCATGGATTCCCCCATTGCAGTGATTTAAGAATATAGAAAAATAATCCAGTGTTCAAACTCAATGAAATATTGTTTCCTGTTCTTGGTCCCAGACATAAATTGTAATTTCGAAATCCATATTTCGTTGTATAAAAGATGATAACGTTGCGCCGTGTTCCCCTTGAGTTTTCAAACATATTACGCATGAGGGTTTTTCGTGTTCCACTAGTGCCAAGTTGGAAGCTACTTCTAGAATAACACCATTAAGCCTTGTTTCCATGATAACAAAAAACTCAATATGCTGACCAAGGCAGAATTTATTTTATTTTAGAACATAAACTAAACGTTACGTTTCAAACTTCTAGAAAGGTCTTCTTCAGACTTTTCAAGTCCTTCCAGTTGTTAATTTTCCTCATCAGCCTCGGAAAATGTCCAATGATAACACCATTAATCCTTATTTCTATGATAACCAAAAACTCAATGTGCTGACCAAGGCAGAATTTATTTTATTTTAAAATATAAACTAAACATTACATTTCCACCTTCTAGCAAGGTCTTCTTCAGACTTGGCATCAGAAGAAATGTGCAGCAGGGGTATTCTGTCACAAAGGAAGTGATGTAAGTGAGGTGACAAGAAGAAATTTTATAAAGAATATGGAGGACAGAATCAAGAAAATATGCACGAGAGAACGTGAAAAAGAAGGCAAAATAAATAGCCTATGGAAACAGCTGGAAAAGAGTGGCTAAGAGAAGGAAGATAGACTGGACATAAACAGAAGAAGGAAGAAAAGTGGCAGGGGAGAAGAGGAAGAGAAATAAAAACAGGAGGAGAAAGGAAAAGAGAGATGGTTTGAAATAAGGAGTATAGGGAAGGCCACAGAAAAGATATGCAAAGTGCTTAGGAAAGCGGGCATTACAACTTACAGGAAGGGAAGACGATGCATCTTAAGAATAGCGAAGAATGCGAACAAGAAAATGGAAAACAGACAAGAGGAATAGGATGGGATTATTTACGAAGTAAAGTGTAAAGAATGTCTGAGTGTGTACATAGGAGAAACAAGAAAAGAGGATGAAAGACAGGTTGAAAGAACATAGGGATGATGTACGACTTAAGAGAGAGAGAGAGAAATGCTATATTTAAGCCCACGAGAGAAACAGGACATGACATAGAGTGGGATGAGGCTAAGCAGCTAGGAAGGGAGAAGAGAGTACTAGTGAGAAAATGGAAGGAGGCCAAGGACATAGAGAAGATAGGGGAATAAGACACAATGAACTGGAATGATTGACTGAAGGTAAACAAAGAATGGAAGGTGTTAGAAAGAGTGAAAAGGACAAGAGAGAAGAAGGAAGAGAAATGAGGAAAGAAAGGATAAGGAAGAAAACCATGAGATAAGGAGTCCAACCACGTTCCAGATGAAAGGAAATGTCTATAAAAATCCCCTGTCAGATGAAACAACAGTTGACAGGAAAAGGCCACCTGCTGGAACAACTGGAAAGGAATGTTCCAGATAAACAACTTTCTAATTATCTTGTGTCTGGAGTTATTTGTGTGTATATATATATATATATATATATATATATATATATATATATATATATATATCTTCCTGTTTTGTACCTTATTTCATTTGTATTTGGTACAGAGTTTGAAGAAGACCTTGCTAGAAGGTTGAAACGTAACGTTTTGTTTATGCTTTAAAATAAAATGAATTCTGCCTTGGTCAGCATATTGAGTTTTTGCTTTTAGAAGAAAAATAATATGTATTGTACTTTTTTTTCTGAATACTTTTAAGTTATAGTTAAAACTTTGCAGGTTAATCTTAGGCTACAAGTTTGCATTTGTATGTTTCTCCTTCAGCGCCACTTTTCTGCCACTTTTTGGCTAATCGCGACGATGCGGATGAGGGGTGATTAGATTAAATTCATGAGACCCTCACATTGATTTGGTTTGATTAACTTCGCTCTTCTTCCACTTTGAAGTTATCGCGAAAATCATGATGAATGGTAATCAGACAAATTTGATAAAGAGATAATCACAAACACGCATGGACAGCACACAACCCAAGCCCAGATAATGGCGTACGCAGGTTTTTTTTAGAGCGGGTTGATAGATAGAGCAGGGTACACGGTATCTAGGAAGGGAGAAGAGAATACTAGTGAGAAAATGGAAGGAGGCCAAGGAAATAGAGAAGAAAGGTAAAGAAGACACAATGGACTGGAATGGGGGACTGAAGATAAACAAAGAATGGAAGAAGGTGTTGGAAAGAGTGGAAAGGACAAGAGAGAAAGAGGAGAGAAGAAGGAAGAAGAATGAAGGAAAAATAGCGTGAGATAAAGAGTCCAACCACATTCACTTTCAGGTGAAAGTACAGTTGACAAGGGAAAGCCACCTGCTAGAATGTTCCAGAACAACTTTCTAATAGTCTGGAGGGGAGTATTTTTGTGTATATATATCATCCTGTTTTGTACTACCTTGCTAGAAGGTTGAAACGTTACGTTTAGTTTATGTTTTTAATAAAATATATTTCTGCCTTGGTCAGCATATTAAGTTATTCATATCATGGAAACAAGGCTTAATGGTGTTATGATTAAAATGTTGACGGCCAACATGGTACTGATATAGACTAGAAGACTAGGATTACTCTTGTAAGTGGTGGTTACTTCCATTTGAAAAAAAAAGAGAAAAACTAGACAAAAACAAAGCGCTCTGAACCAGGACTTTCTCACTACAAATACTTTGCAAACAATGAACCCACTTTACAAATTTCAATCTCCTCCATGCCTGCACCTTGGATATGCTAGGGTGACTCAGTTATGTGACCTTCACGTGCGTTCGATATACGGCTTCTCTTCTGTGTGCGTTCCAAACACCGTGCGCTCGACGGACGTAATCTTATTCGACCTCCAATAGCATAAGAGCGTTGGCAGATTTCAAGAACATAGCCTACTCATTTGATTGGCTGTTTCGAGCGCCTGCCGTGACGCGTAGCAAAGGCAGCTTTTCAACTGACCAATCACGTCGCCTATTTCCACCAATGACGCAACAGCGTACTCCAGAAACTACGACTGCCCTGGTATAGCTGTAAGAATAGGCCCAAAAGGCTGCACAACGCATCTTCATTTAGTTCTATAAAGGAAATCCCTTCCTGTTCCTTCTGACAGATGGCGTGGCCTTGTTAGCTCGTTTCCTCCTCCTAACTCTCCAGCCCGCGCAATATGTAATTTGTTCTATAATAATTTCCTTCGCAACAAAACGAAGGGGGGGGGGGAGTCGAAGCAATTCTGCGACATCGTTAATGTGGCTTGACGGAGGAAAGAAATCCTGCAGCCAATTATCGTTAGTCTTTCCGCCTGAGGAACTCCTATTTCTCGTCCCATTGGCCGCTCCGTTCAAAGCTTCCTTAATGAGGCTGCAGGCGACAGTGTTTCCAGCTGGAAATCATTCCGTTTTCTTCAGAGATGGGGAGAGGTTTTTCGGAAACATAATCTCGTCTCCAAGAGTGATTTAATCGAATCGATTTTAGATAAAGAAAGCAGACGTATATTCTCGTCTGGGGGAGAGGGAGGACTAATTGAATGTCGCTCGAACTGAATTACCATGTACGTGACGGAGGGCATAACTCAAAACTAGGGCTCCGAAGACGAGGCCCAACATAATATATGTTCATTTTGGGTCATTGTAGGCCAGAAAAAGGTGGGTTTTATTTGTCCTTTTTTGCCTTTTTCGGCGTTTTTTGGCTTATTGGTCCTTTTTTAGCCTTTTTTAGGTCTTAAACGGCTTTTTTTTGCAACTTCACCTTCTTTCGACTACGTTTTTACTGCCCTTTCTCAATTCGAATCATCATCAGTTCATCACCTCTTAAACATCCTTTCTGTAGTAAAGAAATAAAAAAAAGAGAGAAATAAATATATTTGGACCATCCCTGAAACGAGAGAAAAAACATTTTTGGACGACTGAAGCAGGTACGGTACAAGGCCCTTTAACCGTAGCTTGTCTGGAAGGTCGCGCTGTAAGTGGCAACTTTCTCTTGTTTCGAAGCTTTCAGCACGGTGTATACGACCAGACAGCACACGCCTGCAAAGATTTCAAGGTGTCGCGCAGAGGGAGAGGGTGGGGAGGTTAAAACTGAAGTTATTACTGCCTCTGTCCCATAATTATTGTCCGGTACACCTTTGTTGGTTGTCTCATAATATTTGCCCAATATTCAAACTGTGACATTGGTGTATACAGAAGAAGAACATGAAACAAGGGAATGAGTCATACAACTTTATTACTCAAGGATCAGTACAAATTGTGCTTTCCATCTGCCTCTTCGTCTGTCATTCCTGTACTACCATTTTGGCATACCGGACTATAATTATGGGACACAGGGAGTAATTAATTTGGATCATATTTATACGTCCTTTTTATAATATTTTTAGGTCTTTTTTGGAAATTTATAGGTCTTCAACTTCCAAGCCCTGCTCATAACCCTATTTTTTACCCAAATTTTCCTAAATTGATGGATTTATTGATCGATTTTACTTGGCTTTTCTTCCACCTTTGCCTAATCGTGGAGATGAGGATTAATGATTAAATGATGAAATTGATGAAGGTACACTCACAAAGCACACCCATACCCAGTCCGGGATTCGAACCCGGGACCCTTGGCGCCGTAGCGCGTTGTCATAACCAAATTTTCCTAAATAAACAGAGCGTCAAATGCAAGGAAAGTGGTATCGTCGTCGCCTTGTAATCAAGGAATCTCGGGTTCGTTACCCGGTGGAGGCACATAAGGGTTCGGATCTCACTTTAAATTGTAGATCCAGTCTCTATTAGCCTTACTGTGCATAAAGTGGACTTAAAACACCAACTTAGTCAATCAATAAAGAAGGATGGTGAAACACAGTGTTAACTGTTAAAAACCAAAAGGCAAAGCACCTTACCAGCAGGGTGCGATTTGAAGGGGAGTACGGGAATTATCTCCTCTGTCTTGAACCATACCACCCTCTGGTTGTGAACGACACACCCCAACCAGGGATAATTATTTCCCACTAAGTATGTAAACTAAAGTACAAATTCAGTGTGGTTCATTTTTGAGCCACGTAGCTATAAATAGAAATACACATTAGTTAAGTAGTTTCTTAAAGATAGAATGCTACTTACTAAATGCCAGACTACAAGTGCAATGCTTCGATGCAAAGAACATAATGGAAAATATATTTATCTGATTGGTCTAAGTCGAACTCTTAATTAAGCGGCTCTGGAGTTTGAATTTAAATTTTTTTACTCCGTATGAACCACATCCAGTACATTGGTATTTGGAGCGTTCAGTACAGTTAAGACAAAAAATATAATTACAAAATTTCTACAATTTACAATTTAAGTATTCACTAAAGCTATAATATTCCTGATTTAATAATAGTTTTTTTTTCAATTTGTTTTTAAACATTCTTATATTTTCTGGTTTTATATCATTTGGTGGCAATATTTTAATTGACATCTGTTCGGGTCCTTCTTGAACTAATGTAAGTCCTGTGAAGTATGGCTTTAGAAGTTGCTTATTTCTGGTGTAGCTCTAACGAGCTCCGTGGTGTAATATTTTTCTCCCATATAATGCCATTCATATATGTACAATGAGGGAAGGGTTAATATTTTGTATTTCTTGAACAACGTTTTGCACAATTCCCTAGTCTTTATTCGTGCATAATTTATTACTGAATGAAACATTGCACAATATACTATATATATGCTACGACGCTATTGGTCTCGGGTTCGAATCGCTGCCTGGGCATGACTGTTCTTTGTGAGTGATCCTTCATCAGTTTGATTATATCATCACTCATCCTCATCTTCGCGATTAGCCAAGAGTAGAGGAAAATCGTAGTAAAATAAACCAAATCAATCTACACTTCTATTGTAATTGGTATGTATGAATTGTCATTATCCTATATCCTATAGTAATTGGAGGAAAAGCTCTCTTGTAGATGATAAGCAAGTAAGTAAATAAACAAATCAATTGTTGTCTTATGTACAAATCGTGCTATGTATATATTAACCGTGGAAAATTGTCCATACCGTACATTTGTGGACATATTGTATTTGCGACATGACCTTTCGTGAATCAATTATGTAATTAGTATAATTATTCTTGTATCGTTAATTAACAGGACTTGGCCTTTAGTACACACGCAGGCAATTAGCTATGATATAACAGCTCATTGGCAACTTAAAAATCTTGCTCTTCATTTCGGTTTTGCATCAGACCTCCTGTCCAGAGATTGTTTGTCAATGCTGTTTGTCATCGTCCAATGTAAACAAAATGGCGCCTCCATGCTAGCGCTGATGGCGCAATGTAATGGCTGCATTTGATTTGCTGGATGAAATTGAATCACAGGTGATTAAGCTGTGAGTTTATTCCTGGAAATTCTATCGTTTAATATAGAACGAAATGACCAAGATCGTATTGTGTTCATATGTGCGCGCGCACCCTCTGATTGGGTGAGGTTAAGGGGGGCAAAAGCCTTGAAAGTTCAGTCGAAGAAGGATAAACTTCATCACGTCTCACTCTTTTAGAAGCTCTGTATTGATGCGTACAAAACAGAGGTGTACCTACAGGTTACTCTGGTTGAATATTAAATCATGCATAAAGATAAATAATGGTTATTAATTTCAGTTGTGTGCATTGTAAATACATTTTTAAAAACGGAGTCATTAATATTGCATAAATTGGGGTAAATACGTATGTAATGGGAGTTAATAAAGTACATGGTCACTTTTTACGGTAGCTGGATGCCAACTGAAATGAACGTTTATAAACCGTCATTTCTTCAGCCAACTTTGTTTCAGGGATTGTCGCAATTAAATCCCATGAAATATTACCAATAATTTATCAGTTTTGTGTTGTTTTACATTTCAGTTGTCAGTGGTGTAGCATGGGCATTTTGGGTGGGAACGCCAAGTCCGAAGGAAATGTCGGCCCTTTTTTTGTTAATAATTTACTTATGGAATTAGTCGTCACAGGTGTTGTTTATTTGCCTGAAGTCAGCTGGGTTTGCAATAAAGCATCATCATCCAAGCAGTTTTTAGCTAGAAAATTAGATGCCTCACTATGCAACAAATGTTTTGAACTCTGCTGTTTTATACCTTTCAGCATGACACAAATCATTATAAAACCTACCTGAATCACAAGCCTCTGGACAACAGTAGACGTCATTGTTGTGAATGATCCAACTAATGATTGATTTGGTTTATTTTACTTCGCTTTTCTACCACTTTTGGTTAATCGCGAATATGAATATGAGTGATGATGATATTGATGAAGGGACACTCACAAAGAACACCCGTGCTCACCCCGGGATTCGAATCGGGGGCCTCTGTCGTCTTGGCGCGCTGTGCAAAACACTCTGACACGGAGGTGGGCGGATGATCCAACTATCGTACACTCTACTAACGTAACAGTGCCGATTAGTAATTCAGACCACTGTTTATTATGTCTTGAGAATGCTGATAAACATTTTAAAATAATTTTGTCCAGAGACCATTCGATGTTAAGAGTTTTCAAATGAATGCTAAACATTTCCATTGACACAATAATAAGCAGTTACATTCTAACGAAAAAATAATAACCCGCAAAACTATTATTTTTTTTATTAAGTAGTAGAACAGCCACAGGCTGAACTTCTACCACGAGGACTTCAGCAACTTATTTGACAAAAACTGTGTTGATCTTTTAGTTTTTAATGCACATCGCTGTTCGTGCGATAAATTATACAATGCAGTGGCCATTAAGAAGTGCTATATTTCAGTTTGGTAAAGTTACGTCAGTCAAATATTGCGTATTGTAGCAACACGTAGCACGAGTGGCACGAGGAACCGGGTAGGAATTCTACCGCTGTCGTCTGCTTCAGAAGGCAGGAAGGGTCACGTGAACCAATCACGTAGCCCTCTGCTCCATACGCTGGCTTAAGAGAGAGCATTTGGGCGCGTGCTTTAGAGATCCAAGCTTTCCCTCCAGAGAGGCAGCAAGGAATATAGGGTCCTGTACGCCGAACCTGCTCGGCGTCCGGCCAGGAAAGGCATTGGAAAAGAGATGCTAGAACGAGTGTTGTTAGTGGAGCGTTGCAAGCGGATTGCGAGAAATAGCTATTATAATGCCATGAAGGTCAGACATATATGAAATTAGTCAAGATTTACTTTATATTTACGCATTTTTGAAATTTTAAATCGGGGAACGCCGGCATACGGGCGTACTATAAAGCCACGCCACTGTAAGTTGTACATAGCATTTCTAGTTTTTTTTGTATTAACCAGAACGATGATTATGATGGGCAGGATTTATACTTTTCCCTGGATTCAAACCCACAACTACTCATTATACTGTATTATGCTAACCACTATGCTGTTTTAAAAGTGGAAATTGAGCATATAAATTATCTCTTCTTTAACGTAATCATGTACATGAAATTATGATGTACCATTACTTTGTCATGTATCATTCTTTTAAGTTGCGCAAATCCGTTCTTTGTAATCAAGAGGTCCCAGGTTCGATCACCGGTGGGGCGCATTGCAAAGTGATTCGCATTGCACTGTAAACTGTAGGCCTAGTCCTTATTAGCCTATTTTTATTTAACCTTTACTCCCCCGATGATACCATATGGTATCATCAGAGTAAGGTCGTACTGACCCGATGATACCATATGGTATCATGGTGCTGATTACGAAATGGATGTGTTTTTTGGACATTCATACTCTTATGTTTGGGTGGAAACTCTGACACAGGTCTGGAGCAAGCCTGGGAAATTCACATTGATGACCCACTCCCCCGTCCGCAACATATCCATGCCACATTTCCGAACAGAGTTTTACATTTCGGCTCATTATTCAACTTGTATGGCACCCAGGAACATGAAACATGTTTCATTCTCTTTGGAAACAAGGTTTGCGCCTTCTCCCCAAAATATGGGGGGAAGAGGGGGCAAACTCCAAATTTTTATGTTTTTTTCCATTGAAATTCGGGGGTCGCGCCTCCCAAACCCCCTTCCTCGCTTCGGCGTTCTGAATTGTACACGGTTGCATGCTCTGACGTTTTAGCTGCAAAACGAAACTTATCCGAAGTAGATTGCTCCCATAGTGCCAGAGTTATAACAATTTTTCTGAGCAATATGCAAATTACCTATATTTCGTAAAAAGCAGCGTTTCACATTTTGGCTTATTATTCAACTTGTATGGCACCCAGAAACATGAAACATGTTTCATTCTCTTTGGAAATGTCAATTCTTTGAAGAGAATACTAAAGTTTGCATTCTCTCCCCAAAATAGCGGGAGAAGAGGGGGCAAACTCCAGATTTTTATGTTTTTTCAATTGAAATTCGGAGGTTGTGCCCCCAAAGCCCCCTTCCTCGGTCCGGCGTTCTGAATTGTACACGGTTGCATGTGCTGATGTTGTAGCTGCAAAACAAAAGTTATCCGAAGTAGATTGCTCCTATAGTGCCCGAGTTATAACAATTTTTCTCCAATGAGTGTTCGAATTTAAAATTCCCGCCGAGAAGCCTGGGCCGTCTAAGGGTTAAAATAATTTATTTCTCTCCCTCTGTCTGTCCATCTATCTATCTCTCTCTCCTGTACAGTTTTTTTGTTTTTAAAGCGACATTTTTACTCTTGCTTTCTTTTTCTTTCAAATACTCTCTTTATATATATATATATATATATATATATATATATATATATATATATATATATATATATATCTTTCCTTCAACCTTCTTCTTTCTCCTTCTACTAGTAGTACTGCCAGCCTTTGTTTCTCTCACGTTATCATTTTTACTGAAATGTTCCTACTGCAGAAACGTTCTTAGTACACTTTGTCGGCCTTTTGTATTGAAAAGCTTGTTTTTCCACCATGTTAACGCTTGAACGTGTACTGCGCCATATTCATGAATCATTTCTGTATGAATTTCTCCTTAGTTTACCTTTGTTAGCAAATTCTCTGATGCCCAGTGTTTTCCCTTGCAGATGTCAACCCGGAAGACTACATGGTTGACCAGATCGCGAGAGTGCTGGACGAACGGTCAGAGGCCCCTTTCTCCTTCCAGTTCCCTCCTTCCCAAGCCAATTCTCGCTTCGCAGTCAACCCTTCCGATCCACGTTACTATGAAAATCCCGTGAAGACAAGTTTATACAAGACAGACGGCGACAGCACTGTGGAAGAGGCACAGGATCCTTCAACGTTTTCGACCACAGGTAAGCTACTTCTTATGTTACCAAGTTCTTGCTCAATATGGTGAATGTTTTCTTTTGTGTTTTTTTTTACAGTTGGCTGCACTTCTTGACTCTGTACTCACACGTCTAGTTAGTTACACGATGCAACAACTTCGTTGATTTAATGTCTGCGAAGTATTTCAAGACTGGTGTCCCGTTTTTATTGCCTGAGTTTTGAAATATAGCCTGAATCACACCGAACTGGATTCCACTAGGAATGCCTTAGTTGGCACTGGACTGGCTACCCATTTGCTAGTTTTCGCCTCACACGATACTTCTTGCCGTACTTGTCGATAGACTTTTGTTCCCATAAAACATTGTGCAGTAAAGATGGACAAGCAATTTGAAGAATGTTGTAGGAGAATCACTGCTTTGTGCTTTTATTGAAAATTTAAAGAAAGAAAAGTATGGATAAGAGATGATTGGCTTGAAAAAATATAATAATCAATGCGCACCGAACAAGCTTTTTAATTAACTCGGGTATGCATATTCACATACATGAAATTCGCAGGATTCATTCACAAATTTTAAAAAATCAAACATTTAATTTAATACACTTGTAATAATATGGATTTTCATTTTCGGCTAATCATATTTGTCACGTACACATCGCATCGCTTTGCATAAATACCTAAATATTAATGAACTGAACACGAATGCACTGCACGCCATCTCTTTACTTTTTTTTATCGAGAAACTAAGAAAAACAGCCAATACTCGGAAACCACAGACAAAAAACTTCCCTTTGTAAACTCACAGATTATCTTCACATGGTCAAACTTTGCGCTGATTGTCTGTTCCACAGAATCCAGTCGAGGAAAGCCAGTAGCAATTAGAACATGTCCTATTCCTCCAAACCAATCAAGCAGTCAGCTAGGCAGCCACCACTTCCGGGCAGGTAGTCAGTTCAGCACCAACTAACTTGTTTCCAGTTCCGTGTGATTCGGCCTTTAGGTGGTAAAGCGAGATATCTATATACATATATATATATTATAGAGAGGGGACTTCTGTAAAATCTGAACAAGTTTTCCAACATCTTCCTTGTTCTATCTGGATGGCTTGAAGTCGAGGGTAGTACTTGATTCGTATCTATACTTGCCGAGATGACGTTGTGTTGAAAATAATTCAGATTTAGAGTTCTTCTCTTTGTATTTCGCGTGGAACAATTTGGTTTCTATGATCATGAGCCTAATCGTAAACTTTTTTTTACTACAGCGATTTTCGATTTAATATTTGTCAAAAGTGTCTTAAACGCAAACAACACAATCCGTGATTATACACGTACGTATTGGAAATTCCTTTCATAACATAACGATTAAGACAAAAAGTGGTGACAATATTATTCACTTTGAAACATATCATATGAACTTTATTTTATTGTGATTTAATACTGTTTATGATTGCAGTATGAACTCTGCAATCTGAAAGGGGCTGATATAAAACTCAAAGGGTTGGATACAGTGGTGAAATTTTGTTCCCCCTATATTTTAAGCAAGTATAAATGCCATTGTCTACATGACACAAAGGTGGTGTTATATATCAAAGAACATTATCAAAAATATGATTTGATTTTTTTTAAGTTAATTTAATTTTGCAGCAAATTTTGAACCGAACATAGAAATGGTTCCAAAATTTAATCGATTGAGTTGATAAACTGGATAAGAGATGAGCGAGGGTCACATCTTCCAATTATCTTAGTACACATTGGCGTGTCCAAGCCAAGCGCTTGATTGGTTCAGACTGTAAGCTCACTCAGAGCTTTCGTAACAAAAATCATAAAATGAAATTGCAACAGCCTCGGGGTTAAGAAATTGTTAATATTATTTAGTTCATCGTGTATAAAGCAAGAGCCGTATTCATTCTGTAGTCTCAATTTAACTGCGAACTAAATATGCTGATACCTGAAGAGGAAATAATAAACGAGATGTTCCTGGATATAAATTACAAAAAATTAATTGTGCATTTGTAACTACAGATATAGTGAAAGCTATACCAAGTTAATTTTGTTTAATTTTGACTGCATATCCCATTTGTATACCTGTAAGCGATAGGTTTGGCTCTCTGCAGGCGAGTGACTGAAGGCTGTTTGCAGATTGCAGTCACGCCTCGGAAGATATCAATAACCTTCGTGCCGCTAGACATCAGACCTGCTTCATGCCCAGTTTACTGAAGTGCTGTTTCTTCTTTGTGGAACTTTGTGACGAAATTTCAAAGAAAAGATTCAGCGTTTTACCGGAAGATGGTAGGTGAGAATACGTAGCTGTGATATGTGAGGATTCTCTTGATATGATAGTTCCCGTACGTTAATCATGTTGATATAGGTAAAAGTAGAGGAATCAGGCATTCAGGTTTGCATAAAATGAAAATTAGAGGACTGACTGTTTCAGCGGAAACATGGAACCTTTCTGCAAGTTCATCACACGTTAGACCACTGTCCTCCTCGATGGCTGCTTTCAGGGCCTCGTCATCCAACACATGTGGTCGTCCACTGCGAGGTTCATCCGAAAGGCTCACATCTCCCGAACGGAATTTCTGGAACCAATGCCTGGCAGTGGGTTCGTTCACGGCATTCTCCCCAAATGCCTTGCAAATGCGGCTACTTGATGCGGCAGCTGACAGGCCAACTTTAAAGTCATACAACAAACACACGCGAACAAGCTGCTTCGATACCTCCATTTCTCTTCGACACTGGACGAGCTATGACTGCTGTGTGTGACTGAAAGTCAATAGTCAGACTAACTCCCGATCGCTTGGCAGGCACGTGCGTCATTTCGTTTCCTCTCTGTGAGCGCATGATTAATGTGACGTCAAAAACGGCAAGAACTTTTTTGGTTACCTTGTACAATGCTATAAGTGCCAGAGGATCGGGCACTCCCAGGGACAATGCAGGACCCAACTAAGATGTGTGAAATGTGCAGCCAACCACCTCACCTCTGAGTGCCAGAAACAGGACAGACAACTCCCCGCAAAGTGCTGCAACTGTGGGGAAAATCACCCAGCCAATTACAGAGGATGCAGAATGTTCCTGTCAGTCCAACAGACGAGACAAAACTCCACTCCCAGAACAGAAGAGAAGAAGGCACAACAAGAAACGCAACCAGTAACAACACGTCAGGAAACGATTCCAGAACCAGAGACATCACCAAAATACAGCCAGAAACTACAAGCTCCAAGCAAAGACCAAGAAGAAACAGATGAGCCCATTCAGTGGCTAACGAGAAAACTACAAGACAAGAGACTTACATAAGCCAAAGACCAACTCCAAAAGACAGAAGACAACACAGACAAACTACGAATCATCATAGAAACCATCTTCACGATCATCGCAGAAGGGGTCTTCTAAACAGACAAATTACCAGATACAGACAAAAGAAAAATTAAAATAAATTGTCACAAGAAAAGAAGGCACTTCTATGGACCAAAAACTCAAGTCGGCCCTTCTAAGGACCAAAATACCGGTTCTAACTAGAACCACCATCACCGACCGAACTTCGAGCGACAGTCGCAGGGGTAACGAAAGACACAACTACCGCTACACGCCACTACCAAACCACCAAATCAGATCGAAGTAAGGGAAACGACACTTCCACAAATGAAAACTCAGGAATATTCACTCACTCACTCACTCGAAGACCATCCCCAGATATCGCGGACTGACGGTAGACTACAGACTAACGTTCGGGCAGTTGAGAACCTTCAGCGTGAGGGAGGCCAGAAGCTGTGAGAACTGTTCCTCATCTTCCGGAATCTGCGGATACACAACTATGTGATAAGCCAGCCTTGTTGTACGCCATTCCAAGGTGACAAAATACAGTCAACTCGAATCTGCATAAACTGCAGGCTCTCCAGAACAGAGCAGCGATGATTATCAGCAGACATAGCATATACACAACCAACCGCCGAATGCAGGAAGATCTAGGAGAACACATCAGAGCAGTAACTTCACAGATAGTCCAAACATTATGGGACGGTCTTTATTCATATACCAACCCTGAGATCAGTGACACTGGTACCCAGGTACTTCTCCTCTAAGTATATTTGTTCTTGTAAGGACCACAAATCTTCGACCCTTGTAAGGACCACCATACCAGCTCCAGATGGACTTCAGGTGACAGATGCAGAAGTTACAGCAACCAAACTACAAGAAGAACATCACCAGCCACACAGTCTGCCGGTCTGTCAGCTCGGAAACTGACTGCGTCAACTATTCACGAATTCTTGGACTTCCGAATCCTAGCTTGGGCATGTGTGTTCTTTGTCAGTGACCCTTCATCAATTTCATCATATCGTCACTCATTATCATCGTCGCGATTATCCAAAAGTGGCAGAAAAGCTAACTAAAAAAAACAATTCAATCAATCGATTCACCTAAATAACGTTTTAAGTGGATAAAAATAATGAGAAACAAATATACAGCGACAATTCAAACTAATTTCAAAACTTCATAACCGCAACCGACGGTTGATTTGGTGTTTTAAGTCCACTTTAAGCACACTAAGGCTAATCGGGACTGGACTTACATTCTAAGTGAAATCCGAACCACTTGTGCCTCTACCGGGTATCGAATCCGGGACCCCTTGATTACAAGGCGATAAGGATTCACACAATTTATTAACTGGCTCTTCAAAATTCTGTGACGTCAAATCCTGTTTCCCCGTTCCGAACGTCATTTAATTAGCCTTCGTCCTCGTGTCTTGCCTGGCAAGGACGTGTCGTGATACTTAATGGCGAAACTTAATGAACTTACATCACTACCCGCGGGCATCATCAGGCTAATTTCGTTTTGCATGGTAGGCTACTTGTTGGCTGCCAAAGGTTTAAGTGGGCCACGTCTTCAAACAAAAATGCATATTATTATCAGTGAACGGATATATTTATGTGTGATGCCCTTGCGCATCATGGCATGTAGACTCGAAAGATTCAGTTTTTTCCCCATATTTCTACATATATTAGGTTTTGGCTCATATTTTACATATTTTTACATATTATATCCATATTTCAGAACATTTCTCAACATATACTCCATATTCGCGCAATAACTACATGTCCCCGTGTGACCGAAAGAGTTGGGTTAATTTCTCTCTAATAACTGACAAAGTCCTAAGCAACGTGAAACAAATGAAAGTTTACGATCTTTTTCTATACCTTCCAGTTGCTATAATTACAAATTTTCTGTCATCCGAACAATAATGTTGTGGTTTTTAAAATTTTTCTTCCCAACTGTTTGCCTTTGCTATTGTAAAACACTTGAAATACCTGTTTATTAACAATTGTTGTCAACAATAGAGAATGAGGGCTCAAGCATAGACTCCTTGTTGTACAAACGCTATTTTGGCAACGTTGGAAGAGAGTTCCAAGTCAAGCAGTGCATTGCTAACTGCACAGCAGCGCCAGAAGCAACGATTTTGTGGCACACATATGGGATTCACTTCTGGTTTCTATTCAAGACAGTCATGTTAATAGTTACAATGCCGAAGCTGTATTTTATGTAGCTCGTGTAGTGTCTTATATTATTAGAAAGGTAAATTTTTACAATTTTAAGTCCATATTTAACTGCCTATTTTGGTGAAAATAAAACTAAATATGTATTTGCACATTTAGAACATTTTTACCACATATAAACCCGTTCCCTGATTATTAGCAATGGAGGCACTGTAGATCCATGAGTCAGCAGAAATCTGACACATCCGGTGTCATTGAACTCCGCTGTTTACCTTGTCAAAATGTAATTGGCAAATTTCGCGATAGAAATATATTCATAATTATGTATACGATACACTGTCATTATATTTTTATAGCAAAAATATTGCTTAACATTTTAACAAGATGGACCAGCAGGTGAGCCAGTCTGACTTTAAAGGAGGTGTGGTCCACCTTGGCCAACCGTTGTCGCCGCCCCGAAGAGCCTTAGCTAGAGATTTCTCTAGTGCTTACACTCCTCCCAAAGATTGTCCCTCGAGAAAGAGTTCGAAATGGCACTATTTATTTCACTGTTCTATTGACAAATTTGACTGTGGGTTACTAAAACGTTCGCTGTTTTAATTACAGTTATTACAGCATGCAGGGAATTGTTAACATGGTAATATTGATAATAGAACAACGTTGTAAAAATGATGTTCATTTGTTTCAAATGCAATATAGCAGACCTTAATCAGTACTGAAAAGCACTAGAGTACGCGGGATTCTTTTTCCGGAGGAGACTGGAATTATAAACATGGATATTACATAACTGCGTTCAAGGGGGTGGGGGGGGGGATGATTGACGATAATGCTGTACGATCCTATTCAACACTCGATGGTCTCTGGAGGTCAACATGGGAGGTTGGCCTGCACGCTTTTGGGTTGTACACATCCCTTCACTATAACAACGGAAACAGTGGACAGAGGGATGTTTAGGAGGGTGGATATCTCACACCCAGACTTCCTACACAAGTGGCACCCAACCAACTGACCACGTTGAAAGCCTGAGAGTTCCTCAGACCATCCCATACTGCTGTCTCACACTGTCTGCAGACTACTGAGTTCGCTGACTATGTGTTCTACGCGGTAGATGGCAGTACTGTGTCGCCCTCTATGATAAACACACGTTTTGCGGTGTGTCCGGATACGTTTGATCACATAGAGTATATGGCAGTCCAGGTTTATTGATCGTGTTTCACAGAGGTCCTTTTTAATGTTTTTTACTAAGTGTCCAAAGACTTTCTGTGCCCATAATTTGTGGCATTTTTGTTATAATTGTTCATGGATTGTTTATGTTTTGATATTTTTATTTCGTTGTTGTGCCAAGAGAGAAAGAATTTGAGGTAGAACCATTGCACGTTTATCCCGCTCACCTACCATCATCCAGAACGGCAACTACAGCAGTATCCAAACACTTTTTACACTCACTGTATATCCTTGTGAAACAAAAACAATTCGCGAAAATCGACGGTTTCCATTCCAAAAACTAACGCCTTATTTTCGCTTATTTTCCGCTTATTTCTAGAAGTTTCCGACAACTTTTAACTTCAGATTCGTGATTAGGAGGCCTCAATTTGTGAGTATGCCAAATATGAAGAAAATCGGAAAGGGGTCCGGTCATCCTAAATCGTTCCGAAGTATCTCCAATTTGATTATAAGGCGACGCCGTTAAAACTATTATTTGTTTTAAAGGAATACCTCTAAGTGATAGTATCCCCGTCATTCACCTTTTTCTTAACATTCACACATGATCAACTTGTACACTCAACTTCGAAAGAAGCAGTAGGCGAATGTCCACCACCATTTCCATTCGGTCTGTATTACACAATGTGATGACAATGAATTGAAATAATGACGTCAATAAGCAGAGAACAATGGCTGCTTCGAACCAACATATAGTTTCATTCCTTAAAACAACACAGGATGCAGAATTAAAAAGTAATGAAAATAGTGGTGGACAATTTTCCTACCATTATCTTTGCCGTTGACTGTACTATATTCTCGGCTTTCTCATTACGGACAAACACATGTCCTAGCCGGGATTTGAACCCGGAACTGGTTTCGAAGCTCCCTGCGCTGACCACTCCGCCACAGAGGCCGACGAACTACGCCATCGGGGAGTCCCGGTTTTAAAAATTCAAAGAAGTGTTTGCATTAACCACTTTGGGTTTATTCGAGTTCTTTACTGCATACTAACCAACACAACTCTGCTTGTGAAGATGATGAGTAGTTTAAAGCCTTCTGATGACATACACGCCTCACTTAGTACTGCCGCAATTCGCTTCTTTATACAGCATTGTTTCCCCAAGGTGCAGTTCGACTTACATTGGACAAAAATGATGTATATAGAAGCGAATTGCGGAATTAGTAAGTGAGTGATTGTACTAAATATCGTATCGTACCCAAGGTATTGAATAGAAATGACAAGTCTTATGTCATTCTTATCATAGTGGGTAACAGAGATAGGAATGCGGAATAAGCAATGAGGCAAACGTGAGGTTATTGACTTGGGAGACGAGGAGGCTTGAAGTGTTGGAATTGACAGGGAGTGAGATCAGTTTGCGAGAATACGAGAGAGAGTAAGGACTGCAGATTGTGAGAGAGAAGCGAAGTGGAGAACGATTATTGGACAATGGTGTGTGATGAGATTGATGTCTGACATGGAGGTCAGACAAGTGACATTTGAGAGGACAAGTGTGGGAATAATCATAATCTATTTGTAAGGCAAGTAATATCCATTTCTAAACCAATCCAAATCGGTTCAGTCATGGAGAGTATAAAACCCATATCTAACTTAAGTTAATTTCTATCGCCATTCCTTTAAATGTAACCTCTTGCATTTATCACATTTAGGCTAACCGAGTGATAACCATCTGAGAGATGAATGAGAAATAACTACATCACCCAATTCAATCTAGAGGTTCTTGGTTCGATCTCATCGCAGTTTTAACATTGCGATACGATATCATAATGGGTATAAAATTCCCTTAATAGTACCTGTTTAAACCATTGCTGTACACGATCTGTGAATCTTGAAGATCAAAGAGCAATCATCGTATTCATGCGAACTCCGCCATTTGAACAATAACCTCTGCTGGTAATCCCTGTCTCCATTCAACTTTTGCGTCACGCAGGGACAATTCTCTTGATCTTCCTTGTTCATTTCGCGCCTCCCTTTGTCTTCCCTTCGCGCCGGAAACAGACGAGGCGGACATTTCCCAGAACGCAATATTCAGATGGTGAGGATTTACGGCCCCGATTTAACTACGGAACGGGGGCAAAATGAGTTTCTATCCGCAAAGTTTCCCCTGCAGCGTTACAATTGAGATCCATGAAGAGAAGTAGCAAAGGTTGGGAGATACTTATTTCCTCAAATTAAATGCATTTGAATGAGTGGAGGAACTTCTTAATTTAGTTCGTGACAAGTTGCGTTGTCTACTCTTCACATGGGCGTCTTAATTAATTTTTCTAGGGGGGGAGAGTCAGGCAATTGATAACACTTGAATAGTAGAAAGAATGGCAATAATAATAATAATAATAATAATAATAATTATTATTATTATTATTATTATTCAGGGTGTCTACCAGGCAAGAATGTCAAGAAAGTTAAGAAAAGTGAAGAAATAAACCAATAGGTAAAGAAAGTCAAGAAATTATGCTTTTGGTCAAGAATTGTTGCTATTTTTACAGTATAGTGGACTTACATTGTTTTATACCTGTACTGGGATTTGATAAAATTGAATAATTGGAAATCAAAATTTGTATTGAGTTGTGCTTAAGTCACTTTCTTTCTTAAAAATTACATTCTTGTATGCTTGAAGTTTTGTAAAAAATATTAAATAAAGTGATGTGGCCATTTTCCATCCAGGAAGAAGTCTGAAGCATTAATTTTTACATGCATGAATAATTAAGGCAAGTCTAATAAATCTCTTGTTAAAATACAGCTTCAGTTTTCATCTTAACTGGCCTTGTGGTAGGTCTTTTTTAATTGAATAAAAATATCTATTTTCTTAATTTACAACTATATCTAAGTAGGGAACGATTAAATAAATGTTAAGGAAAGGGGGGAGGTCAAGAAATGGGAAAAAAGGTTAAGAAGAAGTAATGAAAAAGTCAAGAATTTTGTATTTGTAATTTAGGCAGACACCCTGTATTTACAATTATTATTATTATTATTATAAAATAACTATTGTAAACAAATGAAATAAACCGTTTATTAGAAATGTATTCTTTTCATTATTATTATATGCTTGGGGTGACTTTTCCACTCGTTCCACCAAATAGTGAATATCCAACACAGCTGTTTTCCGTTATATTTTTACATTTCACAGTGTACCGAAATTGTACTATTTTCTATGAAATATTCTTTCATTAGGCCTGCCTAATTTGGGGGCGTGGGTCGCTCTGTCCCCCCTTGGCGACGCCCCTGCATGTAAAGGACATCAACACAAACAACTTTTATTAGTAACGCTACGAGCCCTCGAAAACGGCATTTTTCCATCTTGTATGTCTGGGAACCTACAACGATTAGGATATGCAAATTACACAAATCCTAATTCTTTATAAAGTTACGCCATATCAGTTGTCACCTCGTCATTTTTTCTACTTATTAGCTTAATCTGAAATCAAAGTAAACAAGTTTAATTATCCAGTCTATCGCTAGGTGGCACTCTAATGCAACTCCTCGCGAACGAAACGCCGCACGACCTTTCGTATAAATTACGTCAGTTTTTCTTTCCAGCGGCAACAGAGTGGCACTTCAAATTTACCAGGAAGTATTCCTAAGATACGGGAGGTAGCGCTAAACAGGCCTTAAGCTGATAGCGTTTCCTGTGCTTCAAAGTTTGGTTCGCTTCTTTTACGGTTTGCTACTTCGCGTGTCTAACACTTCAGGGAAAACAGCTGGTCTGCAATTCGTACGGCGACCCAATGCAGACCTTGGACTTCAGCAAGGGACGTTAATGTGGACCTTGAATTCGGGTAAGCAAGGTTTATGAGGTTCTGTTTCCTTGCTTCTCGCTTTACTAAATTATTTATTCCGAAGTAGTCTTGTGTGCTTGATCTTATATTGGCGTTAATACATCGAGACTTAATGTTCCCTAAACTAGTGGCATAAACAGGTGGAATTTTTGTCACTGGTTTAGAAAGTAATTACCGAATTAAAAGAAACTTTCTGCTTTAATCACGGTGAAAACTTATTTAATTCAATGTATGCTAACCATTTGAAGCATGCTGTGTTAACACAAAATTTTAAAAATACCATCAAAGTAAAACTACTTTTTGCGGACCATTAACCCACTGCATGCAACGGTGCGGTTGCTACAATGTTGTGCGATAAGTGATGCCCGTTGCATGGAGCGTTCATTTGCATTTGAGAAAAGGGCGTCTTGCATAAGGTGGAAAAAATGTTTGCCCCACAAACCATTCACGGTAAAATTAGGCAAGCAAAGTAATTGGATTGGATTGATTTGGTGTTTTAAGTCCACTTTATACACAGTAAGGTTAATCGGGACTGGACCTACAGTTTAAAGTGGAATCCGAACCACTATGTGCCTCCACCGAGTATCGAACCCGGGACCCCTTGATTACAAGGCAACGACGCTACCACTGCGCCATCGGGGAAGCCCATCAAGCATAGTAAAAATTAAGGGTAATCATAAACATAGTTTTGAAACTCTAATCATTGCAAAAAAATAGTTTTCTTCATAAATCAATGGTGTTTACTCCGTTCACGGACCCACTTATTTCGTGTTATTTTGCCATTTCTAGACGTGACCGCCAAATTTCAACTGCAGATTCGTGATTAGGAGGCCAAAATTAGTGAGTATGCCGAATTTCAAATTGGAGATACTTCGGAACGATTTAGGATGACCGGACCCCTTTCCGATTTTCTTCATATTTGGCATACTCACAAATTGAGGCCTCCTAATCACGAATCTGAAGTTAAAAGTTGTCGGAAACTTCTAGAAATAAGCGGAAAATAAGCGAAAATAAGGCGTTAGTTTTTGGAATGGAAACCGTCGATTTTCGCGAATTGTTTTTGTTTCACAAGGATATACAGTGAGTGTAAAAAGTGTTTGGATACTGCTGTAGTTGCCGTTCTGGATGATGGTAGGTGAGCGGGATAAACGTGCAATGGTTCTACCTCAAATTCTTTCTCTCTTGGCACAACAACGAAATAAAAATATCAAAACATAAACAATCCATGAACAATTATAACAAAAATGCCACAAATTATGGGCACAGAAAGTCTTTGGACACTTAGTAAAAAACATTAAAAAGGACCTCTGTGAAACACGATCAATAAACCTGGACTGCCATATACTCTATGTGATCAAACGTATCCGGACACACCGCAAAACGTGTGTTTATCATAGAGGGCGACACAGTACTGCCATCTACCGCGTAGAACACATAGTCAGCGAACTCAGTAGTCTGCAGACAGTGTGAGACAGCAGTATGGGATGGTCTGAGGAACTCTCAGGCTTTCAACGTGGTCAGTTGGTTGGGTGCCACTTGTGTAGGAAGTCTGGGTGTGAGATATCCACCCTCCTAAACATCCCTCTGTCCACTGTTTCCGTTGTTATAGTGAAGGGATGTGTACAACCCAAAAGCGTGCAGGCCAACCTCCCATGTTGACCTCCAGAGACCATCGAGTGTTGAATAGGATCGTACAGCATTATCGTCAATCATCCATTGCCACCATCACACAGGAATTCCGAACTGCATCAGGATCTACTCCAAGCACCATTACTGTTTGGCGCAAGGTGCGGCAACTTTGTTTCCATGGCCGAGCAGCTTCCCATAAGTCAAACATCACACAGACAAATGCCAAACGCCGCCTCGTGTGGTGCAAGGAGCGTCGAAAGTGGACCATAGAACAGTGCAAAACCGTTGTGTGGAGTGATGAATCACAATACACAATGTGGCGATCCGATGGTAGGGTGTGGGTGTGTCTACCATCCTGTACAGTGCAGACAGTGAAATTCGGAGGTGGCGGGGTTACAGTATGGTCATGTTTCTCCTGGAGGGGGCTTGGCCCCATTGTTGCTTTCCATGACAATGTCACGGCACAAGCTTACGTTGACATTTTAACACCTTTCATGCTGCCTACCGTCAAAGACCAGTTTGGGGATGACCATTGTGTCTTTCCGACACCCGTCCATACTGCAGGGCTTGTGGGGGAGTGGTTTGACGACATCATCATCTCAATAATGGACTGGTCTGCGCAGAGTCCTGATTTGAATCCCATAGAACATCTCTGGGATGTTTTGGAATGCCGACTTCGTGCTAAACCACACCGATCCACATCAATAGCTCTTCTCATTTTGGCGGTCTGCGAGGAATGGGCTGCCATTCCTCAGGAAACCTTCCAGGACCTGATTGAAAGTGTGCCTGTGAGAGTGAACGCTGTCATCAAGGCTAAGGGTGGGCCAACACTGTATTGACTGCCAGTGTTTCCGATGGAGGGTTGCCCAAACTTGTACTTTATTTTCAGGTGGGTGTCCGAATACTTCTGATCACATAAAGTACGTACCACTGACCCATTCAACCTCTGGGCTCCCAGCTGTCAGTTCGGATGTCTCAGTACTGGCAGTAGCTCCGCCTCATTGAACACGATAGTGCAACATGGGTCCCGGAAGGAGAGAGTTCACCGTTTGTGAACGTCGGCAAGTTATCCAGCTACACAACCAGTGCAAATCGTTAAGGGAAATATCACGCTTGTCCGGAATTCCTAAATCAACAGTGCACGTGATCATAGATCGCTTTGGCGAAAGAGAAACAGTAGAAAATGAGGTGAGGAGTGGACGAATAAGAGTGCTTTCTGTGCAAGACGAAAGGTTTATTTTGCGAAATATGAAAAAAGACCCCAAACCTAGTGCTCCGATGTTGGCTGCAAGCTTTCAAGACCGAGGTAAGCAAGTTTCCTCGAGTACAGTTCGTTACGTATGCCGACGAAATGCATACCATGGACGCGTGGCAAGGAATAAATTTTGGGTTAGTGCAATAAACAGAAAAAAGCTCCTCGAATTTGCCCTATATCACTGCAATTGCGATGCAGACTTCTGTAACAAAGTCATCTTTTCGGGCGAAAGCAAATTCGACTTATTTCGGTCGGATGGTAGGCATATGGTATGGCGGCAAAGAAATAGAGTTGGAGCCGCGAAACTTAATCCCAACTATCAAACACGGTGGCGGTTCACTCTTAGTATGGGGTTGTATGAGTGCTGCTGGGGTCGGCAAGTTGTATTTCATAGAGAGGACGATGGATCAGTACATGTACGTTGATATATTGAAGAATAATTTGCGCGCTAGTGCGGCTCAAATGAACTTGGGTAATGATTACTTGTTTCAACAGGACAACGATCCTAAGCATACCGCCCTTAATACAAAATTGTGGCTGTTATATAACACCCCAAAACAACTTCACACACCCGCTCAATCCCCAGATCTGAACTCCATAGAAAATTTATGGAGTGTATTAGAGAAACAGATAAGAAAAAGAAACATATCCAGCAAATCCGACCTAAAATTAGTATTGCAGGAAGAATGGAACGCCATTTCACCTCAGATTACTGAAGGTCTGGTAAAATCTGTACCAGACAGGCTCCAGGCAGTTATTCGTGCCAAAGCAAATCCAACAAAATATTAAATGCTTGTGTTTTTTGCAGAAAATATTGACAAGAATGGCAAGTGTCCAAAGACTTTTTGAGTTCAAAATATGTGATATTTTCGTTATTATTGTTTATAGATGGTTTCTTTTTAACATTTTGTATCTTCCTGTTGTGTCAGATAAACAAGTATATGAGGTAGAATGATGTGGTTTTTATTCCACTCGCCTACTTGCACCCACAACCCTGAGCGGATCCCCTGTTTACGTTCATTCAATGGTGTCCAAACACTTTTTACACTCACTGTATATATATTCCTGATACTACCACGACACCAAATTGAAACTATGTTTTCCTAACCTAACCACACGTCAATAGTTCGTGGGGCTGCGCCAATGGTTCGTGGGGCTGCGCCAATGGTTCGTGGGGTTAGCGCCAATGGTTCGTGGGGCTAGCGTCAATGGTTCGCAATTATTTTGCAATTTCTAGACGTTTCCGACAAATTTTAACTTCAGATTCGTCATTAGCAGGCCTCGTATGTCAAATATGAAGAAAATCTGAGATGGGTCCGGTCATCTTAAGTCATACCGATACTTCCGGTATTGCAAATTCGCTCCTTCCTAACACATGTTACCAACAAATATTGGTAACATTTCGAAAAACGTTTGTGAATTTATCAACATCTCATGTTAGAAACAGATTTCCCGTGTTGGCAACAAAAATTTTGTTATCGACAAGAACTCGGTAAAGATCAAAGAATGTTAGCAACATTTGTTACCAACACATGTTAACAGAGCTTTATCGATAGCAACATATCCCCCGCTTCTCCTCCCGCCACCATCACGCCAGTGACAACCAGCCAGCGAGTGCGGAAGCATCGTTTCGTGCGCGGTGTGTTTTGTTTTGTAATTTATTTACCATGGAAAATCTTTTGAGTGAGATGGAGTGATCAAAGGATCAAGTGCTGAACTTAGTTCAATTGTTCCGCGAAAAGCCTGTCCTTTGGGACCAAACTTATCCACAATTCAAAAGATAATAACCAACAGGTCACTTTCGCTATAATTAGCTCTTGCCCGCAGTGAAGGTCTCACCCAGAATCTTCTTGATCTTCCCTCTTGCGCCAAAATGACGCATGCTGCCACAGAGAGTACAACTTCCTCCACAGTCTGCTTCTTGCAGCCAACTGAGGTCATACAGCCAAAATGTTAACAAAAGTTAACAAAAATAAAGTCAAACTAGTGTTCGGGTGACCAACATTTGTTGCCAACATCTGTTGTTAACCGTGTTGGTAACAAAAAGTTGATGCCGATCCCTGTGGCGGAGTGGTTAGCACATCGCGCTACGACGCCAGGGGTCCCGGGTTCGAATCCTGGCCTGGGCATGGATATTTGTGAGTGTCCATTCATCAATTTCATCATATCATCACTCATCCCCATCTTCGTAAATTAGCTAAAAGTGGCACAGAAGGCGAAGTAAAATAAATCAAATCACAAAATCACAACAAAAAATTGATAACATTATCGGTGTAAACGCGGCTTTATATCTTTTGAGCTATTATTTGCAATTGTACCTGAATCTGGTCTATGATTGGATATTCGACTAGATTGAATCACGAACTTTGTTTTTGTATTGTATAGTTGTAACTTGAGCCACAAAATTGGATTTGACGGACTATTTTCCTTAAGAACAACCTTCCGTTGTTAAAAAAATAATAATAATAAATAAAAAGTATTTGCAGTGTGGTGGCGTTGTGGAAGGGCATTCAAAATTATTCCGACCAATCAGAAGACGTTTCTCGAAACAATACAGATATCGCCAAGATATTTGCTACATCTCATTTGATTATCCATTAAACGAATGGATTTAAAACGCATATTATCTCGTTTTTATCACCAACGCGGAGTTAGTCTATCAAATTTATTCGATATGACTTTATTAGTATCCTGTGCTATGCTTGAATGAAACAAACGTGTTACTTCTCTGAAAGACCTGAACTAAAGTAGAGTAGACCTGGAAATGGTGTAAAGTTTCCCCAGGAATTGCTCTGTCAATGACCTACCCGTTCGTCATCCCACGTGACCTCTTGATGTCTGCCACGGGTCATTAAGTACCTCTGGGTGGAATGTTATCGAGCTTCCCAAGTTTATTTTCCACGGACATAATGAGGCCGAAAAGGGCTCTCTTTTTCTTGAAGAGAATGAACGTGGAACTTTTCCTGTAATTCTAGCCTTTTCCTCGTCGGGATTCAGGAAATAGTGCCTCTCCTAATTACCGTCGATCACTTCCTCGTATAGCGTCACAGCAACGTGAAAAGGAAAATAAAATTTCCTGAATATGGTTGGCTTCACTGTATGACACTTGGAATAGGGTGTCTATTGACCGGAAGTTCCTGGAAATATGCGAGAATGACTTCTTCATTCAATCAAATTTGAATATTAGGATAATATTTATTCATAAATTTTAATAATTTATCTATGCATACTGATACTTTATTTTAAACAACTGAAACTAAACTGTTACAATATACAGGGTAATTCAAAATCATTCTCCCGATTCCATATGTCCATATCATTTGTTGACAGAGTTGATTTTATGTTTTAAGTCCACATATAAACTCAATCAACAAACTATGTGCAGATTTGAAATCGGGAGAATTATTTTGAATTACCCTGTATGTTTATAAATGTTGGATCAGGAAAATTCATAAAATATCTTATCATAATCTTGCAAGTGCTCTGTATGTCTTCACACGGCAACATGAGCTACGTCGAGACGATAGTCAAATTCCTTTGACATGCGGTACAGCATGTCAGTTGCCAGACTCTGCGAAAGTAAGGACGGTTTAGTTCGTACATAGTTGTGGCCAATGTTGCCATAATAAATGTCGCCTTTTTTCCTTTTCTGCACTGGGATAGCTACAGCACCAGTGGTGACATATAGAATTGTGATATGATATTTTATGAATTTTCCGTCACGTTTATGTCTCAACTTGGTATTGTAAGCAGAAAAGATGTAGCAATTTTAAACCAGGGAAATTAGTCTGTTTGTTTATAATTAATATTTAGCGTCTCTGTGCTGCCACTTTTGGCTAATGACGACGATGCAAGTGAGTAACGATTAGGTGAAATTTAATGAAGGGACACTCATAAAGAACCCCTATGCTCAAGCCGGGACTCGAACCTTGGAAATTCGGTGGCGAGATTGAAAGTGGACCAATCACACTCGACCACCGAGCGGGTTTCCATTATAAGTAGCAAGTAAGCTATTCAATTACATACATCAAAAGTTTTCTTTGTCAAATATTATTTTAAGCCTAATTATGCTGAGATATTCTAATCGGTACCGGACCTACAGTTTAAAGTGAATGAGATCTGAACCTCTGTGCAGTACACCTCATCCGCAGATCGAACCAGGAATCCTAGATCCTTAATTACTTCTGTCCCAGGGCCTCCACAGTGGCGTTGCGGTAGCGTCGGCGCCTTGTAATCAAGGGGTCCCGGGTTCGATACCCGGTGGAGGCACATAGTGATTCGGATCCCACTTTAAACTGTAATTCCAGTCCCGATTAGCCTTACTGTGCATAAAGTGAACTTAAAACACAAAATCAAATCAAATCAAACTTCTGTCCCACCAAATAATAAAAATTGTGTGTGTGTGTGTTTGTGTGTAGCTATATATAACATAGATCTAATCCAAATATTACTGCATTACTGCATCGTCACTGGTACATGGTATAACAAAGTAGCGTTAATTTCGAAATTTAATTCATAATCCAGATGTTAACTTAATGAACCATCGGAAGCTTTTCTACGAAACTGAATGCATTTGTTTCATTTTGCGCTTCACAATGCGCGTGCTGTAATCGCATTTATACAGTTGTAAAGCGTTTTAGTTTGTGTTTTGGGGCTGTTGAACTTGATGTGATTTTATTTATTCGGCGTCTCTTTTACGCCAATTTCGGTTAATCGCGACGATGAGGATGAGTGATGAAATTGATGAAGGGACACTCATGCCCAGGCCGAAATTCGAACCCTGGTGTCGTAACCACTCCTCCACGGAGGTCGACACAGTGTTTCGAATATATTCAATTCAGTATAAGCTTATTGATTTTACTGTGGATATACAGGGTGAGTCGCAAGTCACAAGACACTTCTGTAGTTCGTAAATGTAGATGGTACAAAAAATAGATTGCGCCACAACATGGCCATTATTATTGTCATGGTAATAACTTGGTTAAATATGTGCTTTACTCCAAACAATTATCCAAATTAACTACACTGTAAAATGGCTGGATAAATAACTGTTTAAAGACAGTGAGTTTCCGTTGCTTTCCAACAACCATACAAAATGACCGTAATATATTAACTGTTATTGTATGTTTAACCTAATGTATAAGTTTTTAAAAATAACTTTGGTGAAATCAACTGTAATGTATAATCATTACGCAAATTTACACATGATAAAATATTTAAATTTTAATAATAGAACAGTTGTGTCCCCTTTTTGTACATTAACTCAGACTGTTAAGTTTTAACCGTAGAATACTCTAAATACTACGATAACTTCTAACAGTGTACTAACGTTTTCTGCAAATTGTCATAAGCTTTTCGGGTATTTATTACATGAAAATATATATTTCTATTGCATGGAGGGGCTACTGCTAACCCTTCAGCCGTGACACATTTTGGTTATACTACAGGATCATTAGTGGCGGTTGTCCTTTGCTGATAGAACATCTAGACAAAAAAAGGGGGGGGGAGAAGGAGATAGAGAGAGAGAATAGAAACAAACTAACTATGTGTATATATGCGCTACATATATAAGTTACTGCTGTAGCTGTTATTTTCTCAATTTTACAATTTATACTTCAAAAATAATGCTCTTTTAAAGTTAATAAAATTTCTTCCTGATAAGACGACACAATTTCTTGAAAATGCAATTATATTTTTCTAATTTTAAATTTCAGATATAGCTAACCATTAATATATATTATATCAGTTATTTTTCTTGGATGCTATACATTCTTCGCTCTTTTAGCTTCACCTCAAACCAAATCTTGTTGAATTCGGTCCACTGGTTCTAGAGGTACTGAGCTTTGAATAGATCGATGCAAAAACTTCAACATGGCGTCGATCTTCAAGATGGCGGCGGGTTAAATCCGGCATCTCCACATCAGGCTAAGTTTGCAGTGTTTGTTATTTAATCTGGCGTGTAACGACATGTTTTCTTAACAGGTCCTTGCAATAACCCAAATATTTTAGGTTTAATTTAAGCTCATGTCCTTCAAAACAATCAATCCTAATCAGTTAACATGACTATCTCTGCTCTAGCGGAACGAGAATTTCGTACTGGTGCTTCAGAATTTTCTGCTTTCGAATGTTTCATTAATTTGTTCTGATGCTCGCAATGCAGGGATAAAATGATTTTCTCGTCTTGACTGGAAACAGAATGGACGTTCATTTGCTTCCGAAACAAAAATTGAGGAAAAACGTTTTCGAACTGCGCACCGGTTCCACCCAGAGGGATTGTCTGCGGTCGACTGCAGCAAGCAAGTTCCATTAGTGAATTACTGCTTCGATTTGTTGGATTTAATTTTGTTCTGGGCACTCGACCAATTGCAATTTCGCTCACGTTTATTTCCCATCGTTATTCGCCACCTCTCTCTCTTATATAATACTAGCTGATTGGCCGGCGTTGCCCGGGTATTTATTTATAGCAGTCTTCTATTAGACAGGAAAATAATAAATCCTAACTATAGTGTAAAATGAACTTGGAGTTGAACGGCATTGGGAGTGTCACTATTCATCTTAGCGACCCCGAACACTATGGATTCCACACTAATATCGGTAGTTTTCGATTATGTTTACATGTCACTCCCTTCCCACCCCTCCTAGGGGTGCCAGGGGTGTCCCGGAGTTGAATGGCATTGTGAGTCACTAGTCATCATAGCGACCCCGAAAATTATGGATTCAACACTAATATCGATCGTTTTCGATTATTTTTACATGTCACACCCTTCCCACCCGCACCCCTAGGAGTGCCAGGGGTGTCTTACCCACACAGTAGTTCTTTCCAGATTGTAAGTGATATGTGTACCAAGTTTGGTTGAAGTCGCTCCAGGCGTTCGAGAGTTATGCCGGAACAAACACACACACACACTCACACGCATACATCCATTTTTATATATTAATTTCTATAGTGTTAAAGGGCAGTCATGGAGAATTTACCGATTCTTTTATTGCTCTAACATGCTCCACGCTTTAAGGCAATTTCAATGCACAGTTAATTAAAATGAAACTTTGTTTTATTTACTGCAGTATTAGGGATTTCCCGATGGTGTAATGGTAACATCGTCGCCTTGTAATCAATGGGTCCCGGGTTCGATACCCGATGAAGGCGCAAAGCGGTTCGGATTCAACTTTAAACTGTAGGTCCAGTCCCGGTTCGCCTTCTGTCCATAAAGTTGACTTAAGAACTCAATCAAACCAAACCAGACAACGGGTCCCAGGTTCCATACTTGGTGGAGGCACATTGCACTGTGATTTGGATCTCACCTTAAACTGTAGGTCCAGTCCCGATTAGCCTATATGTGCATAAAGTGGACTTAACAGTTCAATTAAGTAATAAGTTTTCAGTAAAGTGTTACATTTGTAATTTCGTTATTTTACTCTTGTTTCTAATTTCAACGAGATATTTTCTACATGTTTTATTGCAGTAGTCGATACCAGAGCATATCAATATGTATCGACACCTTTTGTAATGGCTCCAGGTTCCAATCATTTGAGATGATTTTGTGCCACTATGATGGCTGGTCGATTCGAAGGTTTCTGGTTCGAGTCCTGATCTGGGAATAGGTGATCCTGTGGGAGCGTCCCATTAATTTCATCACTTGGGAACAAACCAGTCAACAGCCACGTTTTATACCGTTGGGGTATAACACGCTGCACAAGACTCCATTCGAGTGGAGAAATCCTAAAGTGACACTCATCACGTGCCGCTTGTCGCTTCGATGTGAAATCCGTACCCTTTGAATTATGGCTAAGTAATCAACTGAGAACAAATCAACGTTACGCAATTCAGAACTTATGAAAAAGGTATGATAATTACACATTTACTTTCGTACAAATGGGCATCAGAAAGGATGGTTAAGACTACACATTTCATGTATGGTAATATACAGGGTGGTCCAAGTGTCTGGGGTCACGGCCCAATCAAGAAATTGAAACATGTCTGTTAAAAACTTCCTGTCATTTTTTAAAACCAATAGTCATGGAAGAATATTAACTACTCAGTGGCATGCCGAGGATTTTTGAAAGAGGGGGTTACGTACACTATTTTAATAGTCAACCCTTATTTTGCCATCTTTTCCTGCCGTTCACGTTTTTTTAGGAATATTGGGACAAACGTGGGTTATAACCCCCACCAAGCTCACCTTGGGCACCCTACTGACTATACAATATTATACTGTCTCAGAAGATAAAATCTACCCTGGTCAAAAGCTGAAGCTCTAAATAAGCACTCAATACAAATGAGGATAAAACAGGACAACATAGCCCCACAGAGGATTTTACTGACCGTGGATCCAGGCGCCAAAGCCTCGTTGGCCTTCAAGAATCGGTTACTAGGGTGTACTGCATAGAAGTGAGGTTTACTTTGTTCTTTTGTGTACCTTCTCAGGTACCCCTTATACGCCCTTGAATCGTACGTTTTTGAGGGCTGGTGCGGAAGTTGTCAGATGCTTGTTTGGCGTTTTGGTTCAATTCTTGAAGTTCTCATTGCTTAAAACAAAGAAAATAAACTTGATGATGGACAGTTTGCTTGGTAATACTTATGTATCCTACTCTACAAATGTAGTTAGACCATGCTCATAATTTCGTTCTGTCTCCTTCATCTTAGGTTCAGAATCGGACACTTCAGACGATGAGTTCACCAAGGAAACTAAGAAGGTTGACGCTCAGCAAGATTTCGTACCTTCAGGAGCGCGCATTGCAACGCACGCGCACATAGATCAATACAAACCAATCAAGGTTCCTCGGAATGATGTGTCCGACGTCTACTTCACAGGTAAGTGGAGCAGAATTTCATCAAATATGCTTTCTCTATCAACAGGCACGTTTCATCTTAGTGCACGAAATCAAAACAGACAATTGCAATTTGGAAATTGCATTAATAGATTATGTAAAGTTATAAATATTCTAACTTAGAATTTATAATAACTGACCATAGAAAATCGCCAGTGAAATAATGAAAACGCGGCATTTCTTTCTGTAGATTCATCCGTTGAACTTTTGATATTACTTGTACGTTTTGGTACACCATCACACTTTCGTATTTCCGTTATTTTATTCCATTGAGATATAATATCTTGCATATTCTAGCTGGTCAGTTTTCTCGTGCGAAACTCTTGAAATATTTATATGGACATTTTGTCCTTCATTGCAGGCGGTGGTAGTGTGTGTAGCTTTTAGTTGACATATAGTGCATTCCGTGTACCTGACTAAACGTTCTCCTTTGTAAGAATCGCCAATAGAAACGATTACGAGCGAGTTAGTTGAGTGAATAATCTGATAATTCCCGTTCTTGAGGTACTAGGTTCTTAAATTTCTTCGCTTCATATTTAGCCGATCGAACGCAAACTGTAATATACAGGAAAATCAAAAGTCGTCCCTTCACTCCACATTCTGGTGTTCCCCAAGGGTCCAACCTTGGACCGCTTTTGTCTTTATTACTTATCAACGACTTACCAAATTGCATACAAAATTCTCAAAAGTTGCTTTTCGCCGACGATCTTAAGCTTTTCCACGAAATAACTATCTCTGACGACTGTTTGAAACTACAGGAAGATGTAGAGAGAGTGATCTCTTGGTGTTAAAATAACAAGTTGGATCTTAACCCAACAAAATGCAGCGTAGTCACTTACACAAAAAGCAAAGCACCTTGTGTGTTTCCATACCGTATTAAAAATGTACAAATCACGCGCAAAAATGAAATTAAAGACCTCGGAGTGACCTTCGACACCAAGCTCAAATTTAATAAGCATATTGAAACTGTTACTAACGACGCTTTCAGAAACTTAGGTTTTATAATCCGGTCAAGCCACGACTTCACGAAAATAGAACCAGTGAAAATACTTTACTATTCCCTCGTACGGTCAAAACTAGAATATGCGTCAGTAATCTGGAATACCACTCAAATAGACTTAATTCATAAACTAGAACGTATTCAGTCAAAGTTTCTTAGATATCTCAAATTCAAAGCCTGTGGAGAATATCCAACATTCGATTCATACGATAATCTAGTCTCAGAGACCAACGTCAGCAAACTAGCACTCCGACGACAAGTAAATGACCTGCTCTTTCTGTATAAAGTAATTAACGGTATAATAGACGATTAGAACTTATTATCAGCCATATTATTTAATGTTCCCAATTCCAAAATACGTCCCAAGCATAAAATCTTTCATTGCCAGAGAGCGAAAACTTCAATTCTTTCTGCCTCTCCGGTGTGGAGAGCGTGCAACTTTTTCAACACAATTTCATGTGTAAATAACACAATTGATATTTTTGCATTGGGTTTATACAATTTTAAAAATACTATTACTGGAACACTGAATCAATTGTAGTAATATTATGTAATTAGAGCACTACAATTGGGCTCAGCCTGTTGAGCTCTATCAATAAATAAATAAAACATTTCGCTTTTGTGTACTCGTTTTTGTCTTCTCGCATACTTTGTTGACAAAAATGTTAAATTCCAGCTGATCACTCAGCACCTAGACGCTAGTCCTTGGTCTGAATATAGGACAATTGCAATGGCGGACAATTACGATGAAGCTCAAATCACGGACAATTGCGATGATTTTGACGGTGGTCATTTTACAAAATGATGGTAGAACAATAGCTAACCGCAGGTGCACCTAAGCTAACCTAAGCTAAAAGTGGTTGTAATGCAAGTAGGCTATGTTTACAAGCTACCTTGCCTGTCTCAAGCCCGGAAAAATTGTGAGAGGAATCAGTGTTCTATTCGAAAGTATCAATATTTCACATAATTCTCTTGCAAGAGGTATTGATTGATTGAGTTTGCTTTATTTTAATTCGCTTCTTATGCCACTTTTGGCTAATTTGCGAAGATGGGGATGAGTTATGATATGATGAAATTGATGAATGGGTACTCGCAAACATCCATGCCCAAGCCAGGATTCGAAACCGGGACCCCTGGCATCGTAGCGCGACGTGCTAACAATTCCGCCACGGGGGCCAGCTGTAAGAGGTATTGTACGGGTGTTAAGTCACCCTTCAATTTGTAAGAAGATTTAAAATGTTATCGCAATTGTCCATCCGCCCTTTCACTTTTGTGTTCATCTCAATTGTCAGTCATCTGAATTGTCCGCCATCGCAATTGTCTGGCTACCGGTATATGGAGCGTTCGCCACTAATTGCAGCATTTGTTTCTTGGAATTAACGATCGTATCCTCTTTTCTTTTAATGTACAGTGAAAGGTAGTCGAAGTCAGAAGCTATTTCTTAATTGCTAACAGATTTGAGAAATGTACGTGTCAGATGCATCAGCTCTCCTTAAAATTATGGATGCACTGAGCCTTAGGATTATACATCTTCTGGTATATAAAAGAATTATGCATATTTGTTATTGTTCTTCCATCAAGCAATGCTCTTTTAATGCAAGTGAAATAAACATTCTGTATAGTCTTCTTTGATTTCTTCTATAAACACAAGAATCCATGCTTCTAACGATTCAGATAGGTATGTATCGTCATTGAAGTGCGCTTTAAATTCTCTGTTCCTGAAATTGAATTTTTCACTCTAAAAGAACTGTTCAGCTGACATAAATGAATACTGAACTATCAGAACATGTTTACTTTCCAGGGAAAGAAATAGACTCTACCAGAGCACACGAAATTAAGTTACAACGCCCCTGAAATCTAATTACACTCCACCGAAGCAACTTGGGTGCCTTGTTCGCCTTCTCAGAGTAGCAAGACCCGTGAGTTGCTGTTTGCCTGTCAGAGTGCGCGTTATTGCGAAACTTCGTTTAATATTCCTCGTCCTTCGCACTGGATGCTCTCCCAGATAACTTTTGCATAAAGTTGTTGCACTTCCGGTAAACAATTTGTGACTTATATATCCTGTAAGTGGCTTAATGTTGTTAAGTTTTAGCGGGATAGACCTTTTAGCTTAACTACATCTGTCCACGTTGTGTGTTACGTGTCCTTGGTAACTTTCTTTGCTGGTGTGTGCATCCCAGATGTAAAGTACGTGTTTTAAGTCCACTTCATGCACAGTAAGGCTAATTGGGACTGGACCTACAGTTTAAAGTGGGATCTGAAATACTGTGCGCCTCCACCAGGTATCGAACCTTGATTACCAGGCCGCGACGCTACCACTGCGCCATCGGGGAGGCCTACAGTACATCCCAGATGTTTATAAACTAAACAGCCCTCTGAGTGCCAGGGCTTGCCAAGCTGATTTTTCATTTGGCGACATGTGGTCAGCACATCTAGTCCCATCGCCGCTGTTTTCTGGCTTTAGAGATCGGAGCTTGCTACTTATTCTTGTCAAGTTCCTCCCCAAATGTCCTCGCAATGCTAGACCAACACCGAAATACTGGGGGTTCCCACCGAGAATTCAACCCAGGACTGCTCGTACTATACGTCTGAAGGTTTGTTCTGGTACCGCTCCCGCCACTCTGTGGTCCGTTGTCTGCTGACCTTGGCAGCCATCACGCGACTGCTTCCACCCACGGACAGGAGCGCTGAGAATATCACGTGCTTGGTTCTCTGCCACTCAGAGCTCGCCGTTCCCTTTACGAGGGGAATTTGAACCCTTGGTTGCCACATTCAGAATGAGGGGGTGCAGAACACAACCGACACACAGAGAGCAGGTATTTGAGGCAGAGAGAAGAAAATAATTTTTCCTTGAAGGGCTTGCTTGCCTTTCGAAGGATTTGTGCAACAGCACGGTCAGTCACGACGTTTTCACGAAACACGCTTGGCAACTATGATCGGCAGACGACAGAGAATTTTTGGGGAGATCTGTACAAGGATAAAAAAAAAAACTCTTGACCTATAAATGCGAGAATTCTAACAGTTTGGCTCCGTGGGAGCTACAATTAGCTATGACTTATAAGCAGTGGAACGAAATTAGTTTCCCGGCGTGAGCACACAAATATCAGATGTTAGAATTGGTGTTGGTATTGAAGCTATAATAGTGCATTCTTATTCAGGCGTGAGCACACAAATATCAGATGTTAGAATTGGTGTTGGTATTGAAGCTATAGTGCATTCTTATTCAATTTTGTCTAAATGCTTTTAAATTGACATTTTATCAGCAGAACACGGCCCATTTAAACACGATACAGTTAATATTAAAACATTATAAGAAAGTAACAATACAAGCACCAAACTACAGATTTTCAGAAATGAGGAATATGAATTACATTGGTGATGTGACCCTTCGGACAGCTAATTTAGAATGTCTGACTGCCTAAGTAAGCTAGAGGTTTTTCGTGCAATATAATCACAGAGTAGGACGTCACAGCTTCGCCTACTATAAACTGGATATTACAATGCGAACTATATTGTTATATTTTAACTGTTACATAACAGTTTCATTAACAGAATTATATGTTACCAAAGTTTATATACTGTATTACACAGTCCTCGAACTTTACATTTCTAATTCTTTACCTTAATCGTAACAATGAAGATGATTCATGATGATACAGGTGAAAGAACACAATGTTCTGCCTTTTGTTCGAACCCAATTTTTTGGGGTTGAACATACAACACCGTTGCTTAAGTATTATTGTGGTTGCATTCCACAGATGGCAGTAGTGATGTATATATCAAATAGTACCCAATTAAAATGTCACTTAGCATGCATGCTCTCACCTTCAGAGACTTAAGTGATACGGAACTAAAGGTAGCAAGATATTTTCAGCTCTTCTGCCAAATTGCTCTCAGAAGGGGGTAGGGATACCATGCAGTATCCATTCTCAGTTATAATTATTATTTTTAAATGTATAGAGAGAAACATGAAATTAAAAACAAGCTGCCACCGATTCCGGAGTGTCTGTTAGTTTGATTTTCTGACCAGTTATTTAGAGGGTCAAAGTTGATATTATATGTTCAATACACAGTTCTTTATCAACATCTCATAAACCTAAAAAGTATTTAAAAGCGTTAGGAATCTTCCTTTCCCGTTCTGAGGCAGCATTTCTAGATTTATGAGATGTTGATAAACAATTGTTTATAATATATATAATGTCAACTTTGAGCATCTAAAAACTTCTCTGAAGTCACCAAATCAAAACAAGCAGATTTACTTAATTCGATTGGTGGAATCGTCATGATCTCGCTTCGGAAGGATCGTGTTCGAGTCACGATCAGGAGTTGTTTGCTCCTTTGTATATTTCACCATTCACTCTCGTCACCCTAAATAAACTACACAAGGAAAACAAGCAAAGCTACATGTTTAATTTCCTCATGTTTTGTGACGATACTCTAGTAAAGCTGTTCAAATTAAACGCATTTTTCATGTTCTTTCTGTACTTGAGCCATATGAGGAAAACTGACGAGAAACAAACAACCCAGGAGCAAGAGCCAATTACCAGAGATCGCTCGCGGGCTTTTGTTTTAAGAGGAAACCCTTACCAAAGCAATTTGTTCCCAAGCTGTGAGATGCAAAAATTAATGCAATATTCTCTCTTCCTCACATTTCATTTTGCCTATGAATTTATTTCCTTCTCCCTCTATCTTTCTCTCTCTCTCTCTCTCTCACTACTTCGCTATCTTTCTCTCTATCCCCCCTCTCTAATTCTTTCTCTCTGCCGGACCTTGTGGTCGAGTGGTTAGCACATCGCGCTGCGACGCCAAGGGTCCCGGTTTCGAATCCCGCTCTGGCTTCATTGTTTGTGAATATTCATTCATCAATTTCATCACTCATCCCCATCTTCTCAAATTAGCCAAGAGGCACAACACGCGAAGTAAAATAAACTAAATCTATCAATCTTTCTCTCTCTCTTTATCTCTTTTATTTCTTCTTGCTGTCTGTTATCACATTCTCCTTCTCTCTTCGTTTCTCACTTCTCTCCCCTTGTTTCTCTATCTCCCCCTCTGTCATATTTCGCTTTGTCGTGAATTTGTTTCCTTTTCTGTCATCTCTCTTCTTCAATCTTTCACTTTGTCTCTTATCGTGTGCTCCTTCTCTTCCATATCAAGGGGCCGCCCCGATGGCGTAGTGTTAACAACGTCGTCTTGTAATCAGAGATTCTCTGGTTCGAATCCCGGTGAAGGCACATGACACAGTAGTAGTTCGGGTCCTACTTTAAACTGTGGGTCCGGTCCCGATTAGTCTTTCTGTGCAAAGAGTGGACTTAAAACAACAAATCAATCAATCAATCTATCTTTCATTTCACCCCATGTATATATGTGTTGGATCTCTTTCTCATCCTTCTCCTTCATCTTCTCTTCTTCTCGTATCATTTCACTTTGCCCATGAATTTCTGTTTCGTCCACTCTCTTTCTCTCCTCTTTGTATACTCTCATCGCACCTTAAATGTGTGCCTCTTCCCCCTCCTCTCTGTCAGTGTCAATTTATGAATTTGTATTTCTGCCTCTCATCTCGCTCTCTGCTTACCTCACAAATATGAGGATCAGTGATGACATATTGACGAAGGTACACTTACAAGAAAGCCCAAGTCCAGGCCCGTCAGTCGAACCCGGGACCCCCCGACGTCGCATCACGCTGTGCTAACTACTACGCCACGGATGTTGGTACTCTTTATACCTCTGTTGTATAGCTGCTTTTTTCTTCCAACACACTCTCCATATGCATCTGTCTTGCGTCATCTCATTCTCCTCAACGTTTCTCTTTTTATCTATCGCTCTCTCTCTCTCTTTATCTCCCTTTTTGTCTGTTCTCTCTTTATCACCGTACATCTTTTCATCTCTTACTGCTTATCTTTCATCTCAATCTCCATACACACCCACACGCCTCGCTCGTTCTCTCTCACTTCACTCTATGAATATGCCTCACTCCGCTCACACTTTCTCTCATCTCTCTCTCAGTATGTATGTCCGTCTCTCTCTCCCAATTTTCATATAGCTGTACCCTTACAAAATGTGTCCCAATCTGTGGGAGATAAAAAAAATGAATGCAATATTCTCTGTCCCTCTCTCTGACTGTCCCTTTCTGTCTGTCCCTCTGTTCCTCTCTCTCTCTCTCTCTCTCTCTCTCTCTGTCCCTCTCTCTCTCTCTGTCCCTCTCTCTCTCTATCTAAGTCACTCTCTCTCTTTCTCTCTAAGTCCCTCTCTCTCTCTCTCTTTCTCTCTAAGTCCCCCTCTCTCTCTCTTTCTCTCTAAGTCCCTCTCTCTCTCTCTCTTTCTCTCTAAGTCCCTCTCTCTCTCTCTCTTTCTCTCTAAGTCCCTCTCTCTCTTTCTCTCTAAGTCCCTCTCTCTCTTTCTCTCTAAGTCCCTCTCTCTCTCTCTCTGTCCCTCTCTCTCTCTCTGTCCCTCTCTCTCTCTATCTAAGTCACTCTCTCTCTTTCTCTCTAAGTCCCTCTCTCTCTCTCTCTTTCTCTCTAAGTCCCTCTCTCTCTCTCTTTCTCTCTAAGTCCCTCTCTCTCTCTCTTTCTCTCTAAGTCCCTCTCTCTCTCTCTCTTTCTCTCTAAGTCCCTCTCTCTCTCTCTCTTTCTCTCTAAGTCCCTCTCTCTCTCTCTCTTTCTCTCTAAGTCCCTCTCTCTCTCTCTTTCTCTCTGTCCCTCTCTCTCTTTCTCTTTCTCTCTGTCCCTCTCTCTCTCTGTCCCTCTCTCTGTCCCTCTCTCTCTGTGTCCCCCCTCTTTCTCTGTGTCCCCCCTCTCTCTCTCTGTCCCCCCTCTCTCTCTCTGTCCCCCCTCTCTCTCTGTGTCCCCCCTCTCTCTCTGTCCCCCCTCTCTCTCTGTGTCCCCCCTCTCGCTCTCTCTCTCTCTCCTTCTCTCTAAGTCTCTCTCTCTCTTTCTCTCTAAGTCTCTCTCTCTCTCTCTGTCCCTCTCTCTCTCTCTCTGTCCCTCTCTCTCTCTCTCTGTCCCTCTCTCTCTCTCTCTGTCTGTCCCTCTCTCTCTCTCTGTCCCTCTCTCTCTGTCCCTCTCTCTCTGTCCCTCTCTCTCTCTCCCTCTCTCTCTCTCTCCCTCTCTCTCTGTCCCCCTCTCTCTCTGTCCCCCTCTCTCTCTGTCCCCCTCTCTCTCTGTCCCTCTCTCTCTCTCTGTCCCTCTCTCTCTCTCCCTCTCTCTCTCTGTCTCTCTCTCTCTCTCTCTCTCTCTGTGTGTCTGTGTGTGTGTGTGTGTGTGTGTGTGTGTGTGTGTGTGTGTGTGTCCGTTCACCATCTATCCTGATTCGTGTTTGTTTCCAGGACGTGCAAACACCCACGAAGCTCTGCTGTTTCTTTCCCATTTGGCGGTTGAATAAGCGGTGACCTTGATTGCCTGAAAACACGGCTCTTCTTTTTTTTTTCACCTCCCTGCCTTCCTCCTGTTGCTATGGTAACGGTTTTATAATGATGCGCGTATCAAAGGTGAGAGGTTGCTAACTGGCTCGTAAGCAGTGTTGCCGCAAAGGAAGTGGGAGACGCTTCCATGTCGTTCGAGGGAGAGCGCTGAAAGTTTCCTTTGTGTTTATTTGCACTTTTATTTGTTTAGGCTTCGGACCTCACGTAAAGTCTTTATTACCTGTTTCAGAAGGAAAAGTTAGAATTCTCCCCGAATCTTTTGTCTTTTTTTCCAACTGTCACCGAGAATTGTTGTGCTGGATGTTAATGAAATGCATGAAAGGGCAAATACAAACTTCGTGGGTTGAAAGAAATTATGGATGTCTAAATAAAACTAAATCTGAGTCTTTTTTTGTAAGAAATTTTACAAAAAAACGTATTATTTTTGGTACGCTTACTTACCTTCTGCAAAACAAGATAAAAATTGGCAAAAGAGAGAGAATACACGGGAATAGAAGAGAGGGGGACTGGAGCAAAGACTGGGTAAAGAGAAAGAAATGGAACGAAAGAGAATGAAAGTAAGTGAAAAGCAGACAGAGAAAGACTACAATAAAGAGTGAGTAAAGAGAAAGAAATGAAACGACAGAGAATGAAAGTTAATGGAAATTAAATCAGACACACACACACACACACACACACACACACACAAAAGAGAGAGACAGGGGGAGGGAGAGGGAGAGAGAGAGGGAGGGAGAGAGATAGATTGGAGCAAATAGTGAAAAAGATTGTAAGACAGGGAGAATGAAAGTCAATGAAAATTACACGCAGAGAAAGATACTGGAGACGGGAAAAGAGGAAGCGGGAGACAAAGAAACGAAAACAGAAAATGGAAGGCGTAGAGCCAAAGAGAAGAAATGTAGACTGAAATAAAGAACGATAAAAGAGAATGACGGAAATATGACAGAGAAAATGAAACACCCAGAGAGCGAACGAGAGAGAAAGGATGCTAGAAAAAGAGAAAAAAGAATGAAGGGCGTAGGGAAACAAATTGGATGGAAGAGGAGAAGAAAGAAAATTGAAAGCATCGAGAGAGAGAGAGAGAGAGAGAGAGAGACTGTAGACTGGAAAAGAGCAATAAAAGATAAATAAAAACGATAAATGGGACAAAAAGAGAATAAACGTATAACTTTTAAAGAATCTGGAATGTTACATTCCCCTATATAATTATGAGAATAGATTAATTGAATTAAAATGACTCCCAATAAATCAATATTTTAGTGAATTTTACATATAGCGAGAGATGGCGCATTTCAGAAAGATTAAAACTGATACTACTTCTATGGTAATCTGATACATTCCTTATAAGTTGGTTTTTATAGATGCATTTTTACATTACTAAAATTCATTTATTCTGTCAACTAGGAAACTGTAGCTCTCATATCTTGCTAGAATTCAACAAGTCTCTATTTGCATATTCACAGTACGTGGTAATCTACTTCACAAGTACATCCAATACGCATATTAATGAAATGGAAATTCTCCAGATTTCACTTCCTTTACGTGCAGCAAGGGAGATTTAAATCTCATTTTTCTCCAAGCCCCGAAGCATCATTTCTTCGTTTAGTTCTACCACAACGGGAGGTAATTTAATACGGTTTTTCCTTGATATCGACCCCCGTGAGAGACGGTGGGATTGGCTAATCACCCTCTCCTTTTCCTCCAGGGCGGTCAAATATCCAATTCTTTGAATCTTCTCTCTCCCAATTTCTGGCTCTGGGTTCAACTTTATTACATTTCCTCCCTTTTTTCTGCTGTGGCTTGATTTATCGTCGTTGCTTTCTTTCCACTTCTTCCCGATCCCCCTTACTTCTTCGCCTATTCTTGTTGGTGATGAAGCACCCAGACGGTAGACGCCAGTGGGCTGTTTCTCAGTGTTGCCAACCGACATATTACGTTACGATATTAATTTTGGATCGAGATGATCAAAATGGAATGGTTCATTCCAGTGACTTCACTTATGAAGGTTATTTTTAGTCACTTTTTGTGTCTCTTTTGGCTAATCGCGACGACGAGGATTAGTGACATGATGAAATTGAAGGGATATTCGGAAAGATCGCCCATACCCATACTGTTATTCGAACCCGGGACCCGTGATGTCGTAGCGCACTGTCCTGACCACTCTGCCAAAGTTGGTAAAAAAGTAATTGTTGTTGCGGGTAAGCCTTGTCGTTTTCTTTAACTAGGAGCAGCTACACATTATTTTGGTTGTTAAATTTTAATGTATCCTAGTTTTAAGTTAATTTATATGTTCCTCTTTGTGTATTATAATGAATTAAATGCTGTTAGAAGGCTTTTTAAGCTGTTTTCAACAGCCTAACTCCAAGTAGTACGTATAATAAAGCTTGCAAACAAGAACTGTGGTATGTAATTCACAATATATCATTACATAGTTCCCGGGCTCGATATCCGGCCTGGGCGTTCTTTTGATTGTAAAGTGCTCACCTGTGCTTAGCACCACGCCATGAATGCGTATAGGGGGTGTGGGGGTAACGCCCCACACTTTCTTGATCCGGTCGTGAGTGGGGGTGTTGTGATCAGCATCACGCCCCTGACCGCCTTTACCTCCTAGGGTTTCCCCCTGGTTGTTGCCCCTTCTTCAATTTCATATCATTCATCCTCATCTTCGCGATTAGCCAAAAGTGTCAGAAAAGAGACGTAAAATAAGCCATATCAATCAATAACTCTTCGACTGAATTTCTTTACTTATATTTAAAAAAGGTGTATTTATGTAGATTTAGACAACATTAAACAGCAAATTTTAGGTGCACAAGAAACAACACTAACCAAAAGATAAGATATTGGCGACGTCAGGGTTCCTGGGTTCGAATCCCGGCTGAGCATGCATGTTTGTGTCCATTCATCAATTTCATCATGTCATCACTCATTCCCATCTTCGCAAATTAGCCAAATTGGCACAAGAAGCGAAGTAAAATAAAGCAAATCAATAAATCAATAAGCTATTGGCTCTGGTAGGGGACACCCTCTTTCCTGCATCAATGTCTGATTCCGTTGCATGCTAATCAAACTGTAGAGTGGTGTTCATAAAAAAAAAATACCTGGAAATTATCCATCACTGAGTTTGATGTATTCAAACATTGAAACAAATCATGAACGAAGCACGTACAACCTTTGCAACAATGCCAGTACCATTTAATTCCATAAGCAATGCCTTTGATGTAATGAAAAGATGAATAAAAACTGTGATGGACAATTTATATGGTAATATTTTTGCATTTCACTGTAGAAATTTACGATGTCAAGTAAATCAACTGCCATTACACGTCTGGTGTTGTAAGCGTAGATCAAACTATTTTTCTCCCGTTAGATTGCACATACAGAAAAAAGAATAGTATGTAAGGTTTAAAAGCAATGTATATTTTTACTTTGCGTTTTCTTTGTTAATTCTTCACTTTCGCCCTTGAAAGAATCTTTTCATCATGCAAGACAGAGGGGAAATTTATATACTCAGGAAGCAGTTGTCGAAAGTGCCTATCAGTCATTTTCTATGTCTTCGATCGCTGAATGGATAAATTCTCTGTGCGTGACTCTTGCAGTTTGGAATTCTTAAACCCCCCACACAGGTTCAAACGCCGCATGCAAATAAAGAGCATTTTGGTTTTCTCATGAAAAATTCAAACCGGTAAAGTACCCTATTTGCAAAGGTACTTGTCAAAATTTGCGTACGTCATGTAGCAATTTGCTTAACTGGTTTGTCCATTAAAACATAATTGCGACTTTCAAATTTTTGCAAATCGACATGTCTCTAAGGAATCTCCTTACCTGGCTAAAAGGTGAGGCTTTGTAGGGGCGCTTAGCACATAACGACAAAACACAGGACAATACACAACCCTACGGAGGATTATACTGGCCGTAGGTCCAATCGACAGACTTCCTCGTTGGGCTGCAAACTGCAGTCATCGAGGTGTTCGTGGATGTGAGGTTGATATTCGGGTGTCTTCAGAAAGGGTTACCCCTTTCACACCAAGGGTCACCTCTTTCACACCAGAAGTTTGGAAAAGAAGGGACATACAAGTAGGAGGGAACATCTGCGATATTTATTGACGGTACCACCCCCAACATTTGCCTGAACTGACTGAAGACATCCACGGACAAGCTGACTAAAGATGATCTTCACTATCCACAGAGAAGACATCTATAGTAATAAGTGAAATACTAGAAGGAAACCTGACCTCCCCAATGGCGTAGCGGTTACATCGTTGCCTTGTAATCAAGAGATTCCCGGTTAGCTACCCGGTGGAAGCACATAGTGGTTCGGATCCCACTTTAAACTGCAGGTCTTTCTGTGCGTAAAGCACACTTAAAAACGAACTCAAACTCGGATAATTAAACAATTTCTGTTGTTGGAATAATTTAATGGGTTTATGTAGCATATCCATGGGAAAGTATAGAAACGTTTGCAGGGTACTCGTCGGAAAACCTGATGGTAAGACACCTGATGAAAGGTCACAATACTTTGACGGATTGTATTAGGTTTTACGTCGCTTGTCTGGCACTTTTGGCAGATCTTGACGATGAAGATGACTGATGATACAATTAAATTGATGAAGGGACACTCACAAGAAATACTCATCACCAGGCCTGGATTTGAACCCGGAACCCCTTGCGGAGTAGCGCGCTGTGATAACCACTCCGCTGCAAAGGTTGGAGAAGGTCACAAGACAAAAGTACAAATAAGATGGACGTGATGGAAATTAAGTTGTAAAGATTTGACCGATCTTGTCCAAGATGGAGACAGATGGAAATCTGTTGTCGCTGTGGTAACAGACCTTCAGGTTTAGTAACTGAAAATGTGAATATGTTCCGTAAACACAGCTCCAGTTTTCAATTTCACTGCTCCATTTCTTTCATTCTGACATATTTTTTTTGCACTCCTTGGTTCAATGAGACACTCGCACCGAGATAATTCGAACGACGAAGGCAAAATTAGTTAAGGTCATATTTTTTCCAGTGCTGAAACTTTTCTCTTTGGAAACAAGAATGGGTGTGGGATTAAGATGAGAGTCACGTAAAAGTGATTCAGTGCCGCGCGGCAGAAGAGGGAGCTAAATTTAGAAAAATTGGCCCATTTATTGAGTTCCTTTCTAGACGTGTTTACTTCCGACTGTGATCCTTCTCTCTGTTCTCTCCTTCGACTTATGGTCAAGAGAGGCCAAAGGGATAAGGAGTGCTTCATTTCCTCCTGCCTTTTGACTCGAATTAGATTTCCATTCTTTCATCTTCCTTTTACACTCGACGCTTAAGATCTGCCCTCTTGTTGGGTATCTCTCAAAAGGTTCTGTTATAAATTTCCATTTATCTTTCCAGGTTTATTTGCTTGTATTTCCGAATTCCTTTTAATGTTAATTTTTTCTACTTTTCCTAATGCCTTACTTATTTTCTAAATATTTATTCCGAGTTTTGTGCTTTTGTAATGTACACTCGCAGTATCTTTTTCCATGTAACAACATTTCTATTTGCTGACCTCCGCAGTATGATGTCAGCGGTCTTTGTGTGTTCCTTCATCAATTTCATATATCCTCATCTTCGCGATTATTCAAAGATACAGAAAAGCGAAGCTAAATGAACAAAAACAATCAATTTCTACTTCTCTTTTAATAAGCCTTAGATGTTTTATTAAATGTTACTTTATTCTTCCATATTCAGGTTCTATTTCCAAAATTAAAATTGGTGTTTTGTTTCGCTATTGTTTTTACGTTCTTCTCTTTCTCATCATAATATTCTCAATTACCTTGCTTAACCTTTAAACAGCCAATGGATCATATATGACCCATGGTGCCGATTACAACATTCATGTGCTTTTAGGACCTTCATACTTGTATGTGAGGTTGTAAACGCTGACAGATGTTGAGATAAGACTTTGAAATGTCACGTGGAAGAAATCCCCCCTCCCCCATTCTCTTAATATGCAAATTAGCTATTTTTAGCCAAAATGCAGGATTGTGCATATTGCGTCATATTTCAGCCTGTATGAGAACTACGGACTTGAAACTAGTTTTACTTTGTTGCAAAAGTTCTACTCTTTGAAAACAATGCAAAAGTTTGCGCCCTTTTTCCAAAATAACGGGAGAAGAGGGGGCGAACGCCACATTTTTTTGGGTTAAAATTTGTGGACTTTGCTCCTCCCAAACCCATTTTTCTCACTTGGTCTTTCTGAATTGTACACGGTCGCGTGCTCCGATGTTTTTGCTTTCAAACAAAAGTTATCCGAAGTAGATTGCTCAAATAGTCTCAGAGATATAAAGTTTTTTCTGAAATAAGTGCAAAAATTTAAAAATTGCGCGCCAAGGCCGCGGCGAGAGAGGGGTTTCTTTCAAAAACCGGCTCGGCTGTTTAAAGGTTAAATGCTGTTTCAACAATGAGTCTGTAGAAAATTGCAAATCGTTCTCTGAATTGTACGGCATATATTGATGCTGAAATGAACAGTGAGTGTTCTCATTTTATTCTCTTCAAGAATATTGACTAGTTGCGTCAAGAAAGAACTTCTTAAATTGTTTTCTAATTACGGTATAAATATTACAATTAATAACTTTGAAAACAGGGAAATGTAAGACTATTTTTAGATCCATAATTAACTTCTTGAGGTGAACATTCAAGCTTTAGAGCCTGTGAGTTATGCAACCACGAAAGCACTTATAATGTGCTGGTTGTATAAGATCGAGGCGATCACGTTTTGAGGAGAAATCTCCAACCCTTTCTGTAAAATCATGATTGATTTGATTTTATTTTAGTTCGCTTTTCTGCCACTTTTGACTAATCGCGAAGATGAGGACGAATAATGATATGATGAAACTGATGAAGGGGAACTCACAAAGAGCACCCATGCCCAGGCCGGGATTCGAACCCGGGACCCTAGTAAAATCATGAAATTTGAGCTTTAATTGTACAAGTTCTCACTCGTGGAGTTTCAAAGTTCCCTTTACGCTCAGATAGGCTGATGGGGATTGGACCTACAGTTTAATGTGGAGTATAAAGGTTTTCGAACCACTATATAATCTGCTTCTGATCGACCTCGAGAACACTTGAATACAATAGGATAACCATTATTAGACCATTATGGAAGCAGAAAACTTACTAAGCTGGTCATTCACTATGACAGTTACGTGTCCAAAGCGTTGGTGGACATATACTGTATCTTGTCAGCCATTTTTCTCAAAAGAAAACATCAGAATTATTAGAATGCAGGGTGATTCACAGAAAATTAACACATTTCTTTCCTAATTTATTTCAACAAGAATGTTGCTAAACACAATTTGTTATGCCACAAATGTATAGAGTAACTTTGGGAGATTACTACCCTCTAAAGCAAATGCTGAAAATATCCTCCCTGCTGCTCCAAGCACAACGCAACATGTCGTTCCATGTTACTGGCCGCTCGTTGGAGAACGCTGTTGTCAACAACATTGATCTCGTGTACAATGTTCTGCTTCAAATTGTCCAAAATCTAGTCCGTCTCTGTGAACAGTGACAGAAAAGTGACGCAAAAAGTACAGATGATGATGACTTCTTCTCGTTTTTTGTCGGTGGTTTCAGGCGTTCATTGTGCAAAATCGTTCTTCAACGAGCAGCCAGTAATATGGAACGACGTGTTGCGTTGTACTTGGAGCAACAGGGAGGACTTTTTCAGCATTTGCTGTAGAGGGTAGTAATCTCCCACAGTTACTCTACATTTGTGGCATAACAAATTGTGTTTAGCAACATTCTTGTTGAAATAAATTAGGAAAGAAATGTGTTAGTTTTCTTTGAATCACCCTGTATAATAAAACACATCACTTACTGCCAACCCTTACCGATACGGCCATATCACCCCTTCACAGAAAAATTCAAAATGGGGCCAGGGGGAAGAATGAGAGATGGGTATTCAAAAATTTCAGTAGCCAGATTTTTTCTAAAAACTGGGGGAGCAAAGAAGGTAATACTTCTGCATCGGGAGATAGTAGACCACCCCGGTACTAACTCTGGTGTCGCTTTTGCCCGCGCTGGTGAAATTCCTGAGTACGTCACTCCATAGAGACGAATTTAGAGTAAAAAGATAGCATGGTTCGTCATGTTTTTTGAGAATAACGAAAGGGTCGTTAGGAAAATTCACGAAGGCAAAACACGGGAAACAAGAAAAAGGAATTCCATGATAGGAGAAGGTGGATGATGACTTGAAAGTATTAGAACTGAAGAGGGAGTCTTAAATCTTAGAATAGGGAAGATCTATGTCTTTTATCGACCTTTGGACTAGTGGTATGGCCAAGAGACTGAAAGCCAGGTAAGTCATAAAGGAGCTGAATAGAGGTTGGACTGCCAAGCTGCTTTTTTTTTGTTTGGTGATGTATGATTGGTCGAGTCTCAGTTCCATTTTATCTTAAATTGTAAAGGGACTATCACTGTATCTTCTTTCGACTTTGGACCACAATTTCTCTAATGATGTTTGGTTAACCTTTCGAAGCTTAATTTGCTCCATCCCGTATCTTCTGTCATGAAACCATGCCTACGGAAAGCCCTAACTTATACAGAGCTTATCATAATAGATTAAATAACTTTTAAGAATTTATTTCGACTAAACCATGTGGAATACAACAATGATATTTGTTGCGTATCAATCAGTAAGACCTCAAGTTTCTATGAATATCTACAAATGGCTGCAAATGTTCAATGTGGCTTCCACCAGTTATGAGACACACATCCCATCGAAATTCGAGTTCTTGCTAAATTTTCCCAAAAATTCCTCGTCCACCAAAGCAAGAGCGATTCTTATTCTCTCATTTAGTTGCGCACATCCTGCGGCATAGGTGGCACATAGACTTTGTCTTTTACAAAGCCTCAACTGCAGAAATTTAGGGGTGCAAGGTCTGGGAAACTTTAAGACACAGCCTGCTTTTTCTGCAACTGTGAAAGTCGCCATTTTTGTTTACCACTACAACAGTGCCACAATGGCAGTGTTTACAAAAGTCTTGCGCATGAAAACAAAACTTGAAGATGTTCTCATTGTTATACAACGAACCTCATATTTCTTCAGGTATTTTTTTAAAAAATAATACACCCGATAAGTTGTTTACTCTATTAGGATACACGCTGTACTTTACTCTACAATTCTCATTTAAGATCTCATGTTAGATCTTGATGTCTGGTAAATATAGATTTTACAGAAAATAGCTGATCATGTTCCATTGTTTGGACTGTACTTTGTTCATTATATCTACACACAACCTTTCAGAGACTAGCTTTGTCTCCGCCTTCAGGAATAGTGTCTTTTTGTTATGGGGCCATATCCGTCAACGCAGGATATGTTCAATTCAGTTCAATTGAACAGACTTTATTCTTGAGCAAGGTTCATCAAATATTGACACATGGCCCTAACCTGGGGGAAGGAGCAAATATGAGTACTAATACTGGGATGATATATATATATATATATATATATATATATATATATATATATATATGTATAGACAGACTTAAATTTTGTGTACATATAAATGAATTCAAATTTGAACTTTTGCTTTGTATTGATTATTGCTGTTTCTTATTTAAATAGTGGTATTTGTATAATTTATTTATTATTCTCAAGCTTTTATAGTTTGTTACTTGTTTATTTTTTGTTTCTTCTGTCCTTTAGTTTTCTCCTCTGTTCAAAATTTGTAATATATGTATGTATTTTTTTGTATTTGTGTAACTTTTGTATTTGTATAACTTTTTGTATTCGTATTTATCTAAGGTTTTGTGTAATAATTACTGTGTGTTTGTATTATGTATTTATGTAAATTATATTGTATATAGCAAATTGTAATGCCTATTGTAATTGGAGCATTCGCTCTGTTATAGGCAACTGGTTAATAAATAAATAAATAAATGATTGTTAAGAGGTATCCGAGGCTCCACGCCTGGAAAAGCAGACCTACTTTGATGGTGTGAAAGAAAACTGAAATGAAATTAGTGAGGAAAACAGAGTGCCAGGGAGGATGATTTGTTTGCGGTGTTCAAGGCGCCACCATGTCAGTTACCCTGGGTTTATACTTCGTTTAATTAACTTATATTTACTTGCAATCTTCTCCAGTGACGCTTACATGAAACTGTCGGTCTCTGAATGATTGTGAACGTCCAGTTCTGCTAGTATGTGTGTTAACACTGTACCTAGATTGCATGTTGACTAACCAACTGATCACACACCATCTTCTGATGTGTGATCAGTCTACATCAAGGATTGTGGACATAGTGGAATCATTGTCACCTAATCTCGGGGTTTTCTTCCGAGTAGGACAATGTGCAGCTGCTCATTTAGAAACAGTTCTGAAACAACGTACTCTTTTATCATCTTAAGGAACGTTACATAACAATTGCGGTTCGTAAAGTCTGCTGATGTATCAATGAACATAAATCTGCTTCGTCGACACTGAACACAACTTTAAGTTTTATAACTTAATACCCGTACGTTCTAACGGCGCTTCATATTGGATGCCACAAAGTCCCTCTGTGGCTGCCTGAGTTCCGTGAAGAGGAAACCGATGGCAACATCTGGCGCTCTTCCCGTGCAGCAAATATTGGATTCCTGACGCGGAAGTCAGCGTTTAAAGCGAGCGGAGTTTGGGATTGTTGTCTTTCAGCTGGAGAGAGACTCCCAAATTGCATCCCTCAGGTTGGAGCATCACCCGCGGTGCAATAAACCATGAGCTTTCGGCATCTGAAATTGATTTTCTCCTATTTAAGGGGTTGAGTGCTTCTGTGTAACTGAAGCTTATACTCTCTACCATTACCACGCACATTCCTACACACACATTTAAATTTGGTTTCTGAGGTCTACAGGGAACAAGTTGTGTAAATGGAAATATGGTAAATAATGTATCTAAGATCACAAATAGTGCCAAATCGTGATCTTTTATGGAATTTCGATGGAAATGTGTATTTTGATGTTTGGGGCAATACCAATTTGATCCAATACCAATGCGATTCCAACACTTGAAAATGGAAACAGTTCTAAAATATGGTTTTTAATTGAAACTATACTACGTACATCAATCTACTAGAGTTTTACTTTATAATAATTTCACATTTTCTTGCATTTCTGTTGCCAAAATAATAAAAACTAGGATTTTTACAAAAGTTACAGGATAGTTGGACACTATGGAAGTGTTGATGAATCCACGAGATTCCCAATCTCCGGAAAAAAAAAAAGTATCAATCGCTATCGGTGATTCAATTTGAACCGATACTTTCTCACATCGGCTCAGCCCAAATTGGACCAATTTTAACTTCCTTCCGTGGTTCATGAAAGATATCCTGAACTATTTATACGTACGTCTGTGTAGCGCGAATCAATGTTAGGAGATGGATCGTAAAAGTGACGTTCGTCAAAGTGTCTCCTGAAAGGGGGTTGGGGGCGACGAAGTAGTCGAAAGGAGCTAAGACGAGTCGCAAACTCGAACAAATTGCCTCGAAAACTTTTTGATCAAATTCTCCATCGTAGACCAAAGCAATTTCTTGCCCTTGATTGCGAAGTTTGTAGAGTCCGTAGAAGTAAATAGAAAAGTTTTGCAGTCCACTTCGTAAATATGTGTCATCGTTGCGTAATTGTTTATCATCTTGGCAAATGTGGACCGGAGTAGAAGTTATTATTTTTCTCTTCTAGGCAAATTATTTCTGGAGAAAATTAATGTTTAATTAACTCCATATTAGCAACATCTTTCATATTTGATTTTCTTTTTATTTGTTTCTACTCTGTGCATTTGGAACAATTGATTTTGTGTTTAGTTCGCTTTGATAATATGATACATACATGAAATAACCTTTAGATTTAGGCCATGAAATAAGTTCTACCCCCCAAAAACGGGTTAAAATATTTCCTTAAGGCTGATATATACGTTTGACCTGTACACAATAGACCATTCTAATTGATTTGATCAGATTCCCTATATTCAACAGACAAAGTTCCGAACACGAAACTTTGCCACATTATCTGGTTCCGGATGTTCATAATTAAAGTTCCTCTGGCGTCTGGTGAAAGCGTCAATTGCTATGCAACTTTGTATACAGGCTATGGAGGCCATGGGTAAGCAAATGCTGATTTAAGAAATAGTTCAAATTTTCACCACCAGGTAGAGAAGTGGCGCTGAAATAACAATCAGAAGTGGTACATGCAAAACTTTGTTTTTGGTTATTTTTAGAATTCCCCTTTGGAAGTGCAGTTCAGTTGTCAGTGTGCACGAAGACTTCCCCGGGATATTGTTAACTATGCGCCAAATTTAAGCGCCACATTTCCACCCGGTGATGAAAATTGGAACTATTTTCTCGCAGCATTCGCTTTCACATGCCCGCAGTTCCACCGCAATCCGATGCTTGGAACGGACTCCAGACGGCTCTGAGTAGGGAACTTTAATTCTGACCACCTGGTCAGGCCCGTAACCAAATATTTATTTCGGAGGCTTATTCCTTATCAGTCATCATCTAAGGCAAAAAGTATGAGATAGAAGCCCTGAAGATGAATTTCTCAGCATATTACAACTAATTATGAAAGATGTATAATTCTGCAAAGGAAGTTAAATTAATTACCAGTATATACTATTTAAATGATATATTTGAAGGATTTCGGGGAAGGCTTCAGCCCTCCGAGCCGTCCCCCTACATGCCTGTACCTGCTTTTTCCTTTCTACAGACTTTTTCTGTTTATAGTTTAATCTTTTGTTCCTTGGTTATTTCTTCGGTCGTAAGGTCGGTTCTTTTTCATGTTCTCCTCCAAAGAACGCAATTTCATCCCATTCACGGAAACCGCTTCTCGAAACAAATGAATGTAGCGGAAATTGCGTGACCGCGAAACATCCATTCAAAAGGGCCCTTAGCGCCAGTAGTCGTTTGCGGCGTGTGGGCAAAACTGCTCAACTCGGGAGGAATCCGTGGCAGTTCCGCACTCGTCCGCCAGATGGAAGACTCGGAATAGAATGTCGCCTAGCGGGCGGAAGCGGAACTACTTGAAGAACGTTCTGATCAATAATGGTAGTAACTGCAGCTGGATGCAGATTTGGGACAATTCGAGTGCGTTTACGATTTGAGGACAGAATTTATTTTCACATAAAGCATCTCAAGTTCCCCACAACGATTTATTCTGTCTGGAGTTACAAACGGTAAAACGATTTTCAGAGATTAGCAGAGATGTCCCTCAGTCGCGAAGCACGTTGAGTGTTCAAACGTTCAGTGGCACCAAGTCTCACGTGTTTGTTTGTTCTTTCTGTTTAGTTCCACAATCACCATTTATCCTCGTCGCGATTAATGTACGGAGACAGAGAAGCAACTCTTTAATTGCCCAAATAAAGAGGCAGATGTAAATACAGGGCTACAAATCTAGGGTGTATATGGAAAGGCACATAAGTCACAAATTGCGCTTTTCTATTCATTTCTTTTAGGTCACACTGAATCAATTAAAGAAAATATAAGAATAATTTTAGATTTGGCATGCGAAAGGATTCTAAACATATGTTGCTATTGAAAGAAAATACATTAATAACTGTCTACTATAAAATTACATTTTTTGACTTTCGTGCTGTTTCCTAAACAGCCAAGAAATAACGCCATAATGTATCAATCTCTATGAAACTATTATACCTGCAGTGCTACTTTATGGCTAGGGTGATTTTCTAATTTCCCTGTGAACACCCCTCCCCTCCCCTCTCCATCTATTTTTCACGGTATCTATCCAACTATCGCTAAAGCGTCACTCTTCCTATCACCCCTCTCTATGCATGTGTGTCTTTGTCTGCTTATCTCCCTCCTTCCCCTCCCACTTTCGTTCTGTTTCTCTCTATCTCTCTCTTTCTCTCTCTCTCTCTGTCTTCTATCTCTCTGTCTTCTATCTCTCTCTCTCTCTGTCTTCTCTCTTTCTCTCTGTCTTCTCTTTCTCTGTCTTTCTCTTTCTCTGTCTTTCTCTCTCTCTCTTTCTCTCTGTCTTCTCTCTTTCTCTCTGTCTTTCTCTCTCTCTCTCTCTGTCTTTCTCTCTCTCTCTCTCTGTCTTTCTCTCTGTCTCTCTCTGTCTTTCTCTCTGTCTCTCTCTTTCTCTCTCTCTCTCTCTCTCTCGCTGTGTCTTCTTTCTCTCTGTCTCTCTCTTTCTCTCTCTGTCTCTCTCTCTCTTTTTCTCTCTCTCTCTCTTTTTCTCTCTCTCTCTCTCTCTCTCTCTCTCTCTCTCTCTCGCTGTGTCTTTGTGTATATGTCTTGCAGAGGTGTGGCGTGCATGTAACCGGTGTTACCGTAGGTATAGCAAAATTAGAAGAATTAAAAAGTTATTTAATGAAATAACAACATTGTTAAATACGTTAACCAACAACGTTGCCGTCAAAGAGTACTGCAGAGGACATTTTTTCTGCAGCCGACAGGCAAAGACGGAGGCCGGTTCGCGAATTTTCCTTTTCCAGTCAACTTGCGAATGCGGTTTCATTTCTTGCTCTCTGATTGGCTGGTGGAAAGTTACGGTGCTGTGATTGTGAGAATGTCTTATTTCCTATTTTTAGCTCAAATTTGCTGCTTTCTAATCTTACCTTACCTTACCTAACCTATCCTAGCCTAGCCTAACCTAACGTACAGCGCAAACAAGACATTCTCACAATCACAGCACCGTAACTTTCCAACAGCCAATCAGAGAGCAAGAAATGAAACCGCATTCGCAAATTGACTGGAGAAAGAATATGCGCTGCCTGTTCCGCTACCCTAGAAAGGTAACAAGAGGAGAGAGCGCCAATGCAAGGGTATAGCGGGGAAGACTTTGACGCATTGTGTGCTACGGGGCTACTCATACTCCTGTTACCGGTCAGGCCTGCCGGTACAGGCCAGTGTTGTCTATTTCTCTGAAGCAACTAGAGCTAGACAGCAAAGCAAAGGCTGGATTTAACTACAACCGAGATCTGTTACGTAATAGACGAAAATATAGTTCCTTGGTGCGATTCTTGATTTGGTCAAACCTTGCTCTAGAAAACCAAGTTGGCAACAGTAGTACGTACAGCTGCACCAGAGAGCAGTGGCTGGACTTCTCTTCCACAAACTGACTGTCGCTGGACGCGCGGGATTCGGTTGTCTACTCATCTCACAAACTCAAATTGACCAGAGAAATGTCTCGTGGTTCTTCCCCTTCCCACCTCAATTGCAAGGAAACAGATGAAGAATTGACAAAGCTCGACCACTCTTCATTGAATTTTCGAGGTAACTGTCTCGTGAGTGGTAATTCTTTCTAAATCACTGAGAAGATTGAAAAAAAAGATGAAATGAAGAAAAATGTAGATCAAAGGCATGTTTTTTTTTGGGGGGGGTGGAGATAACGTCTAGCAGACATAATTGCTGTACTGATGGCCGGTAACACTTTTGCAAAAGTCACACCACGCCACTGGTCCCGCTCCTTCTTTCCCCTTTTATATATGCCTCTTTGTTTTATATGTTCCTCTCTCTCTTCCTCTTTGTTTTGTCTGTTCCTCTCTCTCTTTCTCCTTTTGTTTTGTCTGTTCCTCTCTCTCTGTTCCCTTTAATTTCTGTTCCTCTCTCTCTCTGTTTCCCTTTGTTTTGCCTGTTCCTCTCTCTCTCTGTTTCCCTTTGTTTTGCCTGTTCCTCTCTCTCTCTGTTTCCCTTTGTTTTGCCTGTTCCTCTCTCTCTCTGTTTCCCTTTGTTTTGCCTGTTCCTCTCTCTCTCTGTTTCCCTTTGTTTAGCCTGTTCCTCTCTCTCTGTGTTTCCCTTTGTTTAGCCTGTTCCTCTCTCTGTTTCCCTTTGTTTTGCCTGTTCCTCTCTCTCTGTTTCCCTTTGTTTTGCCTGTTCCTCTCTCTTTCTCTCTCTCTGTTTCCCTTGGTTTTGGCTGTTCCTCTCTCTCTCTCTCTCTCTCTCTCTCACACTCTCTCTCTCTCTCTCTCTCTCTCTCTCTCTATTTCCCTTTGTTTTTTCTGTTACTCTCTCTCTTTTTCCCTTTGTTTTGTCTGTTACTCTCTCTCTCTCTCTTTTCCCCTTGTTTTGTCTGTTTCTCTCTCTCTCTTTTTTCCCTTTGTTTTGTCTGTTACTCTCTCTCTCTGTTTCCCTTTGTTTTGTCTGTTACTCTCTCTCTCTCTCTCTCTCTCTCTCTCTCTCTCTCTCTCTCTCTCTCTCTCTCTGTTTCCCTTTGGGTTTGCCTGTTCCTCTCTCTCTCTCTGTTTCCCTTTGTTTTGCCTGTTCCTCTCTCTCTCTTTATTTCTGTTTCCCTCTGTGTCTGTGCCTTTTTGAATCTCTCTTGCTACTCTTTCCCTTCATCTTTCTTCTATCCCCCTCTCCATCCTTACCTCGCCCCTATTTCTGCCTTAATGTCGTCGCCTTCTAATCACGGGTCCTTGTTCGATACCGGTAGGGAGCACTAGTGGTTCGGATCCCACTGTAAACTGTAGCTTCAGTCCCGCCTGGGCTGTGCATGAAGTGGACGCAAAACCAAAACTCAAAGCTCTGTCTGCCTGTATACCTGTAGGAACAAATTGGATCAATACGACAGTGTGTACATTTTTGTGCACTACAATGACAGAATTTGTCTTGCAGAACTGTCGCACAAAACGAGTTTTTTTTATCTTCGCCGCCAATTTTGAGGGAATGAAATTATACTAAATTATATGAAATGAAACTTTGCGAGCCTTTCTTTCTATTCATGTGGAGTACGTTGCAATTAGTTCTAGAAATATGGCGTTTTGAAAATGACAAGATCCTTTTGAATCACCCTGTATGTTCTGGATCGTGAAACGAATATCAGGTTTGTGTCATTCAACCAATTTATGCTCTTAATGTATGTAAGTCATATTTAGACGATACACGTACAGAATGCTCATAAAAAATCGGCCATTTTAATAATAAACTTGCATATGAAATCAAAATTGTATTTATAATTGAAGGGGTCGGAGAGAAATTGTGCCATACTATATATATTTTCACCGCCTACTTCCAATGCCATGAAAATTAGTTCCATATATCATCAATACAGGTTTCTTTCCCGGTGAGATAGACTGCAAAAGTACGAGTGTTGGAAGAGCTTTGGAGTTTTAAACACAGATTTCTCACAAGGACGAAAATGTATCTTGGCACTGTCTCGCCCTGACCCCTTGAATTATAACTAATAGTCTGTTCTTTTCCTTTGAAAGTGACTCCTAGCTTCTCTACACTATATTAAGGTTCCCATCAACATATCAAGTGTTTTGGTTATTCTGGTCTGAAATGAACAGTAGAAAACCCATCTTGAACGTTCGCAGATTTGGAAGGTTTGATTGGGTAAATGTAGATGTAGCTTCAGTGCAACAATAACAAGATTACAATAATAGTAATATATTTATTAAGTTGAATATTACTTGCTACCAGAAATAAAATCTCAAATTTCATTTGCTCTAAGTACATATTACCAGATTTGCCAGATATTTTTTGGACACTCTGTACAATTTCGTTATGCTTAAACATAGCAATTGACCGTGAAACTTATTTTTATTTTCCAGCCCTTGTTGCGGGGTGCAGTGCGGCGGCTGTCATAGGAGTCGTTGCCGCCGGAATGTGCTGGTACAAGTGAGTACAAGGATTATTATCTTTATTGTTGGTGGGGTTTAAACATATAATACAGATATTATTGCATTAGTCCACGTCACACACTGTACGGTAAAACATGTGTAAATCCGTGACGTGCCTTCATGTCGTTTTGATATTTCATTGTCAATTTTTTGTGAATCAAAATGTCCATCTTCTTTTGTCAAGTATGTGTATTAAGAAATGGTAATAACAGTTCACCACACCACAGAGAATACGACAAGATGTGTTCCCTTTTCACAGTGAAATCAAAATAGGGTCAATCCATATGAAATCATGCAACATGGTTGCTTGACCATTTTTTAAAAAGTTTATTTTTTTGTGTGGTGTGAGCGTCATATGTTGACAGTTCAGAACCACTGTTATTTTCTTTTTACTATCACCGATTTGAAGACGGCGGACATTTTTTTATCATGGCGCGCGTCATTTTCTCCATTCGTAAGCATCAGCGGCAACTTTTTTATCTCAGCTCTGGTAAGTCTTACGACAATGAGACAAAATCTATGATATTAAGCACATTATAGGCTACAATTATATTTCCATGTAATTTTCTAAATATTATTCCTTCATAATAAATTTTAAGGTCAAAATTGTGTATTTTAATCGCTCAAAATTACATTTTCGAACATTTTTTTTGGGGGGGGGGGAAGCCAGTTTGTTTGACACTTGAAGTTTTTTGTGCAAGTACCTGTGTACAAATAGAGTATGTCAAAATTATTTGAAGCTTGAGACTTTAATATTTTTTTTCTACAGGGTCATAAACATGTACTTTTTTGTTAAAAAAATTCCAAGTTCAGGGTTAAATATCTCTGGTGGGCAGTTGTTTAAAAATCTGAAATTTGTACACAATACAGTACTCCATGATAAGTAACTTCAGTAAAAATTTTGAGTTTGAGATTCAATTGGTTTAAGAGATACAAAACTCGTGAAAAATTCAATATTTTGCATTAAATATGGTATGCCTAATTTAATTTCTTATTAACATTTTGTGTTAAAATTCTGCAAACTGTTATTTGGAATGTCAATGAACAACATTACAATCCTGAAATGGCTCTTCAATAAAGTATATATACGAGGGCGTGCTGAAAAGTAAAGGTTCCTACGTTTTTATTTTCTTTGTTACCTTGTAAACGCATTTTGGATTTTGAGCAACCATACATTGCACTTATAAAACTTTCCCGCTTCTCAATTGAAGGTTTCAAACTTCTATCGTCAGAATTCTGAACTATAGTGAGGAAAATGGCAGCATGTAACATGCTTGTTTTGTATCTCTTAAACCAATTGAATCTCAAAATTTTTACTGAAGTTACTTATCCTGAAGTACTGTATTGTGTACAAATTTCAGATTTTTAAACAACTGCCCACCAGAGATATTTAACCCTGAACTTGGAATTTTTTAACAAAAAGTACATGTTTATGACCCTGTAGAAAAAAAATATTAAAGTCTCAAGCTTCAAATAATTTTGACGTACTCTATTGGTACACAGGTACTTGCACAAAAAATTTAAGTGTCAAACAAACGGCCTTCCCTCACAAAAAAAATGTTCAAAAATGTAATTTTGAGCGATTAAAATACACAATTTTGACCTTAAAATTTATTATGAAGGAATAATATTTAGAAAATTACACGAAAATATAATTGTAGCCTATAATGTGCTTAACATCATAGATTTTGTCTCATTGTCGTAAGACTTACCAGAGCTGAGATAAAAAAGTTGCCGCTGATGCTTACGAATGGAGAAAATAACGCGCGCCATGATAAAAAAAATGCCCGCCATCTTCAAATCGGTGATAGTAAAAATAAAATAACAGTGGTTCTGAACTGTTAACATATGAAGCTCACACCACACAGAAAATATTTTTTTTTAAAAATGGTCAAGCAACCATGTTGTATGATTTCATATGGATTGACCCAATAGTGACTTGCCTTTCATAGAAACTCTTAGAGGGAGAATTCCTGATTGCTTTACCTATGGGATTGTTGTATGCACTATATATACCCGGGTGCCGTACAGTCCGAAATCTCAGGAGAAAAGTTGTTACGCTTCTCCCCCAGAAGACTCGAACCTGCGCGTTTCCGTAGCCGGATCCAAAAGAATGACTTCCGGCGTCCCAGTGGGCGATAACCTGTAAGATAACATGCAGACTTCTAACCGGAAATTCCGTGCGTTTCCCTGTAAACCCAGTACCAGCTAACTGTAGACCAGGCGAACGAGAACAAGTCTCTACGCAAGTAGTGGCGCGAGACGGCTCCACCAATGAAGAGAGAGAGAAACGGGATTGCGTAATGGACGACTGGAGTTACCCGTTTTCCCTGCTTCGATCTGTCAGCGTTGCAAACTTTTGAAAACGATAATAAGTACGCACATGGCAAACGCACCATATTTTTGTCTCCAGATCCGTTCGCTTGCTTTTAGAATTTCCTTGGGATAAAACGGCAAGTGCAAATTTTGACAAGCCGCGCATTTAGCGTACGGACTAAGGTCTGGACGTACGTCCGTACATGAACGGTCAGGACCCTACGGTTGGCTACCCTGCGTTTTCACCACTCAATTTCCCTCTGCCGCTATGCGCGGCCCTGCTCTGCAGTTAGCTGGGACAGAGTATAGTGGGCGTTACACCGTTTGATTTCAACAGAAGCAGACAACAGAAGTTCTGTTGCCGGAAATTTCCGTGTTTCCCCGCGTCTCAGTGGGTCAAGATTTAGATTTCTTAGCCACGGTGCGGGACTAATGTGAAAGTAATGCACTTAATACAAAACTCAAACTCAATGTTCATTTGATATCAACAAGTCTTTATCTTTGTCATCTGAAAACCACTACAAGGTTCGCTTTGTGATCGATATCCTGTATAATTCAAGGTCCGCCCATAAAGAAACCGAACTGTCAAATAAAAATAACGAAACCAAATAAAAAGGTACCGTATTCTGGCAACCCTGCAAAGCTATATCTAAACTTCGGGTCAGTGCATGTCTCAACCTGTTACAGGCAGTCGGTATCGGGGCAAGCGTGCGTCAGATGCAGGTCGTGTGCAGGCGGCGTACAAAATACGCTCACCAAGATGGAACAACTTTACAAATTGGGTAAATCGTTTACCGAAACGTTACAGATGATACGGGCAGTATATGGTGATGCAGCATTATCAAGAACCCAGGTGTATGACTGGTACAATCGTTTCAAATGTGGACGTGAAAGTGTCCATTATGAACCAAGATCAGAACGCCCTTCAACGTCAAGGAATGACGACAATGTGGAGAAAGTTCGTGCACTGGTGACAGGTGATTTGTCCCTAAAAACCAAACAATCAGTGGTATTACAAGGAAGTGCTTGGTCATCTCGGAAACAGGATCAAGCGGGTTAGGAAGGACCTCTGTGATTCTGGCCAATTTTTTCTGTTACACGATAATGCTCGGCCTCACAACCGCATTACCTGTACAACAGAACCTTGCTAAGTACAGGGTGGCGACAGACCTTGAAAACCGGGAACAGTCAGGGAATTTGAGGTGTCAAAAAAAGTCAGGGAAATGTCAGGGAATTTCGTCTTCATTGACTTTTTTAAAATTTTTAATTTATTTATTTATTTAAAGATATCGTTATGGAACTCTGCACGGGAACAGGAAATCTCGTTCGTAAGATTCGGCCTCAGCCTTTAGGCCCCTTTTATGCGAAACACAACCACGGCGCCAGAAACCAGTGATGGAAGGGGGAGAGAGAGAGAAAAATGAATGAATGAAATCAATGAAAAAAAACACAAAAATCTGGAGTTTGCCCCTCTTCTCTCGCTATTATGGGGAGAAGGCGCAAACCTTAGTATTCTCTTCAGAGAATGGACGTTTCCAAAGAGAATGAAACATGTTTTATGTTCCTGGGTGCCATACAAGTTGAATAATGAGCCAAAATGTGAAATTCTGTTCGGAAATGTGGCATGGATATGTTGCGGTGAGGGGGGAGGTTGGTCATCAATATAAATTTCCCAGGCTTGCTCCAGACCTGTGTCAGACCGTATGGGAGTAGTAAGGGGACTTGTCAACAGATGGAGAGTATACGAGCGGGTGGGGCCATCCGATAGTTGTCGGACGTCGTAGTAAGGCATTTTGTTGGGCAAACTGAAGGAACATGGAAACAAATAGGTTCCATTGATACATACGATTTTTGTCGAATATCGCCACCCGACAAAGTATCTCACTACAACATGTGACAGAAATTGCATGGACTGCAACATCCAACAAAAATCGCATGCATAAACAAGAAGAGCTTTAGACTGCAAATATGCTGCTGGAATTTTATTACTCTTCTGGCTCTCTTCACGTTATTTAATGTAGCAGTGCTTACGAAGGTTTTCTTTCATTATCCTGACGTATTACTGGTTTCGCACAAGTTAACATACGTTTACAATGACATTGCACTATTCTTAGGTAACAAAAAGAATCCAACCAAATGGGATATATATTGAATAGCCACGAAAAAGTGAAACAAACCTGCATTGTTGAACGTTATAAAAATTTACTGCAACACTAGTATTGCAATGAAATTAACGGCACTCTCTGTCCTGTCTGTTTAATCTCGTGAGAGATGGTCATTAATCTCTCACTGAGTAAGGTTAATGTCCAATATTATGAAATAAAATACTACTAATAAATATGTAAATATTTTAATATCATATTTACTCAAATCATTCAATCATAAAAGCAAATCACTTTCTTCAAGAATTGACTTTTCTCTGCCAGCCCTGCTAAATTTTCACTTTCCATCTACTGATTTATACGAGGGGTGGCCAAAAAGTAAATGGTAAAAATGGTAATTTTTCGCCCGTTTGAAATATCCAAATAATACGAATTTGACATAAAATGCGAATTATTGGCGTTTTTAGCGATTTTTTTTAAAGAAATGTCCTAAAACAACGAAAAATTCCATGATATCCAACATTCTTGTCTTTTCTAGGCCATGTTTGTGTACATAGAACATGCACGTTTTCCAACATTTTACTCGAGAGTAAACTATAGAGTTATACGTACATGGAATAATTCCGACAGCCACATTAAATCATGCATTTCGCACGATTTTTTCAACTTCTATCAAAACCATTTGCATCACAGAGCAAAGTGGCAGGGTTCTAACAGGAGATCGAGTGCGTATCCCGTGCGTCACACTTCGTATTTGTCACACGAGATATGTTTTGTCGAGCGAGTAATAATGGAGCTCAGTCATTAGGGCGTCTGACTACTATGCGAGAGACCCGGGGTCGATCCCTTGTGGGGGAGAACCGGGATGTTTTCCACCTATTCAAACTGTTCCGGCGCCTATCCAGCATCATATGAAGCTGGTACCTTGAGGAAACTTTGAGGGATAAAGGTAGCCAGGAGCGTGGTGCTGATCACATCACCACTACCTTTAGCCGTGATCAAGAAAGTGTGGGGCTCTAACTCCACACCCCTACTATACACCTTCATGGAAAAGTGCAGGGGAGCACTTTACTTTCACTTCCTCAAAAATCTGTTCCAACATATCAAACTGTCACAAAAATACGTAGACCATGTGACCTACAATTTAAAATAATAGTTTAAAACCACAATGGAGTATTACGTTTCGGTATATTTGGCAGATAAATGTTCTAAAACAAAAACGCGAATTTTGAAAAACGTAACACTAACAAGTCAAAAAAAGATAATGCCAATTTTTGGTGCCATAATATATCGGTATCTGTCACGTGAGATTGATTGATTTTAATTTTTTGGGTGCGTCGCCACTTATGGTCATTATGCACCCTTCAGTATATACGGGGAGAATTCCATTATCTAAAATCCTTACCTTAAAATTAAAAAAGAGGTATGGAAAATAACTTTCCCAAAATAACTTTCAAGATATCAAATTCTCACGAAGAGGCGTAAGCCATGTGAGTTACGATTTGAAAAAGTAGTTTTAAAACACCATGAAGGTATAATTTCAGATATTTGCCAGAAAATGCGCTAAAATGAAAATGTGAATTTTGGGAAAAATAACACCGTATAGTAAAAAATAAAAAAATAAGAAAATACACCAATTTGAAAAAAAATAACAAAATATCAAAGAGTCTGCCGATTAGGCATAAATAAAACAAGAATATCAGTTGTAATTTATTGCATTCGTAACAGTGAGCCCTAACCTAATGTTCGGCATAATCCCCACCATTGTTCTGGCATTTGTCGTAGCATGGCACTAAATTGTGTATGTCCATGGTATATGTGTCAGACAGCAAATACTGGAACTATCTCTACCGCAGTGTAGCTGTGAAATCCTTGCCCTGCCAGAAACCTCTTCAGTTAAACAAAGAGATGAAAGTCTGTAAATTCAAGACCAGGGCTGTACAGGGAGTGGTCCAAGATCTCTCACCTTAAGTGATGCAAAGGGCCCGTGTGTACTCAGCTGTATGGGGTTGATCTCGTCTGACCATACTATCACTCACGACGTCCGGTCTGCACACCTCACACGATTGCTGGTGGCTCTGTGCCAAATTCTGAGCGTGCAATGTAATTAAGCTACATCTACATCGCAGTCGGTGGGAGACTGTATGAGAGCTGCAATCTTTAACCTAGAACTGTCCTAAAACGGATGCATTGCAACTGTACCAGATTAGTTACATGCCACTTCTTCCTGTCTGCATGTGTGTGTGTCGCTCTCCGACCACTAGTGCTGCGTATAGGCACCATTGGAGCTTTTTTCAGGATGCCCCTCGTATATGAACTTTCAGAACCTTTTATTATTAGTGTTCCTGTTTTAATGTGTGGTTAGCTAAATCAGGTACCTATACAATGCAATTCTATAAAATCCTTGCGTTAAATTTCTAATACCTACATAATACCATTTTCGTCAGCAATAATGGTATATCTGCATGTTGTCAGTTTCGCAGTACTTCACTTGGATATACTGTACTGAAGCAGAAATCCCATTGATAATGTAAGGAAATATGACACTTTATTTTGTTCGATTCAATTGTTTCACTTATATGCAAGAGTTAAGTTGTTTGCTTTACAGAGCAGAGAGAAGTTGCTTTATGCATTGAAAAATGAGGCCGCACTCATGGTTCTTGCAAGCAGAGGGTTCCAAACCTCAGTGGAAATATCAACATATAATACCGAGAATGTATAAGGAGACTGATAAATTACAAAATGTATTTCTTAATCATTCACTATTCACTCTTATATCATTTAGTCGTAACTTTAAAAATATTCAAGTACTTTATTTTAAACTTACTGCGTATAACAAAATTCCGTAATCCTTACCTAGCTTGTGAATTGTAATAATTTTCCAAATTCACTATTTTGCAGTTTGAATTCAAATCATAGAGAATAGAGAAATTGAGTCAATTTCATAGAAGATAATATTGGTACTTAACAAAACAATACGTGGATCTGTGTGAGTTTATTATTTCTATTTGCAAAAAATAGATTTCGTTTAGTTTGTAATTGTCAGGGGAAAATGTAAATTTTGTCCTGGAAAACCTGGAAAAGTCAGGGAATTTTGTTTCTGCTTGTTTGTAGCCACCCTGTAAGTATTCAGCGACAGTGATCAATCACCCTCCATATTCTCCGGACTAATCTCCTGCTGATTTTTTCCTTTTTCGCAAGCTTAAGATGGCTATGAAAGGGCGAAGATTTGACGACGTCGCGGACATTATATTAAATGTTACGCGTATTTTGCGAACACTTACTGTCAATGACTATCAACAGTGTTTCCAAGACCTGTACAAACGCTGGTCAAAGTGTATTGCTTCCTCTGGTGATTATTTTGAAGGTGATAAAGTCGTTTGAAGGTAATTACTTGTTTTCTTTCCTAAAGAAAAAAAAGTTCGTTTTTTTATGGGTGAACCTTGTAGCTTAAAGAATGTAAAAATGTTACATTCCATGTTAAACGACATCGTTTCAATAACAGGCCGATGCCCTAACAAACTACTTCAATACCTGCCCTTTACTTCTAAAAGTAGTCTGTCCCAGTAGTCTCTGGAGCAAGCGAACGAAAACAAATCCTCTGAGCATGTGGTTAATCCAGGACCCAACCAATTAGCACGTGAGAGGAGAAGTGAGTGCATGGAGGGTAAAACGCGGATACAGCCACCAGCAATTTGCAGAAGCAAACTTCACTCGTTTTCTTCCCTGTTATTATGCGCAGCGTTTATCCACAGACTTCACTCTAAACTATTACCAACTCGACGAAGACGAGAGGAGAGGAATAATTGCATTATGGCTGCAGGTTTCAATTATTTGAAAATTAAACTTAAGCCCAACCCAGCGCCTCCCCGACGACGCAGTGTCGGCGTCGTCGCCTTGTAATCAAGGGGTCCGGAGTTCGATACCTGGTGGAGGCACATAGTGTTTCGGATCCCACTTTAAACTGTAGATCCAGTTCTTAGGAGTGCTCAGACCCTCTGATTAGACGGGGGGAAAAGTTCAGTCTGGAAAGAAAAACCTCATTTTTATCTCACTGTTTTAGTTTCATTGCATTGACGGGTATATATATACGTGTATAATGCAGCAACATAGAGGCACCATAACGAATAAATAAATCCTCTGAAATGTGCTGCGCTTCTTTTCTTCCAAACAAAACTGTTTAGCAGCAAGAGTCTGAAGTGCTTAGTAGTTATAACTTCTCTCTCTGGTAATTTACAATGCATTACAGCAAACAATAAAATTGCGAGCGAAGCGAGGAAGAAAATTTTTTGATCCAAATTTTTGCAAACTGAAAACAATATTGATTTAATATGGCACTAAAAATTTCATGGGGCTCCAATTCATTCTTTTTTACAATTTTTTTCAATTAGATCTTTCGGCGCCCCGGGCCAACCCCCGCCAGCCCCTAGCTACGACTTTGAACTTGACGAGACTGCAAGAAAAGCAGATAATGCGAGCGAAGCGAGGAAGAAAATTTTATGAAATGTATTTTTATTTCTATAAAATTTCGTATCGAGGGAGAAAATTCCCCTTTGTGCCCTCCTGCAAGTGCTCTTGGCCGTCTGGAATAAATAATGCAAGAAATACATGAAAACTAATTCCATCTTGAGTATCCTTTTATCCTACTACTCTTAGATTCTAAGAGTCTTGCTTTCTTTTACCTCAGTGTTTGCCCCACTAGAAATGATTTTCTTCCAAGGTTGGGGAGGGGCAATAACAGCGTTTAATAACAGCGATAAGATAATTCTCCACTAAATTTCTAGATGAAAGCACAATAATGTAAGAGGGACATGGACGTCTGGAAGGAGGAGCAAGGATATGGCCACGCCTCCCCCTTATAAATCGAAATGTCAACCTAAAAGTTTGTATTTCACACGTATAATTTGATTTCAGTCATAGTAATTTAAATTTATGCGATAAATTCAAATTCAAGTGGTGTTTTTCGAGGGGGCAACACTATTATCAGGATAATATACCCCATGGAAAAATACCTTGCGCCTATGGTCCAGTCCCGATTAGCCTTCCTGTGCATAACCAAAAACTGACTCACTTAAACCCAACCTAAAGCTAATATTCCAACAACAATTAAAGTAAAACATTTCATTGGAAGGTTTATGCGTTATGCCAATTTATTCTGTTATATGAATTTTACATAATCGCATTAAGCATTTCGCATTTACATAATCGCCTGATATGACGATCATTAATACATCTCTGTTCCGTCGCGATTAAAAATATTTTTGTCGTCCTTGGTCTCGTCTTAACAATTCTAGAACCTTTTGGTTGACTCGACTTTTCAACAGTTCATCAGATCTAATTTGAAATTCAAAACTAATTCTGCTACACTTAGAGCATAGCACTAAGATACTTCACACCGAGAAACTTTCGGAATCTATTAACAAATGCTCCCCGCTGTAACGAATTATAAAAACTACTTACAACCATGTACATAGTGAAAATAGCAGAAATTCTCTTCTAATAAGTTTGGAAATTATACCTAAAAAAGTAATAGAAAATACTCACGATCACCAAACCACAGTTCTTCAATTTTGGCTGCATGTAGTAACGCTCGCTACCGTTAGATGGCTCTCGGAGCGTCATTGATCGCTTCATCGTTTCGCTAACTTGCCAACAGATGACACTGCAAGTGATATCACCGAGCACTGTGTCTTAGTTATCAGATTATCGCTTGTTTCCCTTATCTTGCTCAAAGCTAAGTTTTTTTTCTTTTACGAAATCTAAAACTGAATAACTAAAAAATCATTATTTTAGCCGAAATAATTAGGGGACCTTAAATATGTGTCAAAACGTACAGTTGAAGTATTCATTTCCTATTGGATTAGTCGCAATGAAGTTTGTTTTGCAAGATGTAGCCCATTATGATTGAGTCTATTCATTGTATACAAATTATGTTTGTAGAGGGAGATTATTTCCATAACATATTTGGCTGTTATGCATTTGAAGCTTCGGAACGAGTCACAACTCTCGACGCAGCCAATCAACTAAGCGAGCCGCTGACGTCATCTCAACCCAGAACCTATCACTAAGCCCGCTGCTCAGGCTCTACACGCCCACTAGGCTCGCTAGACAGACTCCTTCAGATTGCTGGAGATGTTCCAAAAGTAATTAGACTTTTTTCTACACATCGAAGTGAAGATTTAATCTTCGCATTGGTACAAAAAAAATGTTTGTATGAGATGAGAACACGCAGAAACTGTGTTCACACTGCTCTTGTCACTTTTATTGTCCTTCTTTAGAAAGTCCTCCTATCCATTGTTTCGATTCTACAAGTAACTATGGCAGAAAAATAATAAGTGGGAAAGGTGGAAGTGTTAGCTGCTTTCATTTACTATACAACTAAATATCGTGCGTACTGAAAGTCGTGATCAACATGTTACAAGAAGGAAGTAAACTGTACAAAAAAGAATCTAATATATGCCTGTTAAAGTACATACCTTTATTAGTCTTCAACATAATCACCATCTAAATCGACACATTTTTGCCAACGTTCTGGAAGTTTGAAAATTCCTCTGTTGTAGAACTCCGTTCGGGCACGTCTGAGTATTCTCCTAACGGCAAGTTCCACTTCCTTGTTGGTGTCATCTGTTTTCCCGCGTGTGTTCTTTCAGAAAAGAAAACAAGTGAAAGTCAGAAGGAGCCAGATCTGGACTGTAGGGAGGATGTCGAAGGAGTTCCCACCCAAATCTGGCAACTTCATCCCTCGTTAGCTGTGCTGTGTGCGGCTTGGCATTGTCGTGTTGGAGGATAACACTATCCGTGAAAGGACGTTTTTCACAAATAGCACGACGAAGTTTTCTCAAAGTGCGCACGTAGTGAGATGCATTGATTGTTTCCCCAGGAGTGAGAAAGTCCACGAGAAGAACACCCTCCGAATCCCAGAAGACAGTTCCCATTACTTTGCCAGCTGATGACATTGTCCTCGGTTTCTTCTTTCTTGGTGATGTTTGATGTCGCCACTCCAGGCTTTGACGTTTACTCTCAGGCTCGTAGAGGTGGAAAATGGTAGCGTCTCCAGTAACACTTCAAGAAACCCTCGCCTCCATCCTCTGCTCGGTACCGCGCCAAAAGTTCCGTGCAAACATCTTTTCTGTTTCGTTTTTGTGCCGCATTCAAATCCCTTGGCACCCATCTGCAACACACTTTCCGGTAACCCAGTACACCAATCATCTCCTGGATAGCACTGTGCCCTACTCCAACAATGTGTGAAAGTTCCCTAACCGAAACACGCCTGTTCCCCTGGATGATTTCCTGGACGCGAGCCACGTTCCTGTTGTTCGAGGCAGTTCTCGGGCGGCCTGTTCGAGGGAGATTACTGATGTCTGTGTTTCCACCTCTAAAATGTTTTATCCATCGCCTGATGCTACTGGCAGCCATACACTGATCACCATACACTTCCTGCAATCGGCGGTGGATATCTGATGCCGATGCACCTTCCTTAAACAGAAATTCGATTACTGCACGCTGGCGAAACGACGTGTCAAACGGAGCCATTACTCGCTACTCGCTAATGCGCATACATACTGTGCCGATCACCCCACTTTCAAGTGTATGTTGTCACAATAGATGGTTCTAACTGTCTTATACAGCGCATCGCTCTACGTGAACATTTACGTCTGAAATAAAAAGTTGATCACGACTTTCAGTACGCACCAAGTACCATACCAAGAAATGCATATGCTGTAGAGCAGCAAGAGATTGTTGACCTTGGAATGCAGCCTCCCCCACCCCCCGAGATGTATGCCCGTTTCGCCTTATCATAAAAACCGATTGATCTACAGTGGTCACTATAAGGCGAAAAGAGATGTCTCTTTTCATCCTTTCCAGTTTCGCCTTAAAACTGGAGAGAGGGAAATAATTCACGTGAGATCATCTCTGTAGTGTGTGTGGCCAACCATTCAGGAGCCACTGGAAATATCCGGTAGCTCGCGATCTCTGGCATACACAATGGTATTCGCCATTGAACGTTCCCAACCAAATATTTTGTCGAAATTTTCTTTGCAATCGGTAAAGGTAAAATCAGCAAAATGAAGTATTTTGATGTCAAATTACATTTGTATAAACATTCATAGACTGGTGCACAGCCGTATGTTACCACAGGAAAGGATCTCAAGAATTGTTCTCTGTTCACTTCTTGTCACAAAAATTATTCTATTAAATAAAAAGTTATAACAGATAAATTTATCATCACTAATTAAGAAATACTAAGCATAAAGAAAACGTGGGTACATTGGAGTAAAGTTTATTAAATATCCAATTGTATTACTTGTGTTTATAGTATATGTATATTGGCTATTTGTACTTCATTAAGTGATGACGACAATTTGTATGAAAGATTATTACGAAGGGGCAAATACAAAGCCATTCCCAGTGAGGATTCTAACTATAAATATTCATTGGTGAGATGACTACACTCTGTCTCGGGAGTCTGTGCAGGAAGACCGCGCATAACGGTAGAGAAAGGGAGAAAGCGAGTGGACGGGGCAAAGCAGTGCGGGCCACTGCAAACTGCTGGTAGCTGCAGCCGCGTTTTCTCCTCCATGCACTTACACCAACCCTCTCGAGTCTTGTTTTAGTTCGCTTGACCAAGGATTCACGAGACAGTGTGTATACGAACTTTTCAATGTTTTTCCTATGCACCCGGTGGAGGCACATAGTGCTTCGGATCCCACTTTAAACTGTAGGTCCAGTCCCGATTAGCCTTACTGTGCATAAAGTGGACTTAAACACCAAACCAATCAATCAATTTTCCTATGCAGATCTTAATTTTCCTTCCTATCTCATTTTCATATTTTTCCTCTCATGCTCATCACGACCATCATACTGTAATTCAAATTCAGGATTCGAACCCTGAACTTCTAGGATCGCAGGCCGCTACACTGGAGCACAGCCATCGAGAAAGGACATCAGTAAGAGTCGACTAGAATTTCTTCCTCACATTGGATAATAGATATATCTTCAGGTACTGAACTGACAGCAAGTACAAACGATTTTCTATACTATCATGTGACATTTAAAAATGTTTTCGAGAGTTGTTAAAAACATTTAAAAAACAGAAATGTAGTCTAAGGTTGACACATGACACGGGAATTACAATGCCAAAACCAGGATGGTTGGTCTCTCTAAGGGAAGATAGAATCATTAGTGACACGACAGGTCGGATTTTCTTTCCATATTTTCGGGCCTTTACATCAAGAAATAGGGCTTCTGCTTGACAACCAGAAATATCAGATCCATTCATCGTCCTGTGCACTGGTAGTCCCTCCACGTAGAACTTTCCCGTTAGCATAGTGACCTGATTAGGCGAAAGGCAAGAGGAGGCAGTCAAGATTACATTTGCATGCGAAAAGGATGGTCCTCCCGAAAATGATCCTTATCTTGGCAGGTTCCTATTACGCTGTCCAGGATCGTGTCTGGATTTCCAGCCCCGTGCGCTGTTTCAAAGTGCCCTCTTGGGGGAAAGCCTGACTTTGACCTTGTACGTCTTATTCTTCGGGGGATGGAGGGTGCAGGGCCGAGGGACACCTTGCTCTATCGATTCTTCGAGTGTTGCCAACTTTCGTAGTGAGGACGTGCGAGTGAAATTTCTGTGGAAGGTGATATTTGATCTTTTTATTGAGCTTATAATGTCAGCTTCCTCTTTCTCTCATTCCCTCTCGCTCTTTCCATCTCTGCCTCTCTTTCTATCTCTGCAGGCTATATATTTTTCTCCCTATGTATATATATTTTTTTACATTTTTCTCTCTCTTTTCTCTTTATCTTTTATCTCTCTTTTTCTCTTTATCTTTTATCTCTCTTTTTCTCTTTATCTTTTTCTCTTTTTTTTACTTTCTATCTATCTTTTCCTTTCTCTCTATCTTTTCCTTTCTCTCTCTCTATCTATCTATCTTTTCCTTTCTCTCTCTTTATCTATCTATTTTTCCTCTCTCTCTATCTATCTATCTTTTCCTCTCTCTCTATATATATATATTTAACTTTTCCTCTCTCTCTATCTATCTATCTTTTCCTCTCTCTCTCTATATTTAACTTTTCCTCTCTATATATATTTAACTTTTCCTTTCTCTCTCTATCTTTCTCTTTTCCTTCCTCTCTCTCTCTCTCTCTCTCTCTATCTTTCTCTTTTCCTTTCTCTCTCTCTCTCTCTCTATCTATCTATCTTTTCCTTTCTCTCTCTCTCTATCTATCTATCTTTTCCTTTCTCTCTTTCTATCTTTTCCTCTCACTAGCCTTTTCTCTCACTACCCTTTTCTCTCACTAGTGGACTTAAAAGACAACTTTCATACCACCACTAAAAGTACTTTGCTCCAGTCCCGGCCACGGGCATATTGTCCGTCCATTATGAGAATAAAGTCAACATAAACAAATCCGCAGGACTTCTGAGGAATCCTATTGGTATTTTAAACCCAAAGAAGATATTCACAAGGATAATTGAACGTAAAATTATAGTGCACATGATCAAACCATACCACCAAACTACGGTATATATGCAATATAGTATAACCACTATCAATTCTGTAGACGAGCTGAATTAAGAATTAACCCGAAGGCAAGCAACAACTTTCTCACAAGTGTCGTTGTTTTGTTTATATTGAATTTCTCGTGAATGTTAGTGACAATGGTTCTACAATAGCATTGTTAATTGTACATTATATATTGTTCAGCGCGTGGAGTTGTTGGTTAGAGTAAAGGATTTGTAGTAAAGATCGCAGGTCTGTCGTAGGTTCGATTCCCACCACCAGCAAATGAAATTGCATCTGAACACGTGAGAGTAGAAGGATGCTCTCTGGAAGCATAGTGTTAAAATTAGTATAGTTTTGAGCACTAGACAATGGATAAGGTCCAATTAACATCGCATACCATTGTATTCGTTCCTAGGATAGACGGAGTATATCGATGCTTCATTGTGCTTTCTCAGTTATACTCTCGATGGTTACACATCGTAATTAACCTAAACGATTAAAAAGGAATCAACAAAAAAGTTCATTCTCTCTACCGACAAATTTCTCTCTAACACTCTTCCATTACTTTTATCACTTCTCTCCCTATCTTAACACTCTTCCCTATTTTTCTCTCTTTATCTCTATTTCCATTTTTCTATTTCCTGTTTCTACTTCCACATATCTGTAACTCTCTGTAGCTAGTTAAGTCTAACAAAGACATACAGTAAAACCTCGTTTATGCGGACCCCGATAAGCCGAACTTTGCTTAATCCGGACAGGCAAATGGCAAAGAAAAATATTGCAAGGTTTTAAATAATATGGGTATTGCGTATATACGTACTGCATTGTATACATAGTATTACTTTACATTTTACTGTACTGTATACGTAGTGCATTTAGGCCTATTCCTTTAAAATACACAATAATGAACTTGTTTTGTTGCTATGAACGGAATTTTAATGCACTTTCTAATGTTCTTTTAGGTTATTTCAGTTAATCCGGACTTTCTTTAAACCGGTCAACTTATCCCCCCATTAGTTCGGATTAACGAGGTTTTACTGTACTGTTAAATTCGTTCAGCATTGAAGAGTATACGCATTCTTTTCGGTCAGAACAAGATAACTACAGAACTGTTTCTACGCTTTACACGAAACTTCATTCCTTACTAAGAACTTTCTGGTAATTAATGGCTGCCCATCAACTGACACGCTATTGTGAACGAAGGCCTTGATTCAATTTCCTTAACGACGTATTAAGGTTTTCTTTCACTTCCAGGAAACAAAAGAAAAACGGAAAGGAAAGGTTCGCCGCTTCAAAGTTTTCTCTCTTCAGTTGTTTTTCTTTCAATCTCATTGACTTCTATTTTCTTTTCTATCTCGTTTTAGTTACCTTCAATATGAATATAATTACGTAGCAGTAGCCTTTGTTTTCTCTCGTCCGGAGTTTTATTGTTTGCTTTCTTAAGTGTACTCACCGTACACTTAGTATCTGCCTCTCCTTTTAATTACAAGTATGAAGGCTTTTCTATTGTACAATTCCTTCTTCATTCTTCAGATTGTATTTTCTAATTATTTTTTTAATTATTTCACCTTGTATCAGGAATCAATGTATTTCTAAACATTATATTCCTGTTCTCTCCTTCCCTCCTCCTCTCCCTGTCTCTCCCCCCCCCCCCCCCTCTGTGTGCGTCTGAGTCAAATGGTTATGTCGACCGAAGTGGTTAACAAAGCGCACTACGACACCAGGTTTCGGTATCCCGGCTTGCGATTTTTTTTCCAGTCAACTTGTGAATGCGGGTTCATTTCTTGCTCTCTGATTGGTTGTTGGAAAGTTACGGTGCTCTGATTGTGAGAATATCTTATTTCCTATTTTCAGCGCAAATTTGCTGCTTTCTATTCTAACCTAACCTAACGTACAGCGCAAATAAGATATTCTCACAATCAGAGCACCGTAACTTACCAACAGCCAATCAGAGAGCAAGAAATGAACCCGCATTCACAAGTTGACTGGAAGAAGAAAAAGCGCTCCCGGCCTGGGCATAGGTGTTGTCTTTGAAGATGTCCCTTCGTTAATTCATCCTCATCTTCAGGATTAGCCAAAAGTGGCCGAAAAGCGAAGTAAACTAAACCAATCAAAACTTTGCTGTCGTTTGTTTTAATTGCATGAACAGTGGAATCCGTACAACTATGCGAAATGTCTTCACAGTAAT